>NW_026989763.1:1800000-2172188 GCF_036321535.1 Camelus dromedarius
AACTGAGCAAGTGGAGAGACGTTCGTTCATCTAGCACAAAGGGAACGGGTTGCAGGAGACAGTATTTCTCTGCTTTCTCAGTCTGTTTCCTAGTGCCGATTGGAAGTTCCTGCAGTTTTCACTGTAAAACCGAGTTGGAGCTAGTACCTCCCAATATATATGTATGCAATGGTGTTTGCAACTGAAAAGAAACATTGTGTTCCCAACAAGCTAGTTGAAGGACGGCTTTCACACACACTTATCCCTCAGAATTGAGAAAGTGGAGAGACGTTCGTTCATCTAGCACCAAGGGAACGGGTGGCAGGAGACACTTTTTCTCTGCTTTCTCAGTCTGTTTCCTAGTGCCTGTTTGAAGTTCCTGCCGTTTTCACTGTAAAACCGAGTTGGAGCTAGTACCTCCCCGTATATATGTAAGGAATGGAGTTTGCAACTGAAAAGAAACTTTGTGTTCCCAACAAGCTAGGTGAAGTACGGCTGTCACACACACTTATCTCTCAGAACTGAGCAAGTGGAGAGACTATCGTTCATCTAGCAACAAGGGAACGGGTTGCAGGAGACACTTTTTCTCGGCTTTCTCAGTCTGTTTCCTAGTGCCGGTTTGAAGTTCCTGCAGTTTTCACTGTAAAACCGAGTTGGAGCTACTACCTCCCCATATATATGTATGGAGTGGAGTTTGCTACTGAAAAGAAACTTTGTGTTCCCAACAAGCTAGGTGAAGGACGGCTTTCACACACACTTATCTCTCAGAACTGAGCAAGTGGAGAGACGTTCGTTCATCTAGCACCAACGGAACGGGTTGCAGGGGACACTTTTTCTCTCCATTCTCAGTCTGTTTCCTAGGGCCTGTTTGAAGTTCCTGCAGTTTTCACTGTAAAACCGAGTTGGAGCTAGTACCTCCCAATATATATGTATGGAATGGTGTTTGCAACTAAAAGTAACTTTGTGTTCCCAACAAGCTATGTGAAGGACGGCTTTCACACACACATATCTCTAAGAACTGAGCGTGTACAGAGACGTTCGTTCATCTAGCACCAAAGGAACGGGTTGCAGGAGAAACTTTTACTCTGGATTCTCAGTCTTTTTCCTAGTGCCGGTTTGAAGTTCCTGCCGTTTTCACTGTAAAACCGAGTTGGAGCTAGTACATACCCATATATATTTATGAAGTGGAGTTTGCACCTGAAAAGAAACTTTGTGGTCCCAACAAGCTAGGTGAAGGACGGCTTTCAAACCCAATTATCTCTCAGAACTGAGCAAGTGGAGAGACATTCGTTCATCTAGCACCAAGGGAACGGGTTGCGGGAGACACTTTTTCTCTACTTTCTCAGTCTGTTTCCTAGTGCCGGTTTGAAGTTCCTGCAGTTTTCACTGTAAAACCGAGTTGGAGCTAGTACCACCCCGTATATATGTAAGGAATGGAGTTTGCAACTGAAAGGAAACTTTGTGTTCCCAACAAGCTAGGTGAAGTACGGCTGTCACACACACTTTTCTCTCAGAACTGAGCAAGGGGAGAGACGATCGTTCATCTAGCACCAAGGGAACGGGTTGCAGGAGACACTTTTTCTCTGCTTTCTCAGTCTGTTTCCGTGTGCCGGTTTGAAGTTCCTGCAGTTTTCACTGTAAAACCGAGTTGGAGAATGTACCCTCCCATATATATGTATGGAATGGAGTTTGCAACTGATAAGAAACTTTGTGTTCCCAACAAGCTAGGTGAAGGACGGCTTTCTCACACACTTATTTCTCGGAACTGAGCAAGTGGAGAGACTTTCGTTCATCTAGCACCAAGGGAACGGGTTGCAGGAGACACTTTCTCTCTGCTTCCTCATTTTGCTTCCTAGTGCCGGTTTGAAGTTCCTGCAGTTTTGACTGTAAAACCGATTTGGAGCTTGTACCTCCCCTTATATATGTATGGAATGGAGTTTGCAACAGAAAAGAAACTTTGTGTTCCCAACAAGCTAGGTGAAGGATGGCTTTCACACACACTTATCTCTCAGAACAGAGCAAGTGGAGAGACGTTCGTTCATCTAGCTCCAATGGAACGGGTTGCAGGAGACACTTTTTCTCTGCTTTCTCATTCTGTTTCCTAGTGCCGGTTTGAAGTTCCTGCATTTTTCACTGTAAAACCCAGTTGGAGCCAGTACCTCCCCATATATATGTATGGAATGGAGTTTGCAACTGAAAAGAAACTTTGTGTTCCCAACAAGCTAGGTGAAGGACGGCTTTCACACACAATTTCCTCTAGGAACTGAGCAAGTGGAGAGACGTTCTTTATCTAGCACCAAGGGAACGGGTTTCAGGAGACACTATTTCTCTGCTTTCTCAGTCTGTTTCCTAGTGCCGGTTTGAAGTTCCTGCAGTTTTCACTGTAAAACCGATTTGGAGCTAGTACCTCCCAATATATATGTATGGAATGGAGTTTGCAACTGAAAAGAAACTTTGTGTTCACAACAAGCTAAGTGAAGGACGGCTTTCACACACACTTATCCCTCAGAATTGAGAAAGTGTAGAGACTTTCGTTCATCTAGCACCAAGGGAACGGGTGGCAGGAGACACTTTTTCTCTGCTTTCTCAGTCTGTTTCCTAGTGCCTGTTTGAAGTTCCTGCCGTTTTCACTGTAAAACCGAGTTGGAGCTAGTACCTCCCCGTATATATGTAAGGAATGGTGTTTGCAACTGAAAAGAAACTTTGTGTTCCCAACAAGCTAGTTGAAGTACGGCTGTCACACACACTTATCTCTCAGAACTGAGCAAGTGGAGAGACGATCGTTCATCTAGCACCAAGGGAACGGGTTGCAGGAGACACTTTTTCTCTGCTTTCTCAGTCTGTTTCTTAGTGCCGGTTTGAAGTTCCTGCAGTTTTCACTGTAAAACCGAGTTGGAGCAAGTACCTCCCAATATATATGTATGGAATGGAGTTTGCAACTTAAAAGTAACTTTGTTTTCCCAACAAGATAGGTGAAGGACGGCTTTCACACACACATATCTCTCAGAACTGAGCGTGTACAGAGACATTCGTTCATCTAGCACCAAAGGAACGGGTTGCAGGGGAAACTTTTACTCTGGTTTCTCAGTCTTTTTCCTAGTGCCGGTTTGAAGTTCCTGCAGTTTTCACTGTAAAACCCAGTTGGAGCCAGTACATCCCCATATATATGTACGGAATGGAGTTTGCCACTGAAAAGAAACTTTGTGTTCCCAACAAGCTATGTGAAGGACGCCTTTCACACACAATTTCCTCTAGGAACTGAGCAAGTGGAGAGACGTTCGTTCATCTAGCACCAAGGGAACGGGTTGCAGGAGACAGTATTTCTCTGCTTTCTCAGTCTGTTTCCTAGTGCCTGTTTGAAGTTCCTGCCGTTTTCACTGTAAAACCGATTTGGAGCTAGTACCTCCCCGTATATATGTAAGGAATGGAGTTTGCAACTGAAAAGAAACTTTGTGTTCCCAACAAGCTAGTTGAAGTTCGGCTGTCACACACACTTATCTCTCAGAACTGAGCAAGTGGAGAGACGATCGTTCATCTAGCACCAAGGGAACGGGTTGCAGGAGACACTTTTTCTCTGCTTTCTCAGTCTGTTTCTTAGTGCCGGTTTGAAGTTCCTGCAGTTTTCACTGTAAAACCGAGTTGGAGCAAGTACCTCCCAATATATATGTATGGAATGGAGTTTGCAACTTAAAAGTAACTTTGTTTTCCCAACAAGATAGGTGAAGGACGGCTTTCACACACACATATCTCTCAGAACTGAGCGTGTACAGAGACATTCGTTCATCTAGCACCAAAGGAACGGGTTGCAGGGGAAACTTTTACTCTGGTTTCTCAGTCTTTTTCCTAGTGCCGGTTTGAAGTTCCTGCAGTTTTCACTGTAAAACCCAGTTGGAGCCAGTACATCCCCATATATATGTACGGAATGGAGTTTGCCACTGAAAAGAAACTTTGTGTTCCCAACAAGCTATGTGAAGGACGCCTTTCACACACAATTTCCTCTAGGAACTGAGCAAGTGGAGAGACGTTCGTTCATCTAGCACCAAGGGAACGGGTTGCAGGAGACAGTATTTCTCTGCTTTCTCAGTCTGTTTCCTAGTGCCGGTTTGAAGTTCCTGCAGTTTTCACTGTAAAACCGAGTTGGAGCTAGTACCTCCCAATATATATGTATGCAATGGAGTTTGCAACTGAAAAGAAACATTGTGTTCCCAACAAGCTAGGTGAAGGACGGCTTTCACACACACTTATCCCTCAGAATTGAGAAAGTGGAGAGACGTTCGTTCATCTAGCACCAAGGGAACGGTTGGAAGGAGACACTTTTTCTCTGCTTTCTCAGTCTGTTTCCTAGTGCCTGTTTGAAGTTCCTGCCGTTTTCACTGTAAAACCGAGTTGGAGCTATTACCTCCCCGTATATATGTAAGGAATGGAGTTTGCAACTGAAAAGAAACTTTGTGTTCCCAACAAGCTAGGTGAAGTACGGCTGTCACACACACTTATCTCTCAGAACTGAGCAAGTGGAGAGACTATCGTTCATCTAGCAACAAGGGAACGGGTTGCAGGAGACACTTTTTCTCGGCTTTCTCAGTCTCTTTCCTAGTGCCGGTTTGAAGTTCCTGCATTTTGCACTGTAAAACCGAGTTGGAGCTACTACCTCCCCATATATATGTATGGAATGGAGTTTGCAACTGAAAAGAAACTTTGTGTTCCCAACAAGCTAGGTGAAGGACGGCTTTCACACACAATTTCCTCTAGGAACAGAGCAAGTGGAGAGACGTTCGTTCATCTAGCACCAAGGGAACGGGTTGCAGGAGACACTATTTCTCTGCTTTCTCAGTCTGTTTCCTAGTGCCGTTTTGAAGTTCCTGCAGTTTTCACTGTAAAACCGAGTTGGAGCTAGTACCTCCCAAAATATATGTATGGAAAGGAGTTTGCAACTGAAAAGAAACTTTGTGTTCCCAACAAGCTAGGTGAAGGACGGCTTTCACACACAATTTCCTCTAGGAACTGAGCAAGTGGAGAGACGTTCGTTCATCTAGCACCAAGGGAACGGGTGGCAGGAGACACTTTTTCTCTGCTTTCTCAGTCTGTTTCCTAGTGCCTGTTTGAAGTTCCTGCCGTTTTCACTGTAAAACCGAGTTGGAGCTAGTACCTCCCCGTATATATGTAAGGAATGGTGTTTGCAACTGAAAAGAAACTTTGTGTTCCCAACAAGCTAGTTGAAGTTCGGCTGTCACACACACTTATCTCTCAGAACTGAGCAAGTGGAGAGACGATCGTTCATCTAGCACCAAGGGAACGGGTTGCAGGAGACACTTTTTCTCTGCTTTCTCAGTCTGTTTCTTAGTGCCGGTTTGAAGTTCCTGCAGTTTTCACTGTAAAACCGAGTTGGAGCAAGTACCTCCCAATATATATGTATGGAATGGAGCTTACAACTTAAAAGTAACTTTGTTTTCCCAACAAGATAGGTGAAGGACGGCTTTCACACACACATATCTCTCAGAACTGAGCGTGTACAGAGACATTCGTTCATCTAGCACCAAAGGAACGGGTTGCAGGGGAAACTTTTACTCTGGTTTCTCAGTCTTTTTCCTAGTGCCGGTTTGAAGTTCTTGCAGTTTTCACTGTAAAACCCAGTTGGAGCCAGTACATCCCCATATATATGTACGGAATGGGGTTTGCCACTGAAAAGAAACTTTGTGTTCCCAACAAGCTAGGTGAAGGACGGCTTTCACACACAATTTCCTCTAGGAACTGAGCAAGTGGAGAGACGTTCGTTCATCTAGCACAAAGGGAACGGGTTGCAGGAGACAGTATTTCTCTGCTTTCTCAGTCTGTTTCCTAGTGCCGATTGGAAGTTCCTGCAGTTTTCACTGTAAAACCGAGTTGGAGCTAGTACCTCCCAATATATATGTATGCAATGGTGTTTGCAACTGAAAAGAAACATTGTGTTCCCAACAAGCTAGTTGAAGGACGGCTTTCACACACACTTATCCCTCAGAATTGAGAAAGTGGAGAGACGTTCGTTCATCTAGCACCAAGGGAACGGGTGGCAGGAGACACTTTTTCTCTGCTTTCTCAGTCTGTTTCCTAGTGCCTGTTTGAAGTTCCTGCCGTTTTCACTGTAAAACCGAGTTGGAGCTAGTACCTCCCCGTATATATGTAAGGAATGGAGTTTGCAACTGAAAAGAAACTTTGTGTTCCCAACAAGCTAGGTGAAGTACGGCTGTCACACACACTTATCTCTCAGAACTGAGCAAGTGGAGAGACTATCGTTCATCTAGCAACAAGGGAACGGGTTGCAGGAGACACTTTTTCTCGGCTTTCTCAGTCTGTTTCCTAGTGCCGGTTTGAAGTTCCTGCAGTTTTCACTGTAAAACCGAGTTGGAGCTACTACCTCCCCATATATATGTATGGAGTGGAGTTTGCTACTGAAAAGAAACTTTGTGTTCCCAACAAGCTAGGTGAAGGACGGCTTTCACACACACTTATCTCTCAGAACTGAGCAAGTGGAGAGACGTTCGTTCATCTAGCACCAACGGAACGGGTTGCAGGGGACACTTTTTCTCTCCATTCTCAGTCTGTTTCCTAGGGCCTGTTTGAAGTTCCTGCAGTTTTCACTGTAAAACCGAGTTGGAGCTAGTACCTCCCAATATATATGTATGGAATGGTGTTTGCAACTAAAAGTAACTTTGTGTTCCCAACAAGCTATGTGAAGGACGGCTTTCACACACACATATCTCTAAGAACTGAGCGTGTACAGAGACGTTCGTTCATCTAGCACCAAAGGAACGGGTTGCAGGAGAAACTTTTACTCTGGATTCTCAGTCTTTTTCCTAGTGCCGGTTTGAAGTTCCTGCCGTTTTCACTGTAAAACCGAGTTGGAGCTAGTACATACCCATATATATTTATGAAGTGGAGTTTGCACCTGAAAAGAAACTTTGTGGTCCCAACAAGCTAGGTGAAGGACGGCTTTCAAACCCAATTATCTCTCAGAACTGAGCAAGTGGAGAGACATTCGTTCATCTAGCACCAAGGGAACGGGTTGCGGGAGACACTTTTTCTCTACTTTCTCAGTCTGTTTCCTAGTGCCGGTTTGAAGTTCCTGCAGTTTTCACTGTAAAACCGAGTTGGAGAATGTACCCTCCCATATATATGTATGGAATGGAGTTTGCAACTGATAAGAAACTTTGTGTTCCCAACAAGCTAGGTGAAGGACGGCTTTCTCACACACTTATCTCTCGGAACTGAGCAAGTGGAGAGACTTTCGTTCATCTAGCACCAAGGGAACGGGTTGCAGGAGACACTTTCTCTCTGCTTCCTCATTTTGCTTCCTAGTGCCGGTTTGAAGTTCCTGCAGTTTTGACTGTAAAACCGATTTGGAGCTTGTACCTCCCCTTATATATGTATGGAATGGAGTTTGCAACAGAAAAGAAACTTTGTGTTCCCAACAAGCTAGGTGAAGGATGGCTTTCACACACACTTATCTCTCAGAACAGAGCAAGTGGAGAGACGTTCGTTCATCTAGCTCCAATGGAACGGGTTGCAGGAGACACTTTTTCTCTGCTTTCTCATTCTGTTTCCTAGTGCCGGTTTGAAGTTCCTGCATTTTTCACTGTAAAACCCAGTTGGAGCCAGTACCTCCCCATATATATGTATGGAATGGAGTTTGCAACTGAAAAGAAACTTTGTGTTCCCAACAAGCTAGGTGAAGGACGGCTTTCACACACAATTTCCTCTAGGAACTGAGCAAGTGGAGAGACGTTCTTTATCTAGCACCAAGGGAACGGGTTTCAGGAGACACTATTTCTCTGCTTTCTCAGTCTGTTTCCTAGTGCCGGTTTGAAGTTCCTGCAGTTTTCACTGTAAAACCGATTTGGAGCTAGTACCTCCCAATATATATGTATGGAATGGAGTTTGCAACTGAAAAGAAACTTTGTGTTCACAACAAGCTAAGTGAAGGACGGCTTTCACACACACTTATCCCTCAGAATTGAGAAAGTGTAGAGACTTTCGTTCATCTAGCACCAAGGGAACGGGTGGCAGGAGACACTTTTTCTCTGCTTTCTCAGTCTGTTTCCTAGTGCCTGTTTGAAGTTCCTGCCGTTTTCACTGTAAAACCGAGTTGGAGCTAGTACCTCCCCGTATATATGTAAGGAATGGTGTTTGCAACTGAAAAGAAACTTTGTGTTCCCAACAAGCTAGTTGAAGTACGGCTGTCACACACACTTATCTCTCAGAACTGAGCAAGTGGAGAGACGATCGTTCATCTAGCACCAAGGGAACGGGTTGCAGGAGACACTTTTTCTCTGCTTTCTCAGTCTGTTTCTTAGTGCCGGTTTGAAGTTCCTGCAGTTTTCACTGTAAAACCGAGTTGGAGCAAGTACCTCCCAATATATATGTATGGAATGGAGTTTGCAACTTAAAAGTAACTTTGTTTTCCCAACAAGATAGGTGAAGGACGGCTTTCACACACACATATCTCTCAGAACTGAGCGTGTACAGAGACATTCGTTCATCTAGCACCAAAGGAACGGGTTGCAGGGGAAACTTTTACTCTGGTTTCTCAGTCTTTTTCCTAGTGCCGGTTTGAAGTTCCTGCAGTTTTCACTGTAAAACCCAGTTGGAGCCAGTACATCCCCATATATATGTACGGAATGGAGTTTGCCACTGAAAAGAAACTTTGTGTTCCCAACAAGCTATGTGAAGGACGCCTTTCACACACAATTTCCTCTAGGAACTGAGCAAGTGGAGAGACGTTCGTTCATCTAGCACCAAGGGAACGGGTTGCAGGAGACAGTATTTCTCTGCTTTCTCAGTCTGTTTCCTAGTGCCTGTTTGAAGTTCCTGCCGTTTTCACTGTAAAACCGATTTGGAGCTAGTACCTCCCCGTATATATGTAAGGAATGGAGTTTGCAACTGAAAAGAAACTTTGTGTTCCCAACAAGCTAGTTGAAGTACGGCTGTCACACACACTTATCTCTCAGAACTGAGCAAGTGGAGAGACGATCGTTCATCTAGCACCAAGGGAACGGGTTGCAGGAGACACTTTTTCTCTGCTTTCTCAGTCTGTTTCTTAGTGCCGGTTTGAAGTTCCTGCAGTTTTCACTGTAAAACCGAGTTGGAGCAAGTACCTCCCAATATATATGTATGGAATGGAGTTTGCAACTTAAAAGTAACTTTGTTTTCCCAACAAGATAGGTGAAGGACGGCTTTCACACACACATATCTCTCAGAACTGAGCGTGTACAGAGACATTCGTTCATCTAGCACCAAAGGAACGGGTTGCAGGGGAAACTTTTACTCTGGTTTCTCAGTCTTTTTCCTAGTGCCGGTTTGAAGTTCCTGCAGTTTTCACTGTAAAACCCAGTTGGAGCCAGTACATCCCCATATATATGTACGGAATGGAGTTTGCCACTGAAAAGAAACTTTGTGTTCCCAACAAGCTATGTGAAGGACGCCTTTCACACACAATTTCCTCTAGGAACTGAGCAAGTGGAGAGACGTTCGTTCATCTAGCACCAAGGGAACGGGTTGCAGGAGACAGTATTTCTCTGCTTTCTCAGTCTGTTTCCTAGTGCCGGTTTGAAGTTCCTGCAGTTTTCACTGTAAAACCGAGTTGGAGCTAGTACCTCCCAATATATATGTATGCAATGGAGTTTGCAACTGAAAAGAAACATTGTGTTCCCAACAAGCTAGGTGAAGGACGGCTTTCACACACACTTATCCCTCAGAATTGAGAAAGTGGAGAGACGTTCGTTCATCTAGCACCAAGGGAACGGTTGGCAGGAGACACTTTTTCTCTGCTTTCTCAGTCTGTTTCCTAGTGCCTGTTTGAAGTTCCTGCCGTTTTCACTGTAAAACCGAGTTGGAGCTATTACCTCCCCGTATATATGTAAGGAATGGAGTTTGCAACTGAAAAGAAACTTTGTGTTCCCAACAAGCTAGGTGAAGTACGGCTGTCACACACACTTATCTCTCAGAACTGAGCAAGTGGAGAGACTATCGTTCATCTAGCAACAAGGGAACGGGTTGCAGGAGACACTTTTTCTCGGCTTTCTCAGTCTCTTTCCTAGTGCCGGTTTGAAGTTCCTGCATTTTTCACTGTAAAACCGAGTTGGAGCTACTACCTCCCCATATATATGTATGGAATGGAGTTTGCAACTGAAAAGAAACTTTGTGTTCCCAACAAGCTTGGTGAAGTACGGCTTTCACACACAATTATCTCTCAGAACTTAGCAAGTGGAGAGACTTTCGTTTATCTAGCAACAAGGGAACGGGTTGCAGGAGACACTTTTTCTCTGCTTTCTCATTCTGTTTCCTAGTGCCGGTTTGAAGTTCCTGCATTTTTCACTGTAAAACCCAGTTGGAGCCATTACCTCCCCATATATATGTATGGAATGGAGTTTGCAACTGAAAAGAAACTTTGTGTTCCCAACAAGCTTGGTGAAGTACGGCTTTCACACACAATTATCTCTCAGAACTTAGCAAGTGGAGAGACTTTCGTTTATCTAGCACCAAAGGAACGGGTTGCAGGGGAAACTTTTACTCTGGTTTCTCAGTCTTTTTCCTAGTGCCGGTTTGAAGTTCCTGCAGTTTTCACTGTAAAACCCAGTTGGAGCCAGTACATCCCCATATATATGTATGGAATGGAGTTTGCCACTGAAAAGAAACTTTGTGTTCCCAACAAGCTATGTGAAGGACGCCTTTCACACACAATTTCCTCTAGGAACTGAGCAAGTGGAGAGACGTTCGTTCATCTAGCACCAAGGGAACGGGTTGCAGGAGACAGTATTTCTCTGCTTTCTCAGTCTGTTTCCTAGTGCCTGTTTGAAGTTCCTGCCGTTTTCACTGTAAAACCGAGTTGGAGCTAGTACCTCCCCGTATATATGTAAGGAATGGAGTTTGCAACTGAAAAGAAACTTTGTGTTCCCAACAAGCTAGTTGAAGTACGGCTGTCACACACACTTATCTCTCAGAACTGAGCAAGTGGAGAGACGATCGTTCATCTAGCACCAAGGGAACGGGTTGCAGGAGACACTTTTTCTCTGCTTTCTCAGTCTGTTTCTTAGTGCCGGTTTGAAGTTCCTGCAGTTTTCACTGTAAAACCGAGTTGGAGCAAGTACCTCCCAATATATATGTATGGAATGGAGTTTGCAACTTAAAAGTAACTTTGTTTTCCCAACAAGATAGGTGAAGGACGGCTTTCACACACACATATCTCTCAGAAATGAGCGTGTACAGAGACATTCGTTCATCTAGCACCAAAGGAACGGGTTGCAGGGGAAACTTTTACTCTGGTTTCTCAGTCTTTTTCCTAGTGCCGGTTTGAAGTTCCTGCAGTTTTCACTGTAAAACACAGTTGGAGCCAGTACATCCCCATATATATGTACGGAATGGAGTTTGCCACTGAAAAGAAACTTTGTGTTCCCAACAAGCTATGTGAAGGACGCCTTTCACACACAATTTCCTCTAGGAACTGAGCAAGTGGAGAGACGTTCGTTCATCTAGCACCAAGGGAACGGGTTGCAGGAGACAGTATTTCTCTGCTTTCTCAGTCTGTTTCCTAGTGCCGGTTTGAAGTTCCTGCAGTTTTCACTGTAAAACCGAGTTGGAGCTAGTACCTCCCAATATATATGTATGCAATGGAGTTTGCAACTGAAAAGAAACATTGTGTTCCCAACAAGCTAGGTGAAGGACGGCTTTCACACACACTTATCCCTCAGAATGGAGAAAGTGGAGAGACGTTCGTTCATCTAGCACCAAGGGAACGGGTGGCAGGAGACACTTTTTCTCTGCTTTCTCATTCTGTTTCCTAGTGCCTGTTTGAAGTTCCTGCCGTTTTCACTGTAAAACCGAGTTGGAGCTAGTACCTCCCCGTATATATGTAAGGAATGGAGTTTGCAACAAAAAAGAAACTTTGTGTTAACAACAAGCTAGGTGAAGTACGGCTGTCACACACACTTAACTCTCAGAACTGAGCAAGTGGAGAGACGATCGTTCATCTAGCAACAAGGGAACGGGTTGCAGGAGACACTTTTTCTCGGCTTTCTCAGTCTGTTTCCTAGTGCCGGTTTGAAGTTCCTGCAGTTTTCACTGTAAAACCGAGTTGGAGCAAGTACCTCCAAATATATATGTATGGAGTGGAGTTTGCTACTGAAAAGAAACTTTGTGTTCCCAACAAGCTAGATGAAGGACGGCTTTCACACACGCTTATCTCTCAGAACTGAGCAAGTGGAGAGACGTTCGTTCATCTAGCACGAACGGAACGGGTTGCAGGGGACACTTTTTCTCTGCTTTCTCAGTCTGTTTCCTAGTGCCTGTTTGAAGTTCCTGCAGTTTTCACTGTAAAACCGAGTTGGAGCTAGTACCTCCCAATATATATGTATGGAATGGTGTTTGCAACTAAAAGTAACTTTGTGTTCCCAACAAGCTATGTGAAGGACGGCTTTCACACACACATATCTCTAAGAACTGAGCGTGTACAGAGACGTTCGTTCATCTAGCACCAAAGGAACGGGTTGCAGGAGAAACTTTTCCTCTGGATTCTCAGTCTTTTTCCTAGTGCCGGTTTGAAGTTCCTGCCGTTTTCACTGTAAAACCGAGTTGGAGCTAGTACATACCCATATATATTTATGAAGTGGAGTTTGCACCTGAAAAGAAACTTTGTGGTCCCAACAAGCTAGGTGAAGGACGGCTTTCAAACCCAATTATCTCTCAGAACTGAGCAAGTGGAGAGACATTCGTTCATCTAGCACCAAGGGAACGGGTTGCAGGAGACACTTTTTCTCTACTTTCTCAGTCTGTTTCCGTGTGCCGGTTTGAAGTTCCGGCAGTTTTCACTGTAAAACCGAGTTGGAGAATGTACCCTCCCATATATATGTATGGAATGGAGTTTGAAACTGATAAGAAACTTTGTGTTCCCAACAAGCTAGGTGAAGGACGGCTTTCTCACACACTTATCTCTCAGAACAGAGCAAGTGGAGAGACGTTCGTTCATCTAGCTCCAATGGAACGGGTTGCAGGAGACACTTTTTCTCTGCCTTCTCAGTCTCTTTCCTAGTGCCGGTTTGAAGTTCCTGCAGTTTTTACTGTCAAAACGAGTTGGAGCTAGTACCTCCCAATATATATGTATGGAATGGATTTTGCAACTGAAAAGAAACTTTGTGTTCCCAACAAGCTTGGTGAAGGACGGCTTTCACACACAATTATCTCTCAGAACTGAGCAAGTGGAGAGACGTTCGTTTATCTAGCAACAAGGGAACGGGTTGCAGGAGACACTTTTTCTCTGATTTCTCATTCTGTTTCCTAGTGCCGGTTTGAAGTTCCTGCATTTTTCACTGTAAAACCGAGTTGGAGCTAGTACCTCCCAATATATATGTATGGAAAGGAGTTTGCAACTGAAAAGAAACTTTGTGTTCCCAACAAGCTAGGTGAAGGACGGCTTTCACACACAATTTCCTCTAGGAACTGAGCAAGTGGAGAGACGTTCGTTCATCTAGCACCAAGGGAACGGGTGGCAGGAGACACTTTTTCTCTGCTTTCTCAGTCTGTTTCCTAGTGCCTGTTTGAAGTTCCTGCCGTTTTCACTGTAAAACCGAGTTGGAGCTAGTACCTCCCCGTATATATGTAAGGAATGGAGTTTGCAACTGAAAAGAAACTTTGTGTTCCCAACAAGCTAGGTGAAGTACGGCTGTCACACACACTTTTCTCTCAGAACTGAGCAAGGGGAGAGACGATCGTTCATCTAGCACCAAGGGAACGGGTTGCAGGAGACACTTTTTCTCTGCTTTCTCAGTCTGTTTCCGTGTGCCGGTTTGAAGTTCCTGCAGTTTTCACTGTAAAACCGAGTTGGAGAATGTACCCTCCCATATATATGTATGGAATGGAGTTTGCAACTGATAAGAAACTTTGTGTTCCCAACAAGCTAGGTGAAGGACGGCTTTCTCACACACTTATCTCTCGGAACTGAGCAAGTGGAGAGACTTTCGTTCATCTAGCACCAAGGGAACGGGTTGCAGGAGACACTTTCTCTCTGCTTCCTCATTTTGCTTCCTAGTGCCGGTTTGAAGTTCCTGCAGTTTTGACTGTAAAACCGATTTGGAGCTTGTACCTCCCCTTATATATGTATGGAATGGAGTTTGCAACAGAAAAGAAACTTTGTGTTCCCAACAAGCTAGGTGAAGGATGGCTTTCACACACACTTATCTCTCAGAACAGAGCAAGTGGAGAGACGTTCGTTCATCTAGCTCCAATGGAACGGGTTGCAGGAGACACTTTTTCTCTGCTTTCTCATTCTGTTTCCTAGTGCCGGTTTGAAGTTCCTGCATTTTTCACTGTAAAACCCAGTTGGAGCCAGTACCTCCCCATATATATGTATGGAATGGAGTTTGCAACTGAAAAGAAACTTTGTGTTCCCAACAAGCTAGGTGAAGGACGGCTTTCACACACAATTTCCTCTAGGAACTGAGCAAGTGGAGAGACGTTCTTTATCTAGCACCAAGGGAACGGGTTTCAGGAGACACTATTTCTCTGCTTTCTCAGTCTGTTTCCTAGTGCCGGTTTGAAGTTCCTGCAGTTTTCACTGTAAAACCGATTTGGAGCTAGTACCTCCCAATATATATGTATGGAATGGAGTTTGCAACTGAAAAGAAACTTTGTGTTCACAACAAGCTAAGTGAAGGACGGCTTTCACACACACTTATCCCTCAGAATTGAGAAAGTGTAGAGACTTTCGTTCATCTAGCACCAAGGGAACGGGTGGCAGGAGACACTTTTTCTCTGCTTTCTCAGTCTGTTTCCTAGTGCCTGTTTGAAGTTCCTGCCGTTTTCACTGTAAAACCGAGTTGGAGCTAGTACCTCCCCGTATATATGTAAGGAATGGTGTTTGCAACTGAAAAGAAACTTTGTGTTCCCAACAAGCTAGTTGAAGTACGGCTGTCACACACACTTATCTCTCAGAACTGAGCAAGTGGAGAGACGATCGTTCATCTAGCACCAAGGGAACGGGTTGCAGGAGACACTTTTTCTCTGCTTTCTCAGTCTGTTTCTTAGTGCCGGTTTGAAGTTCCTGCAGTTTTCACTGTAAAACCGAGTTGGAGCAAGTACCTCCCAATATATATGTATGGAATGGAGTTTGCAACTTAAAAGTAACTTTGTTTTCCCAACAAGATAGGTGAAGGACGGCTTTCACACACACATATCTCTCAGAACTGAGCGTGTACAGAGACATTCGTTCATCTAGCACCAAAGGAACGGGTTGCAGGGGAAACTTTTACTCTGGTTTCTCAGTCTTTTTCCTAGTGCCGGTTTGAAGTTCCTGCAGTTTTCACTGTAAAACCCAGTTGGAGCCAGTACATCCCCATATATATGTACGGAATGGAGTTTGCCACTGAAAAGAAACTTTGTGTTCCCAACAAGCTATGTGAAGGACGCCTTTCACACACAATTTCCTCTAGGAACTGAGCAAGTGGAGAGACGTTCGTTCATCTAGCACCAAGGGAACGGGTTGCAGGAGACAGTATTTCTCTGCTTTCTCAGTCTGTTTCCTAGTGCCTGTTTGAAGTTCCTGCCGTTTTCACTGTAAAACCGATTTGGAGCTAGTACCTCCCCGTATATATGTAAGGAATGGAGTTTGCAACTGAAAAGAAACTTTGTGTTCCCAACAAGCTAGTTGAAGTACGGCTGTCACACACACTTATCTCTCAGAACTGAGCAAGTGGAGAGACGATCGTTCATCTAGCACCAAGGGAACGGGTTGCAGGAGACACTTTTTCTCTGCTTTCTCAGTCTGTTTCTTAGTGCCGGTTTGAAGTTCCTGCAGTTTTCACTGTAAAACCGAGTTGGAGCAAGTACCTCCCAATATATATGTATGGAATGGAGTTTGCAACTTAAAAGTAACTTTGTTTTCCCAACAAGATAGGTGAAGGACGGCTTTCACACACACATATCTCTCAGAACTGAGCGTGTACAGAGACATTCGTTCATCTAGCACCAAAGGAACGGGTTGCAGGGGAAACTTTTACTCTGGTTTCTCAGTCTTTTTCCTAGTGCCGGTTTGAAGTTCCTGCAGTTTTCACTGTAAAACCCAGTTGGAGCCAGTACATCCCCATATATATGTACGGAATGGAGTTTGCCACTGAAAAGAAACTTTGTGTTCCCAACAAGCTATGTGAAGGACGCCTTTCACACACAATTTCCTCTAGGAACTGAGCAAGTGGAGAGACGTTCGTTCATCTAGCACCAAGGGAACGGGTTGCAGGAGACAGTATTTCTCTGCTTTCTCAGTCTGTTTCCTAGTGCCGGTTTGAAGTTCCTGCAGTTTTCACTGTAAAACCGAGTTGGAGCTAGTACCTCCCAATATATATGTATGCAATGGAGTTTGCAACTGAAAAGAAACATTGTGTTCCCAACAAGCTAGGTGAAGGACGGCTTTCACACACACTTATCCCTCAGAATTGAGAAAGTGGAGAGACGTTCGTTCATCTAGCACCAAGGGAACGGTTGGCAGGAGACACTTTTTCTCTGCTTTCTCAGTCTGTTTCCTAGTGCCTGTTTGAAGTTCCTGCCGTTTTCACTGTAAAACCGAGTTGGAGCTATTACCTCCCCGTATATATGTAAGGAATGGAGTTTGCAACTGAAAAGAAACTTTGTGTTCCCAACAAGCTAGGTGAAGTACGGCTGTCACACACACTTATCTCTCAGAACTGAGCAAGTGGAGAGACTATCGTTCATCTAGCAACAAGGGAACGGGTTGCAGGAGACACTTTTTCTCGGCTTTCTCAGTCTCTTTCCTAGTGCCGGTTTGAAGTTCCTGCATTTTTCACTGTAAAACCGAGTTGGAGCTACTACCTCCCCATATATATGTATGGAATGGAGTTTGCAACTGAAAAGAAACTTTGTGTTCCCAACAAGCTTGGTGAAGTACGGCTTTCACACACAATTATCTCTCAGAACTTAGCAAGTGGAGAGACTTTCGTTTATCTAGCAACAAGGGAACGGGTTGCAGGAGACACTTTTTCTCTGCTTTCTCATTCTGTTTCCTAGTGCCGGTTTGAAGTTCCTGCATTTTTCACTGTAAAACCCAGTTGGAGCCATTACCTCCCCATATATATGTATGGAATGGAGTTTGCAACTGAAAAGAAACTTTGTGTTCCCAACAAGCTTGGTGAAGTACGGCTTTCACACACAATTATCTCTCAGAACTTAGCAAGTGGAGAGACTTTCGTTTATCTAGCACCAAAGGAACGGGTTGCAGGGGAAACTTTTACTCTGGTTTCTCAGTCTTTTTCCTAGTGCCGGTTTGAAGTTCCTGCAGTTTTCACTGTAAAACCCAGTTGGAGCCAGTACATCCCCATATATATGTATGGAATGGAGTTTGCCACTGAAAAGAAACTTTGTGTTCCCAACAAGCTATGTGAAGGACGCCTTTCACACACAATTTCCTCTAGGAACTGAGCAAGTGGAGAGACGTTCGTTCATCTAGCACCAAGGGAACGGTTTGCAGGAGACAGTATTTCTCTGCTTTCTCAGTCTGTTTCCTAGTGCCTGTTTGAAGTTCCTGCCGTTTTCACTGTAAAACCGAGTTGGAGCTAGTACCTCCCCGTATATATGTAAGGAATGGAGTTTGCAACTGAAAAGAAACTTTGTGTTCCCAACAAGCTAGTTGAAGTACGGCTGTCACACACACTTATCTCTCAGAACTGAGCAAGTGGAGAGACGATCGTTCATCTAGCACCAAGGGAACGGGTTGCAGGAGACACTTTTTCTCTGCTTTCTCAGTCTGTTTCTTAGTGCCGGTTTGAAGTTCCTGCAGTTTTCACTGTAAAACCGAGTTGGAGCAAGTACCTCCCAATATATATGTATGGAATGGAGTTTGCAACTTAAAAGTAACTTTGTTTTCCCAACAAGATAGGTGAAGGACGGCTTTCACACACACATATCTCTCAGAAATGAGCGTGTACAGAGACATTCGTTCATCTAGCACCAAAGGAACGGGTTGCAGGGGAAACTTTTACTCTGGTTTCTCAGTCTTTTTCCTAGTGCCGGTTTGAAGTTCCTGCAGTTTTCACTGTAAAACCCAGTTGGAGCCAGTACATCCCCATATATATGTACGGAATGGAGTTTGCCACTGAAAAGAAACTTTGTGTTCCCAACAAGCTATGTGAAGGACGCCTTTCACACACAATTTCCTCTAGGAACTGAGCAAGTGGAGAGACGTTCGTTCATCTAGCACCAAGGGAACGGGTTGCAGGAGACAGTATTTCTCTGCTTTCTCAGTCTGTTTCCTAGTGCCGGTTTGAAGTTCCTGCAGTTTTCACTGTAAAACCGAGTTGGAGCTAGTACCTCCCAATATATATGTATGCAATGGAGTTTGCAACTGAAAAGAAACATTGTGTTCCCAACAAGCTAGGTGAAGGACGGCTTTCACACACACTTATCCCTCAGAATTGAGAAAGTGGAGAGACGTTCGTTCATCTAGCACCAAGGGAACGGTTGGCAGGAGACACTTTTTCTCTGCTTTCTCAGTCTGTTTCCTAGTGCCTGTTTGAAGTTCCTGCCGTTTTCACTGTAAAACCGAGTTGGAGCTATTACCTCCCCGTATATATGTAAGGAATGGAGTTTGCAACTGAAAAGAAACTTTGTGTTCCCAACAAGCTAGGTGAAGTACGGCTGTCACACACACTTATCTCTCAGAACTGAGCAAGTGGAGAGACTATCGTTCATCTAGCAACAAGGGAACGGGTTGCAGGAGACACTTTTTCTCGGCTTTCTCAGTCTCTTTCCTAGTGCCGGTTTGAAGTTCCTGCATTTTTCACTGTAAAACCGAGTTGGAGCTACTACCTCCCCATATATATGTATGGAATGGAGTTTGCAACTGAAAAGAAACTTTGTGTTCCCAACAAGCTTGGTGAAGTACGGCTTTCACACACAATTATCTCTCAGAACTTAGCAAGTGGAGAGACTTTCGTTTATCTAGCAACAAGGGAACGGGTTGCAGGAGACACTTTTTCTCTGCTTTCTCATTCTGTTTCCTAGTGCCGGTTTGAAGTTCCTGCATTTTTCACTGTAAAACCCAGTTGGAGCCATTACCTCCCAATATATATGTATGGAATGGAGTTTGCAACTGAAAAGAAACTTTGTGTTCCCAACAAGCTAGGTGAAGGACGGCTTTCACACACAATTTCCTCTAGGAACTGAGAAAGTGGAGAGACGTTCGTTCATCTAGCACCAAGGGAACGGGTTGCAGGAGACACTATTTCTCTGCTTTCTCAGTCTGTTTCCTAGTGCCGGTTTGAAGTTCCTGCAGTTTTCACTGTAAAACCGAGTTGGAGCTAGTACCTCCCAATATATATGTATGGAATGGAGTTTGCAACTGAAAAGAAACTTTGTGTTCCCAACAAGCTAGGTGAAGGACGGCTTTCACACACACTTATCCCTCAGAATTGAGAAAGTGGAGAGACGTTCGTTCATCTAGCACCAAGGGAACGGGTGGCAGGAGACACTTTTTCTCTGCTTTCTCAGTCTGTTTCCTAGTGCCTGTTTGAAGTTCCTGCCGTTTTCACTGTAAAATCGAGTTGGAGCTAGTACCTCCCAATATATATGTAAGGAATGGAGTTTGCAACTGAAAAGAAACTTTGTGTTCCCAACAAGCTAGGTGAAGTACGGCTGTCACACACACTTATCTCTCAGAACTGAGCAAGTGGAGAGACGATCGTTCAACTAGCACCAAGGGAACGGGTTGCAGGAGACACTTTTTCTCTGCTTTCTCAGTCTGTTTCTTAGTGCCGGTTTGAAGTTCCTGCAGTTTTCACTGTAAAACCGAGTTGGAGCAAGTACCTCCCAATATATATGTATGGAATGGGGTTTGCAACTTAAAAGTAACTTTGTTTTCCCAACAAGATAGGTGAAGGACGGCTTTCACACACACATATCTCTCAGAACTGAGCGTGTACAGAGACATTCGTTCATCTAGCAACAAAGGAACTGGTTGCAGGGGAAACTTTTACTCTGATATCACAGTCTTTTTCCTAGTGCCGGTTTGAAGTTCCTGCAGTTTTCACTGTAAACAGAGTTGGAGCTAGTACATCCCCATATATATTTATGGAGTGGAGTTTGCAACTGAAAAGGAACTTTGTGGTCCCAACAAGCTAGGTGAAGGACGGCTTTCAAACCCACTTATCTCTCAGAACTGAGCAAGTGGAGAGACGATCGTTCATCTAGCACCAAGGGAACGGTTTGCAGGAGACACTTTTTCTCTGCTTTCTCAGTCTGTTTCCTAGTGCCAGTTTGAAGTTCCTGCAGTTTTCACTGTAAAACCGAGTTGGAGCTAGTACCTCCCAATATATATGTATGGAATGGATTTTGCAACTTAAAAGTAACTTTGTGTTCCCACAACCTAGGTGTAGGACGGCTTTCACACACACATATCTCTCAGAACTGAGCGTGTACAGAGACGTTCGTTCATCTAGCACCAAAGGAACGGGTTGCAGGAGAAACTTTTACTCTGGATTCTCAGTCTTTTTCCTAGTGACGGTTTGAAATTCCTGCAGTTTTCACTGTAAAACCCAGTTGGAGCCAGTACATCCCCATATATATGTACGGAATGGAGTTTGCCACTGAAAAGAAACTTTGTGTTCCCAACAAGCTAGGTGAAGGACGGCTTTCACACACAATTTCCTCTAGGAACTTAGCAAGTGGAGAGACGTTCGTTCATCTAGCACCAAGGGAACGGGTTGCAGGAGACAGTATTTCTCTGCTTTCTCAGTCTGTTTCCTAGTACCGGTTTGAAGTTCCTGCAGTTTTCACTGTAAAAACGAGTTGGAGCTTGTACCTCCCAATATATATGTATGCAATGGAGTTTGCAACTGAAAAGAAACTTTGTGTTCCCAACAAGCTAGGTGAAGGACGGCTTTCACACACAATTATCCCTCAGAATTGAGAAAGTGGAGAGACGTTCGTTCATCTAGCACCAAGGGAACGGGTGGCAGGAGACACTTTTTCTCTGCTTTCTCAGTCTGTTTCCTAGTGCCTGTTTGAAGTTCCTGCCGTTTCCACTGTAAAACCGAGTTGGAGCTAGTACCTCCCCGTATATATGTAAGGAATGGAGTTTGCAACTGAAAAGAAACTTTGTGTTCCCAACAAGCTAGGTGAAGTACGGCTGTCACACACACTTATCTCTCAGAACTGAGCAAGTGGAGAGACGATCATTCATCTAGCAACAAGGGAACGGGTTGCAGGAGACACTTTTTCTCGGCTTTCTCAGTCTGTTTCCTAGTGCCGGTTTGAAGTTCCTGCAGTTTTCACTGTAAAACCGAGTTGGAGCAAGTACCTCCCCATATATATGTATGGAGTGGAGTTTGCTACTGAAAAGAAACTTTGTGTTCCCAACAAGCTAGGTGAAGGACGGCTTTCACACACACTTATCTCTGAGAACTGAGCAAGTGGAGAGACGTTCGTTCATCTAGCACCAACGGAACGGGTTGCAGGGGACACTTTTTCTCTGGTTTCTCAGTCTTTTTCCTAGTGCCGGTTTGAAGTTCCTGCAGTTTTCACTGTAAAACCGAGTTGGAGCTAGTACCTCCCAATATATATGTATGGAATGGAGTTTGCAACTGAAAAGAAACTTTGTGTTCCCAACAAGCTAGGTGAAGTACGGCTTTCACACACACTTATCCCTCAGAATTGAGAAAGTGTAGAGACGTTGGTTCATCTAGCACCAAGGGAACGGGTGACAGGAGGCACTTTTTCTCTGCTTTCTCACTCTGTTTCCTAGTGCCTGTATGAAGTTCCTGCCGTTTTCACTGTAAAACCGAGTTGGAGCTAGTACCTCCCCGTATATATGTAAGGAATGGGGTTTGCAACTGAAAAGAAACTTTGTGTTCCCAACAAGCTAGTTGAAGTACGGCTGTCACACACACTTATCTCTCAGAACTGAGCAAGTGGAGAGACGACCGTTCATCTAGCACCAAGGGAACGGTTTGCAGGAGACACTTTTTCTGTGCTTTCTCAGTCTGTTTCTTAGTGCCGGTTTGAAGTTCCTGCAGTTTTCACTGTAAAACCGAGTTGGAGCAAGTACCTCCCATTATATATGTATGGAATGGAGTTTGCAGCTTAAAAGTAACTTTGTTTTCCCAACAAGAAAGGTGAAGGACGGCTTTCACACACACATATCTCTCAGAACTGAGCGTGTACAGAGACGTTCGTTCATCTAGCACCAAAGGAACGGGTTGCAGGAGAAATTTTAATCTGGATTCTCAGTCTTTTTCCTAGTGCCGGTTTGAAATTCCTGCAGTTTTCACTGTAAAACCCAGTTGGAGCCAGTACCTCCCCATATATATGTACGGAATGGAGTTTGCCACTGAAAAGAAACTTTGTGTTCCCAACAAGCTAGGTGAAGAACGGCTTTCACACACAATTTCCTCTAGGAACTGAGCAAGTGGAGAGACGTTCGTTCATCTAGCACCAAGTGAACGGGTTGCAGGAGACAGTATTTCTCTGCTTTCTCAGTCTGTTTCCTAGTGCCGGTTTGAAGTTCCTGCAGTTTTCACTGTAAAACCGAGTTGGAGCTAGTACCTCCCAATATATATGTATGGAATGGAGTTTGCAACTGAAAAGAAACTTTGTGTTCCCAACAAGCTAGGTGAAGTACGGCTTTCACACACACTTATCCCTCAGAATTGAGAAAGTGTAGAGACGTTCGTTCATCTAGCACCAAGGGAACGGGTGGCAGGAGACACTTTTTCTCTGCTTTCTCACTCTGTTTCCTAGTGCCTGTATGAAGTTCCTGCCGTTTTCACTGTAAAACCGAGTTGGAGCTAGTACCTCCCCGTATATATGTAAGGAATGGGGTTTGCAACTGAAAAGAAACTTTGTGTTCCCAACAAGCTAGTTGAAGTACGGCTGTCACACACACTTATCTCTCAGAACTGAGCAAGTGGAGAGACGACCGTTCATCTAGCACCAAGGGAACGGTTTGCAGGAGACACTTTTTCTGTGCTTTCTCAGTCTGTTTCTTAGTGCCGGTTTGAAGTTCCTGCAGTTTTCACTTTAAAACCGAGTTGGAGCAAGTACCTCCCAATATATATGTATGGAATGGAGTTTGCAGCTTAAAAGTAACTTTGTTTTCCCAACAAGAAAGGTGAAGGACGGCTTTCACACACACATATCTCTCAGAACTGAGCGTGTACAGAGACGTTCGTTCATCTAGCACCAAAGGAACGGGTTGCAGGAGAAATTTTAATCTGGATTCTCAGTCTTTTTCCTAGTGCCGGTTTGAAATTCCTACAGTTTTCACTGTAAAACCCAGTTGGAGCCAGTACCTCCCCATATATATGTACGGAACGGAGTTTGCCACTGAAAAGAAACTTTGTGTTCCCAACAAGCTAGGTGAAGAACGGCTTTCACACACAATTTCCTCTAGGAACTGAGCAAGTGGAGAGACGTTCGTTCATCTAGCACCAAGTGAACGGGTTGCAGGAGACAGTATTTCTCTGCTTTCTCAGTCTGTTTCCTAGTGCCGGTTTGAAGTTCCTGCAGTTTTCACTGTAAAACCGAGTTGGAGCTAGTACCTCCCAATATGTATGTATGCAATGGGGTTTGCAACTGAAAAGAAACTTTGTGTTCCCAACAAGCTAGGTGAAGGACGGCTTTCACACACACTTATCCCTCAGAATTGAGAAAGTGGATAGACGTTCGTTCATCTAGCACCAAGGGAACGGGTGGCAGGAGACACTTATTCTCTGCTTTCTCAGTCTGTTTCCTAGTGCCTGTTTGAAGTTCCTGCCGTTTTCACTGTAAAACCGAGTTGGAGTTAGTACCTCCCCGTATATATTTAAGGAATGGAGTTTGCAACTGAAAAGAAACTTTGTGTTCCCAACAAGCTAGGTGAAGGACGGCTTTCACACACACTTATCTCTGAGAACTGAGCAAGTGGAGAGACGTTCGTTCATCTAGCACCAACGGAACGGGTTGCAGGGGCCACTTTTTCTCTGGTTTCTCAGTCTTTTTCCTAGTGCCGGTTTGAATTTCCTGCAGTTTTCACTGTAAAACCGAGTTGGAGCTAGTACCTCCCAATATATATGTATGGAATGGAGTTTGCAACTGAAAAGAAACTTTGTGTTCCCAACAAGATAGTTGAAGTACGGCTGTCACACACACTTATCTCTCAGAACTGAGCAAGTGGAGAGACGACCGTTCATCTAGCACCAAGGGAACGGTTTGCAGGAGACAATTTTTCTGTGCTTTCTCAGTCTGTTTCTTAGTGCCGGTTTGAAGTTCCTGCAGTTTTCACTATAAAACCGAGTTGGAGCAAGTACCTCCCAATATATATGTATGGAATGGAGTTTGCAGCTTAAAAGTAACTTTGTTTTCCCAACAAGAAAGATGAAGGACGGCTTTCACACACACATATCTCTCAGAACTGAGCGTGTACAGAGACGTTCGTTCATCTAGCACCAAAGGAACGGGTTGCAGGAGAAACTTTTACTCTGGATTCTCAGTCTTTTTCCTAGTGCCGGTTTGAAATTCCTGCAGTTTTCACTGTAAAACCCAGTTGGAGCCAGTACCTCCCCATATATATGTACGGAATGGAGTTTGCCACTGAAAAGAAACTTTGTGTTCCCAACAAGCTAGGTGAAGAACGGCTTTCACACACAATTTCCTCTAGGAACTGAGCAAGTGGAGAGACGTTCGTTCATCTAGCACCAAGTGAACGGGTTGCAGGAGACAGTATTTCTCTGCTTTCTCAGTCTGTTTCCTAGTGCCGGTTTGAAGTTCCTGCAGTTTCCACTGTAAAACCGAGTTGGAGCTAGTACCTCCCAATATATATGTATGCAATGGGGTTTGCAACTGAAAAGAAACTTTGTGTTCCCAACAAGCTAGGTGAAGGACGGCTTTCACACACACTTATCCCTCAGAATTGAGAAAGTGGATAGACGTTCGTTCATCTAGCACCAAGGGAACGGGTGGCAGGAGACACTTTTTCTCTGCTTTCTCAGTCTGTTTCCTAGTGCCTGTTTGAAGTTCCTGCCGTTTTCACTGTAAAACCGAGTTGGAGCTAGTACCTCACCGTATATATTTAAGGAATGGAGTTTGCAACTGAAAAGAAACTTTGTGTTCCCAACAAGCTAGTTGAAGTACGGCTGTCACACACACTTATCTCTCAGAACTGAGCAAGTGGAGAGACGATCGTTCATCTAGCAACAAGGGAACGGGTTGCAGGAGACACTTTTTCTCGGCTTTCTCAGTCTGTTTCCTAGTGCCGATTTGAAGTTCCTGCAGTTTTCACTGTAAAACCGAGTTGGAGCAAGTACCTCCCAATATATATGTATGGAATGGAGTTTGCAACTTAAAAGTAACTTTGTGTTCCCAACAAGCTAGGTGAAGGACGGCTTTCACACACACATATCTCTCAGAACTGAGCGTGTACAGAGACATTCGTTCATCTAGCACCAAAGGAACGGGTTGAAGGGGAAACTTTTACTCTGGTTTCTCAGGCTTTTTCCTAGTGCCGGTTTGAAGTTCCTGCAGTTTTCACTGTAAAAGCGAGTTGGAGCTAGTACATCCCAATATATATTTATGGAGTGTAGTTTGCAACTGAAAAGGGACTTTGTGGTCCCAACAAGCTAGGTGAAGGACGGCTTTCAAACCCACTTATCTCTCAGAACTGAGCATGTGGAGAGACGATCGTTCATCTAGCACCAGGGGAATGGTTTGCAGGAGACACTTTTTCTCTGCTTTCTCATTCATTTTCCTAGTGACGGTTTGAAGTTCCTGCAGTTTTCAGTGTAAAACAGAGTTGGAGCTAGTACCTCCCCAATATATATGTATGGAACGGAGATTGCAACTGAAAAGAAACTTTGTGTTCCCAACAAGCTAGGTGAAGGACGGCTTTCACACACACTTATCTCTCAGAACTGAGCAAGTCGAGAGACGTTCGTTCATCTAGCACCAAGGGAACGGGTTGCAGGAGACACTTTTTCTCAGCTTTCTCAGTCTGTTTACTAGTGCCGGTTTGAAGTTCCAGCAGTTTTCACTGTAAAACCGAGTTGGAGCTAGTACCTCCCCATATATATGTATGGAATGGAGTTTGCAACTGAAAAGAAACTTTGGGTTCCCAACAAGCTAGGTGAAGGACGGCTTTCACACACACTTATCTCTCAGAACTGAGCAAGTCGAGAGACGTTCGTTCATCTAGCACCAAGGGAACGGGTTGCAGGAGACACTTTTTCTCTGCTTTCTCAGTCTGTTTCCTAGTGCCGGTTTGAAGTTCCTGCAGTTTTCACTGTAAAATCGAGTTGGAGCTAGTACATCCCCATATATATTTATGGAGTGGAGTTTGCAACTGAAAAGAAACTTTGTGGTCCCAACAAGCTAGGTGAAGGACGGCTTTCACACACACTTATCTCTCAGAACTGAGCGTGTACAGAGACGTTCGTTCATCTAGCACCAAGGGAACGGGTTGCAGGAGACACTTTTTCTCTGCTTTCTCAGTCTGTTTCCTAGTTCCGGTTTGAAGTTCCTGCAGTTTTCACTGTAAAACCGAGTTGGAGCTTGTACCTCCCCATATATATGTATGGAGTGGAGTTTGCTACTGAAAAGAAACTTTGTGTTCCCAACAAGCTAATTCAAGGAAGGCTTTCAAACCCACTTATCTCTCAGAACTGAGCAAGTGGAGAGACGTTCGTTCATCTAGCACCAAGGGAACGGTATGCATGAGAAAATTTTTCTCTGCTTTCTTTGTCTGTTTCCTAGTGCCGGTTAGAATTTCCTGCAGTTTTCACTGTAAACCCGAGTTGGAGCTAGTACCTCCCCATATATATGTATGGAATGGAGTTTGCAACTGAAAAGAAACTTTGTGGTCCCAACAAGCTAGGTGAAGTAAGGCTTTCACACACACTAATCTCTCAGAACTGAGCGTGTAGAGAGACGTTCGTTCATCTAGCACCAAGGGAACGGGTTGCAGGAGACACTTTTTCTCTGATTTCTCAGTCTGTTTCCTAGTGCCGGTTTGAAGTTCCTGCAGTTTTCAGTGTAAAACCGAGTTGGAGCTAGTACCTCCCAATATATATGTACGGAATGGAGTTTGCAACTGAAAAGAAACTTTGTGTTCCCAACAGGCTAGGTGAAGGACGGCTTTCACACACTCATATCTCTCAGAACTGAGCAAGTGGAGAGACTTTCGTTCATCTAGCACCAAGGGAACGCGTTGCAGGGGACACTTTTTCTCTGCTTTCTCAGTCTGTTTCCTAGTGCCGGTTTGAAGTTCCTGCAGTTTTCACTGTAAAACCGAGTTGGAGCTAGTACCTCCGAATATATATGTATGGAATGCAGTTTGCAACTGAAAAGAAACTTTGTGTTCCCAACAAGCTAGGTGAAGGACGGCTTTCACACACACGTATCTCTCAGAACTGAGCAAGTGGAGAGACGTTCGTTCATCTAGCACCAAGGGAACGGGTTGCAGGAGACACATTTTCTCTGCTTTCTCAGTCTTTTTCCTAATGCCGGTTTGAAGTTCCTGCAGTTTTCACTGTAAAACCGAATTTGAGCTAGTACATCCCCATATATATTTATGGAGTGGAGTTTGCAACTGAAAAGAAACTTTGTGGTCCCAACAAGCTAGGTGAAGGAAGGCTTTCACACACACTTATCTCTAAGAACTGAGCGTGTAGAGAGACGTTCGTTCATCTAGCACCAAGGGAACGGGTTGCAGGAGACACTTTTTCTCTGATTTCTCAGTCTGTTTCCTAGTGCCGGTTTGAAGTTCCTGCAGTTTTCACTGTAAAACCGAGTTGGAGCTAGTACCTCCCAATATATATGTACGGAATGGAGTTTGCAACTGAAAAGAAACTTTGTGTTCCAAACAAGCTAGGTGAAGGACGGCTTTCACACACTCATATTTCTCAGAACTGAGCAAGTGGAGAGACGTTCGTTCATCTAGCACCAAGGGAACGGGTTGCAGGAGACACTTTTTCTCTGCTTTCTCAGTCTGTTTCCTAGTGCCGGTTTGAAGTTCCTGCAGTTTTCACTGTAAAACCGAGTTGGAGCTAGTACCTCCCCATATATATGTATGGAATGGAGTTTGCAACTGAAAAGAAACTTTGTGTTCCCAACAAGCTAGGTGAAGGACGGCTTTCACACACACTTATCCCTCAGAATTGAGAAAGTGGAGAGACTTTCGTTCATCTAGCACCAAGGGAACGGGTGGCAGGAGACACTTTTTCTCTGCTTTCTCATTCATTTTCCTAGTGCCGGTTTGAAGTTCCTGCAGTTTTCAGTGTAAAACCGAGTTGGAGCTAGTACCTCCCCATATATATGTATGGAACGGAGTTTGCAACTGAAAAGAAACTTTGTGTTCCCAACAAGCTAGATGAAGGACGGCTTTCACACACACTTATCTCTCAGAACTGAGCAAGTCGAGAGACGTTCGTTCATCTAGCACCAAGGGAACGGGTTGCAGGAGACACTTTTTCTCAGCTTTCTCAGTCTGTTTACTAGTGCCGGTTTGAAGTTCCAGCAGTTTTCACTGTAAAACCGAGTTGGAGCTAGTACCTCCCCATATATATGTATGGAATGGAGTTTGCAACTGAAAAGAAACTTTGGGTTCCCAACAAGCTAGGTGAAGGACGGCTTTCACACACACTTATCTCTCAGAACTGAGCAAGTCGAGAGACGTTCGTTCATCTAGCACCAAGGGAACGGGATGCAGGAGACACTTTTTCTCTGCTTTCTCAGTCTGTTTCCTAGTGCCGGTTTGAAGTTCCTGCAGTTTTCACTGTAAAATCGAGTTGGAGCTAGTACATCCCCATATATATTTATGGAGTGGAGTTTGCAACTGAAAAGAAACTTTGTGGTCCCAACAAGCTAGGTGAAGGACGGCTTTCACACACACTTATCTCTCAGAACTGAGCGTGTACAGAGACGTTCGTTCATCTAGCAACAAGGGAACGGGTTGCAGGAGACACTTTTTCTCTGCTTTCTCAGTCTGTTTCCTAGTGCCGGTTTGAAGTTCCTGCAGTTTTCACAGTAAAACCGAGTTGGAGCTTGTACCTCCCCTTATATATGTATGGAGTGGAGTTTGCTACTGAAAAGAAACTTTGTGTTCCCAACAAGCTAATTGAAGGATGGCTTTCAAACCCACCTATCTCTCAGAACTGAGCAAGTGGAGAGACGTTCGTTCATCTAGCACCAAGGGAACGGTATGCAGGAGAAAATTTTTCTCTGCTTTCTTTGTCTGTTTCCTAGTGCCGGTTAGATTTTCCTGCAGCTTTCACTGTAAATCAGAGTTGGAACTAGTACCTCCCCATATATATGTATGGAATGGAGTTTGCAACTGAAAAGAAACTTTGTGTTACCAACAAGTTAGGTAAAGGAAGGCTTTCACACACACTAATCTCTCAGTACTGAGCAAGTGGAGAGACGTTCGTTCATCTAGCACCAAGGGAACGGGTTGCAGGAGACACATTTTCTCTGCTTTCTCAGACTGTTTCCTAGTGCCGGTTTGAAGTTCCTGCAGTTTTCACTGTAAAACCGAGTTGGAGCTTGTACCTCCCCTTATATATGTGTGGAGTGGAGTTTGCTACTGAAAAGAAACTTTGTGTTCCCAAGAAGCTAATTGAAGGAAGGCTTTCAAACCCACTTATCTCTCAGAACTGAGCAAGTGGAGAGACGTTCGTTCATCTAGCACCAAAGGAACGGTATGCAGGAGAAAATTTTTCTCTGCTTTCTTTTTCTGTTTCCTAGTGCCGGTTAGAATTTCCTGCAGCTTTCACTGTAAAACCGAGTTGGAGCTAGTACCTCCCCATATATATGTATGGAGTGGAGTTTGCTACTGAAAAGAAACTTTGTGTTCCCAACAAGCTAATTCAAGGAAGGCTTTCAAACCCACTTATCTCTCAGAACTGAGCAAGTGGAGAGACGTTCGTTCATCTAGCACCAAGGGAACGGGTTGCAGGAGACACTTTTTCTCTGATTTCTCAGTCTGTTTCCTAGTGCCGGTTTGAAGTTCCTGCATTTTTCACTGTAAAACCGAGTTGGAGCTAGTACCTCCCAATATATATGTACGGAATGGAGTTTGCAACTGAAAAGAAACTTTGTGTTCCCAACAAGCTAGGTGAAGGACGGCTTTCACACAATCATATCTCACAGAACTGAGCAAGTGGAGGGACGTTCGTTCATCTAGCACCAAGGGAACGGGTTGCAGGGACACTTTTTCTCTGCTTTCTCAGTCTGTTTCCTAGTGCCGGTTTGAAGTTCCTGCAGTTTTCACTGTAAAACCGAGTTGGAGCTAGTACCTCCCCATATATATGTATGGAATGGAGTTTGCAACTGAAAAGAAACTTTGTGTTCCCAACAAGCTAGGTGAAGGACGGCTTTCACACACACTTATCCCTCAGAATTGAGAAAGTGTAGAGACGTTCGTTCATCTAGCACCAAGGGAACGGGTGGCAGGAGACACTTTTTCTCTGCTTTCTCAGTCTGTTTCCTAGTGCCTGTTTGAAGTTCCTGCCGTTTTCACTGTAAAACCGAGTTGGAGCTAGTACCTCCCCGTATATATGTAAGGAATGGAGTTTGCAACTGAAAAGAAACTTTGTGTTCCCAACAAGCTAGTTGAAGTACGGCTGTCACACACACTTATCTCTCAGAACTGAGCAAGTGGAGAGACGATCGTTCATCTAGCACCAAGGGAACGGGTTGCAGGAGACACTTTTTCTCTGCTTTCTCAGTCTGTTTCTTAGTGCCGGTTTGAAGTTCCTGCAGTTTTCACTGTAAAACCGTGTTGGAGCAAGTACCTCCCAATATATATGTATGGAATGGAGTTTGCAACTTAAAAGTAACTTTGTTTTCCCAACAAGATAGGTGAAGGACGGCTTTCACACACACATATCTCTCAGAACTGAGCGTGTACAGAGACATTCGTTCATCTAGCACCAAAGGAACGGGTTGCAGGGGAAACTTTTACTCTGGTTTCTCAGTCTTTTTCCTAGTGCCGGTTTGAAGTTCCTGCAGTTTTCACTGTAAAACCCAGTTGGAGCCAGTACATCCCCATATATATGTACGGAATGGAGTTTGCCACTGAAAAGAAACTTTGTGTTCCCAACAAGCTATGTGAAGGACGCCTTTCACACACAATTTCCTCTAGGAACTGAGCAAGTGGAGAGACGTTCGTTCATCTAGCACCAAGGTAACGGGTTGCAGGAGACAGTATTTCTCTGCTTTCTCAGTCTGTTTCCTAGTGCCTGTTTGAAGTTCCTGCCGTTTTCACTGTAAAACCGAGTTGGAGCTTGTACCTCCCCGTATATATGTAAGGAATGGAGTTTGCAACTGAAAAGAAACTTTGTGTTCCCAACAAGCTAGTTGAAGTACGGCTGTCACACACACTTATCCCTCAGAATTGAGAAAGTGGAGAGACGTTCGTTCATCTAGCACCAAGGGAACGGTTGGCAGGAGACACTTTTTCTCTGCTTTCTCAGTCTGTTTCCTAGTGCCTGTTTGAAGTTCCTGCCGTTTTCACTGTAAAACCGAGTTGGAGCTATTACCTCCCCTTATATATGTAAGGAATGGAGTTTGCAACTGAAAAGAAACTTTGTGTTCCCAACAAGCTAGGTGAAGTACGGCTGTCACACACACTTATCTCTCAGAACTGAGCAAGTGGAGAGACTATCGTTCATCTAGCAACAAGGGAACGGGTTGCAGGAGACACTTTTTCTCGGCTTTCTCAGTCTCTTTCCTAGTGCCGGTTTGAAGTTCCTGCAGTTTTCACTGTAAAACCGAGTTGGAGCTACTACCTCCCCATATATATGTATGGAATGGAGTTTGCAACTGAAAAGAAACTTTGTGTTCCCAACAAGCTTGGTGAAGTACGGCTGTCACACACAATTATCTCTCAGAACTTAGCAAGTGGAGAGACGTTCGTTTATCTAGCAACAAGGGAACGGGTTGCAGGAGACACTTTTTCTCTGCTTTCTCATTCTGTTTCCTAGTACCGGTTTGAAGTTCCTGCAGTTTTCACTGTAAAAACGAGTTGGAGCTTGTACCTCCCAATATATATGTATGCAATGGAGTTTGCAACTGAAAAGAAACTTTGTGTTCCCAACAAGCTAGGTGAAGGACGGCTTTCACACACACTTATCCCTCAGAATTGAGAAAGTGGAGAGACGTTCGTTCATCTAGCACCAAGGGAACTGGTGGCAGGAGACACTTTTTCTCTGCTTTCTCAGTCTGTTTCCTAGTGCCTGTTTGAAGTTCCTGCCGTTTTCACTGTAAAACCGAGTTGGAGCTAGTACCTCCCCGTATATATGTAAGGAATGGAGTTTGCAACTGAAAAGAAACTTTGTGTTCCCAACAAGCTAGGTGAAGTACGGCGGTCACACACACTTATCTCTCAGAACGGAGCAAGTGGAGAGACGATCATTCATCTAGCAACAAGGGAACGGGTTGCAGGAGACACTTTTTCTCGGCTTTCTCAGTCTGTTTCCTAGTGCCGGTTTGAAGTTCCTGCAGTTTTCACTGTAAAACCGAGTTGGAGCAGTACCTCCCCATATATATGTATGGAGTGGAGTTTGCTACTGAAAAGAAACTTTGTGTTCCCAACAAGCTAGGTGAAGGACGGCTTTCACACACACTTATCTCTGAGAACTGAGCAAGTGGAGAGACGTTCGTTCATCTAGCACCAACGGAACGGGTTGCAGGGGACACTTTTTCTCTGGTTTCTCAGTCTTTTTCCTAGTGCCGGTTTGAAGTTCCTGCAGTTTTCACTGTAAAACCGAGTTGGAGCTAGTACCTCCCAATATATATGTATGGAATGGAGTTTGAAACTGAAAAGAAACTTTGTGTTCCCAACAAGCTAGGTGAAGTACGGCTTTCACACACACTTATCCCTCAGAATTGAGAAAGTGTAGAGACGTTCGTTCATCTAGCACCAAGGGAACGGGTGGCAGGAGACACTTTTTCTCTGCTTTCTCACTCTGTTTCCTAGTGCCTGTATGAAGTTCCTGCCGTTTTCACTGTAAAACCGAGTTGGAGCTAGTACCTCCCCGTATATATGTAAGGAATGGGGTTTGCAACTGAAAAGAAACTTTGTGTTCCCAACAAGCTAGTTGAAGTACGGCTGTCACACACACTTATCTCTCAGAACTGAGCAAGTGGAGAGACGACCGTTCATCTAGCACCAAGGGAACGGTTTGCAGGAGACACTTTTTCTGTGCTTTCTCAGTCTGTTTCTTAGTGCCGGTTTGAAGTTCCTGCAGTTTTCACTGTAAAACCGAGTTGGAGCAAGTACCTCCCAATATATATGTATGGAATGGAGTTTGCAGCTTAAAAGTAACTTTGTTTTCCCAACAAGAAAAGTGAAGGACGGCTTTCACACACACATATCTCTCCGAACTGAGCGTGTACAGAGACGTTCGTTCATCTAGCACCAAAGGAACGGGTTGCAGGAGAAATTTTAATCTGGATTCTCAGTCTTTTTCCTAGTGCCGGTTTGAAATTCCTGCAGTTTTCACTGTAAAACCCAGTTGGAGCCAGTACCTCCCCATATATATGTACGGAATGGAGTTTGCCACTGAAAAGAAACTTTGTGTTCCCAACAAGCTAGGTGAAGAACGGCTTTCACACACAATTTCCTCTAGGAACTGAGCAAGTGGAGAGACGTTCGTTCATCTAGCACCAAGTGAACGGGTTGCAGGAGACAGTATTTCTCTGCATCCTCAGTCTGTTTCCTAGTGCCGGTTTGAAGTTCCTGCAGTTTTCACTGTAAAACCGAGTTGGAGCTAGTACCTCCCAATATATATGTATGGAATGGAGTTTGCAACTGAAAAGAAACTTTGTGTTCCCAACAGGCTAGGTGAAGGACGGCTTTCACACACTCATATCTCTCAGAACTGAGCAAGTGTAGAGACGTTCGTTCATCTAGCACCAACGGAACGGGTTGCAGGGGACACTTTTTCTCTGGTTTCTCAGTCTTTTTCCTAGTGCCGGTTTGAAGTTCCTGCAGTTTTCACTGTAAAACCGAGTTGGAGCTAGTACCTCCGAATATATATGTATGGAATGCAGTTTGCAACTGAAAAGAAACTTTGTGTTCCCAACAAGCTAGGTGAAGGACGGCTTTCACACACACGTATCTCTCAGAACTGAGCAAGTGGAGAGACGTTCGTTCATCTAGCACCAAGGGAACGGGTTGCAGGAGACACATTTTCTCTGCTTTCTCAGTCTTTTTCCTAGTGCCGGTTTGAAGTTCCTGCAGTTTTCACTGTAAAACCGAATTTGAGCTAGTACATCCCCATATATATTTATGGAGTGGAGTTTGCAACTGAAAAGAAACTTTGTGGTCCCAACAAGCTAGGTGAAGGAAGGCTTTCACACACACTTATCTCTAAGAACTGAGCGTGTAGAGAGACGTTCGTTCATCTAGCACCAAGGGAACGGGTTGCAGGAGACACTTTTTCTCTGATTTCTCAGTCTGTTTCCTAGTGCCGGTTTGAAGTTCCTGCAGTTTTCACTGTAAAACCGAGTTGGAGCTAGTACCTCCCAATATATATGTACGGAATGGAGTTTGCAACTGAAAAGAAACTTTGTGTTCCAAACAAGCTAGGTGAAGGACGGCTTTCACACACTCATATTTCTCAGAACTGAGCAAGTGGAGAGACGTTCGTTCATCTAGCACCAAGGGAACGGGTTGCAGGAGACACTTTTTCTCTGCTTTCTCAGTCTGTTTCCTAGTGCCGGTTTGAAGTTCCTGCAGTTTTCACTGTAAAACCGAGTTGGAGCTAGTACCTCCCCATATATATGTATGGAATGGAGTTTGCAACTGAAAAGAAACTTTGTGTTCCCAACAAGCTAGGTGAAGGACGGCTTTCACACACACTTATCCCTCAGAATTGAGAAAGTGGAGAGACTTTCGTTCATCTAGCACCAAGGGAACGGGTGGCAGGAGACACTTTTTCTCTGCTTTCTCATTCATTTTCCTAGTGCCGGTTTGAAGTTCCTGCAGTTTTCAGTGTAAAACCGAGTTGGAGCTAGTACCTCCCCATATATATGTATGGAACGGAGTTTGCAACTGAAAAGAAACTTTGTGTTCCCAACAAGCTAGATGAAGGACGGCTTTCACACACACTTATCTCTCAGAACTGAGCAAGTCGAGAGACGTTCGTTCATCTAGCACCAAGGGAACGGGTTGCAGGAGACACTTTTTCTCAGCTTTCTCAGTCTGTTTACTAGTGCCGGTTTGAAGTTCCAGCAGTTTTCACTGTAAAACCGAGTTGGAGCTAGTACCTCCCCATATATATGTATGGAATGGAGTTTGCAACTGAAAAGAAACTTTGGGTTCCCAACAAGCTAGGTGAAGGACGGCTTTCACACACACTTATCTCTCAGAACTGAGCAAGTCGAGAGACGTTCGTTCATCTAGCACCAAGGGAACGGGATGCAGGAGACACTTTTTCTCTGCTTTCTCAGTCTGTTTCCTAGTGCCGGTTTGAAGTTCCTGCAGTTTTCACTGTAAAATCGAGTTGGAGCTAGTACATCCCCATATATATTTATGGAGTGGAGTTTGCAACTGAAAAGAAACTTTGTGGTCCCAACAAGCTAGGTGAAGGACGGCTTTCACACACACTTATCTCTCAGAACTGAGCGTGTACAGAGACGTTCGTTCATCTAGCAACAAGGGAACGGGTTGCAGGAGACACTTTTTCTCTGCTTTCTCAGTCTGTTTCCTAGTGCCGGTTTGAAGTTCCTGCAGTTTTCACAGTAAAACCGAGTTGGAGCTTGTACCTCCCCTTATATATGTATGGAGTGGAGTTTGCTACTGAAAAGAAACTTTGTGTTCCCAACAAGCTAATTGAAGGATGGCTTTCAAACCCACCTATCTCTCAGAACTGAGCAAGTGGAGAGACGTTCGTTCATCTAGCACCAAGGGAACGGTATGCAGGAGAAAATTTTTCTCTGCTTTCTTTGTCTGTTTCCTAGTGCCGGTTAGATTTTCCTGCAGCTTTCACTGTAAATCAGAGTTGGAACTAGTACCTCCCCATATATATGTATGGAATGGAGTTTGCAACTGAAAAGAAACTTTGTGTTACCAACAAGTTAGGTAAAGGAAGGCTTTCACACACACTAATCTCTCAGTACTGAGCAAGTGGAGAGACGTTCGTTCATCTAGCACCAAGGGAACGGGTTGCAGGAGACACATTTTCTCTGCTTTCTCAGACTGTTTCCTAGTGCCGGTTTGAAGTTCCTGCAGTTTTCACTGTAAAACCGAGTTGGAGCTTGTACCTCCCCTTATATATGTGTGGAGTGGAGTTTGCTACTGAAAAGAAACTTTGTGTTCCCAAGAAGCTAATTGAAGGAAGGCTTTCAAACCCACTTATCTCTCAGAACTGAGCAAGTGGAGAGACGTTCGTTCATCTAGCACCAAAGGAACGGTATGCAGGAGAAAATTTTTCTCTGCTTTCTTTTTCTGTTTCCTAGTGCCGGTTAGAATTTCCTGCAGCTTTCACTGTAAAACCGAGTTGGAGCTAGTACCTCCCCATATATATGTATGGAGTGGAGTTTGCTACTGAAAAGAAACTTTGTGTTCCCAACAAGCTAATTCAAGGAAGGCTTTCAAACCCACTTATCTCTCAGAACTGAGCAAGTGGAGAGACGTTCGTTCATCTAGCACCAAGGGAACGGGTTGCAGGAGACACTTTTTCTCTGATTTCTCAGTCTGTTTCCTAGTGCCGGTTTGAAGTTCCTGCATTTTTCACTGTAAAACCGAGTTGGAGCTAGTACCTCCCAATATATATGTACGGAATGGAGTTTGCAACTGAAAAGAAACTTTGTGTTCCCAACAAGCTAGGTGAAGGACGGCTTTCACACAATCATATCTCACAGAACTGAGCAAGTGGAGGGACGTTCGTTCATCTAGCACCAAGGGAACGGGTTGCAGGGACACTTTTTCTCTGCTTTCTCAGTCTGTTTCCTAGTGCCGGTTTGAAGTTCCTGCAGTTTTCACTGTAAAACCGAGTTGGAGCTAGTACCTCCCCATATATATGTATGGAATGGAGTTTGCAACTGAAAAGAAACTTTGTGTTCCCAACAAGCTAGGTGAAGGACGGCTTTCACACACACTTATCCCTCAGAATTGAGAAAGTGTAGAGACGTTCGTTCATCTAGCACCAAGGGAACGGGTGGCAGGAGACACTTTTTCTCTGCTTTCTCAGTCTGTTTCCTAGTGCCTGTTTGAAGTTCCTGCCGTTTTCACTGTAAAACCGAGTTGGAGCTAGTACCTCCCCGTATATATGTAAGGAATGGAGTTTGCAACTGAAAAGAAACTTTGTGTTCCCAACAAGCTAGTTGAAGTACGGCTGTCACACACACTTATCTCTCAGAACTGAGCAAGTGGAGAGACGATCGTTCATCTAGCACCAAGGGAACGGGTTGCAGGAGACACTTTTTCTCTGCTTTCTCAGTCTGTTTCTTAGTGCCGGTTTGAAGTTCCTGCAGTTTTCACTGTAAAACCGTGTTGGAGCAAGTACCTCCCAATATATATGTATGGAATGGAGTTTGCAACTTAAAAGTAACTTTGTTTTCCCAACAAGATAGGTGAAGGACGGCTTTCACACACACATATCTCTCAGAACTGAGCGTGTACAGAGACATTCGTTCATCTAGCACCAAAGGAACGGGTTGCAGGGGAAACTTTTACTCTGGTTTCTCAGTCTTTTTCCTAGTGCCGGTTTGAATTTCCTGCAGTTTTCACTGTAAAACCCAGTTGGAGCCAGTACATCCCCATATATATGTACGGAATGGAGTTTGCCACTGAAAAGAAACTTTGTGTTCCCAACAAGCTATGTGAAGGACGCCTTTCACACACAATTTCCTCTAGGAACTGAGCAAGTGGAGAGACGTTCGTTCATCTAGCACCAAGGTAACGGGTTGCAGGAGACAGTATTTCTCTGCTTTCTCAGTCTGTTTCCTAGTGCCTGTTTGAAGTTCCTGCCGTTTTCACTGTAAAACCGAGTTGGAGCTTGTACCTCCCCGTATATATGTAAGGAATGGAGTTTGCAACTGAAAAGAAACTTTGTGTTCCCAACAAGCTAGTTGAAGTACGGCTGTCACACACACTTATCCCTCAGAATTGAGAAAGTGGAGAGACGTTCGTTCATCTAGCACCAAGGGAACGGTTGGCAGGAGACACTTTTTCTCTGCTTTCTCAGTCTGTTTCCTAGTGCCTGTTTGAAGTTCCTGCCGTTTTCACTGTAAAACCGAGTTGGAGCTATTACCTCCCCTTATATATGTAAGGAATGGAGTTTGCAACTGAAAAGAAACTTTGTGTTCCCAACAAGCTAGGTGAAGTACGGCTGTCACACACACTTATCTCTCAGAACTGAGCAAGTGGAGAGACTATCGTTCATCTAGCAACAAGGGAACGGGTTGCAGGAGACACTTTTTCTCGGCTTTCTCAGTCTCTTTCCTAGTGCCGGTTTGAAGTTCCTGCAGTTTTCACTGTAAAACCGAGTTGGAGCTACTACCTCCCCATATATATGTATGGAATGGAGTTTGCAACTGAAAAGAAACTTTGTGTTCCCAACAAGCTTGGTGAAGTACGGCTTTCACACACAATTATCTCTCAGAACTTAGCAAGTGGAGAGACGTTCGTTTATCTAGCAACAAGGGAACGGGTTGCAGGAGACACTTTTTCTCTGCTTTCTCATTCTGTTTCCTAGTACCGGTTTGAAGTTCCTGCAGTTTTCACTGTAAAAACGAGTTGGAGCTTGTACCTCCCAATATATATGTATGCAATGGAGTTTGCAACTGAAAAGAAACTTTGTGTTCCCAACAAGCTAGGTGAAGGACGGCTTTCACACACACTTATCCCTCAGAATTGAGAAAGTGGAGAGACGTTCGTTCATCTAGCACCAAGGGAACTGGTGGCAGGAGACACTTTTTCTCTGCTTTCTCAGTCTGTTTCCTAGTGCCTGTTTGAAGTTCCTGCCGTTTTCACTGTAAAACCGAGTTGGAGCTAGTACCTCCCCGTATATATGTAAGGAATGGAGTTTGCAACTGAAAAGAAACTTTGTGTTCCCAACAAGCTAGGTGAAGTACGGCGGTCACACACACTTATCTCTCAGAACGGAGCAAGTGGAGAGACGATCATTCATCTAGCAACAAGGGAACGGGTTGCAGGAGACACTTTTTCTCGGCTTTCTCAGTCTGTTTCCTAGTGCCGGTTTGAAGTTCCTGCAGTTTTCACTGTAAAACCGAGTTGGAGCAGTACCTCCCCATATATATGTATGGAGTGGAGTTTGCTACTGAAAAGAAACTTTGTGTTCCCAACAAGCTAGGTGAAGGACGGCTTTCACACACACTTATCTCTGAGAACTGAGCAAGTGGAGAGACGTTCGTTCATCTAGCACCAACGGAACGGGTTGCAGGGGACACTTTTTCTCTGGTTTCTCAGTCTTTTTCCTAGTGCCGGTTTGAAGTTCCTGCAGTTTTCACTGTAAAACCGAGTTGGAGCTAGTACCTCCCAATATATATGTATGGAATGGAGTTTGAAACTGAAAAGAAACTTTGTGTTCCCAACAAGCTAGGTGAAGTACGGCTTTCACACACACTTATCCCTCAGAATTGAGAAAGTGTAGAGACGTTCGTTCATCTAGCACCAAGGGAACGGGTGGCAGGAGACACTTTTTCTCTGCTTTCTCACTCTGTTTCCTAGTGCCTGTATGAAGTTCCTGCCGTTTTCACTGTAAAACCGAGTTGGAGCTAGTACCTCCCCGTATATATGTAAGGAATGGGGTTTGCAACTGAAAAGAAACTTTGTGTTCCCAACAAGCTAGTTGAAGTACGGCTGTCACACACACTTATCTCTCAGAACTGAGCAAGTGGAGAGACGACCGTTCATCTAGCACCAAGGGAACGGTTTGCAGGAGACACTTTTTCTGTGCTTTCTCAGTCTGTTTCTTAGTGCCGGTTTGAAGTTCCTGCAGTTTTCACTGTAAAACCGAGTTGGAGCAAGTACCTCCCAATATATATGTATGGAATGGAGTTTGCAGCTTAAAAGTAACTTTGTTTTCCCAACAAGAAAAGTGAAGGACGGCTTTCACACACACATATCTCTCCGAACTGAGCGTGTACAGAGACGTTCGTTCATCTAGCACCAAAGGAACGGGTTGCAGGAGAAATTTTAATCTGGATTCTCAGTCTTTTTCCTAGTGCCGGTTTGAAATTCCTGCAGTTTTCACTGTAAAACCCAGTTGGAGCCAGTACCTCCCCATATATATGTACGGAATGGAGTTTGCCACTGAAAAGAAACTTTGTGTTCCCAACAAGCTAGGTGAAGAACGGCTTTCACACACAATTTCCTCTAGGAACTGAGCAAGTGGAGAGACGTTCGTTCATCTAGCACCAAGTGAACGGGTTGCAGGAGACAGTATTTCTCTGCATCCTCAGTCTGTTTCCTAGTGCCGGTTTGAAGTTCCTGCAGTTTTCACTGTAAAACCGAGTTGGAGCTAGTACCTCCCAATATATATGTATGGAATGGAGTTTGCAACTGAAAAGAAACTTTGTGTTCCCAACAAGCTAGGTGAAGTACGGCTTTCACACACACTTATCCCTCAGAATTGAGAAAGTGTAGAGACGTTCGTTCATCTAGCACCAACGGAACGGGTTGCAGGGGACACTTTTTCTCTGGTTTCTCAGTCTTTTTCCTAGTGCCGGTTTGAAGTTCCTGCAGTTTTCACTGTAAAACCGATTTGGAGCTAGTACCTCCCCATATATATGTATGGAATGGAGTTTGCAACTGAAAAGAAACTTTGTGTTCCCAACAAGCTAGGTGAAGTACGGCTTTCACACACACTTATCCCTCAGAATTGAGAAAGTGTAGAGACGTTCGTTCATCTAGCACCAATGGAACGGGTGGCAGGAGACACTTTTTCTCTGCTTTCTCACTCTGTTTCCTAGTGCCTGTATGAAGTTCCTGCCGTTTTCACTGTAAAACCGAGTTGGAGCTAGTACCTCCCCGTATATATGTAAGGAATGGGGTTTGCAACTGAAAAGAAACTTTGTGTTCCCAACAAGCTAGTTGAAGTACGGCTGTCACACACACTTATCTCTCAGAACTGAGCAAGTGGAGAGACGACCGTTCATCTAGCACCAAGGGAACGGTTTGCAGGAGACAATTTTTCTGTGCTTTCTCAGTCTGTTTCTTAGTGCCGGTTTGAAGTTCCTGCAGTTTTCACTGTAAAACCGAGTTGGAGCAAGTACCTCCCAATATATATGTATGGAATGGAGTTTGCAGCTTAAAAGTAACTTTGTTTTCCCAACAAGATAGATGAAGGACGGCTTTCACACACACATATCTCTCAGAACTGAGCGTGTACAGAGACGTTCGTTCATCTAGCACCAAAGGAACGGGTTGCAAGAGAAACTTTTACTCTGGATTCTCAGTCTTTTTCCTAGTGCCGGTTTGAAATTCCTGCAGTTTTCACTGTAAAACCCAGTTGGAGCTAGTACCTCCCCATATATATGTACGGAATGGAGTTTGCCACTGAAAAGAAACTTTGTGTTCCCAACAAGCTAGGTGAAGAACGGCTTTCACACACAATTTCCTCTAGGAACTGAGCAAGTGGAGAGACGTTCGTTCATCTAGCACCAAGTGAACGGGTTGCAGGAGACAGTATTTCTCTGCTTTCTCAGTCTGTTTCCTAGTGCCGGTTTGAAGTTCCTGCAGTTTTCACTGTAAAACCGAGTTGGAGCTAGTACCTCCCAATATATATGTAGGCAATGGGGTTTGCAACTGAAAAGAAACTTTGTGTTCCCAACAAGCTAGGTGAAGGACGGCTTTCACACACACTTATCCCTCAGAATTGAGAAAGTGGATAGACGTTCGTTCATCTAGCACCAAGGGAACGGGTGGCAGGAGACACTTTTTCTCTGCTTTCTCAGTCTGTTTCCTAGTGCCTGTTTGAAGTTCCTGCCGTTTTCACTGTAAAACCGAGTTGGAGCTAGTACCTCACCGTATATATTTAAGGAATGGAGTTTGCAACTGAAAAGAAACTTTGTGTTCCCAACAAGCTAGTTGAAGTACGGCTGTCACACACACTTATCTCTCAGAACTGAGCAAGTGGAGAGACGATCGTTCATCTAGCAACAAGGGAACGGGTTGCAGGAGACACTTTTTCTCGGCTTTCTCAGTCTGTTTCCTAGTGCCGATTTGAAGTTCCTGCAGTTTTCACTGTAAAACCGAGTTGGAGCAAGTACCTCCCAATATATATGTATGGAATGGAGTTTGCAACTTAAAAGTAACTTTGTGTTCCCAACAAGCTAGGTGAAGGACGGCTTTCACACACACATATCTCTCAGAACTGAGCGTGTACAGAGACGTTCGTTCATCTAGCACCAAAGGAACGGGTTGCAGGGGAAACTTTTACTCTGGATTCTCAGTATTTTTCCTAGTGCCGGTTTGAAATTCCTGAAATTTCCACTGTAAAAACGAGTTGGAGCTAGTACATCCCCATATATATTTATGGAGTGGAGTTTGCAACTGAAAAGAAACTTTGTGGTCCCAACAAGCTAGGTGAAGGACGGCTTTCAAACCCAATTATCTCTCAGAACTGAGCAAGTGGAGAGACTTTCGTTCATCTAGCACCAAGGGAACGCGTTGCAGGGAACACTTTTTCTCTGCTTTCTCAGTCTGTTTCCTACTGCCGGTTTGAAGTTCCTGCAGTTTTCACTGTAAAACCGAGTTGGAGCTAGTACCTCCGAATATATATGTATGGAATGCAGTTTGCAACTGAAAAGAAACTTTGAGTTCCCAACAAGCTAGGTGAAGGACGGCTTTCACACACACGTATCTCTCAGAACTGAGCAAGTGGAGAGACGTTCGTTCATCTAGCACCAAGGGAACGGGTTGCAGGAGACACCTTTTCTCTGCTTTCTCAGTCTTTTTCCTAGTGCCGGTTTGAAGTTCCTGCAGTTTTCACTGTAAAACCGAATTTGAGCTAGTACATCCCCATATATATTTATGGAGTGGAGTTTGCAACTGAAAAGAAACTTTGTGGTCCCAACAAGCTAGGTGAAGGAAGGCTTTCACACACACTTATCTCTCAGAACTGAGCGTGTAGAGAGACGTTCGTTCATCTAGCACCAAGGGAACGGGTGGCAGGAGACACTTTTTCTCTGCTTTCTCATTCATTTTCCTAGTGACGGTTTGAAGTTCCTGCAGTTTTCAGTGTAAAACAGAGTTGGAGCTAGTACCTCCCCATATATATGTATGGAATGGAGTTTGCAACTGAAAAGAAACTTTGGGTTCCCAACAAGCTAGGTGAAGGACGGCTTTCACACACACTTATCTCTCAGAACTGAGCAAGTCGAGAGACGTTCGTTCATCTAGCACCAAGGGAACGGGTTGCAGGAGACACTTTTTCTCTGCTTTCTCAGTCTGTTTCCTAGTGCCGGTTTGAAGTTCCTGCAGTTTTCACTGTAAAATCGAGTTGGAGCTAGTACATCCCCATATATATTTATGGAGTGGAGTTTGCAACTGAAAAGAAACTTTGTGGTCCCAACAAGCTAGGTGAAGGACGGCTTTCACACACACTTATCTCTCAGAACTGAGCGTTTACAGAGACGTTCGTTCATCTAGCACCAAGGGAACGGGTTGCAGGAGACACTTTTTCTCTGCTTTCTCAGTCTGTTTCCTAGTGCCGGTTTGAAGTTCCTGCAGTTTTCACTGTAAAACCGAGTTGGAGCTTGTACCTCCCCTTATATATGTATGGAGTGGAGTTTGCTACTGAAAAGAAACTTTGTGTTCCCAACAAGCTAATTGAAGGAAGGCTTTCAAACCCACTTATCTCTCAGAACTGAGCAAGTGGAGAGACGTTCGTTCATCTAGCACCAAGGGAACGGTATGCAGGAGAAAATTTTTCTCTGCTTTCTTTGTCTGTTTCCTAGTGCCGGTTAGATTTTCCTGCAGCTTTCACTGTAAATCAGAGTTGGAACTAGTACCTCCCCATATATATGTATGGAATGGAGTTTGCAACTGAAAAGAAACTATGTGTTACCAACAAGTTAGGTAAAGGAAGGCTTTCACACACACTAATCTCTCAGTACTGAGCAAGTGGAGAGACGTTCGTTCATCTAGCACCAAGGGAACGGGTTGCAGGAGACACTTTTTCTCTGCTTTCTCAGTCTGTTTCCTAGTGCCGGTTTGAAGTTCCTGCAGTTTTCACTGTAAAACCGAGTTGGAGCTTGTACCTCCCCTTATATATGTGTGGAGTGGAGTTTGCTACTGAAAAGAAACTTTGTGTTCCCAACAAGCTAATTGAAGGAAGGCTTTCAAACCCACTTATCTCTCAGAACTGAGCAAGTGGAGAGACGTTCGTTCATTTAGCACCAAAGGAACGGTATGCAGGAGAAAATTTTTCTCTGCTTTCTTTGTCTGTTTCCTACTGCCGGTTAGAATTTCCTGCAGCTTTCACTGTAAACCCGAGTTGGAGCTAGTACCTCCCCATATATATGTATGGAATGGAGTTTGCAACTGAAAAGAAACTTTGTGGTCCCAACAAGCTAGGTGAAGGAAGGCTTTCACACACACTTATCTCTCAGAACTGAGCGTGTAGAGAGACTTTCGTTCATCTAGCACCAAGGGAACGGGTTGCAGGAGACACTTTTTCTCTGCTTTCTCAGTCTGTTTCCTAGTGCCGGTTTGAAGTTCCTGCAGTTTTCACTGTAAAACCGAGTTGGAGCTAGTACCTCCCAATATATATGTACGGAATGGAGTTTGCAACTGAAAAGAAACTTTGTGTTCCCAACAGGCTAGTTGAAGGACGGCTTTCACACACTCATATCTCTCAGAACTGAGCAAGTGGAGAGACTTTCGTTCATCTAGCACCAAGGGAACGCGTTGCAGGGGACACTTTTTCTCTGCTTTCTCAGTCTGTTTCCTAGTGCCGGTTTGAAGTTCCTGCAGTTTTCACTGTAAATCCGAGTTGGAGCTAGTACCTCCGAATATATATGTATGGAATGCAGTTTGCAACTGAAAAGAAACTTTGTGTTCCCAACAAGCTAGGTGAAGGACGGCTTTCACACACACGTATCTCTCAGAACTGAGCAAGTGGAGAGACGTTCGTTCATCTAGCACCAAGGGAACGGGTTGCAGGAGACACATTTTCTCTGCTTTCTCAGTCTTTTTCCTAGTGCCGGTTTGAAGTTCCTGCAGTTTTCACTGTAAAACCGAATTTGAGCTAATACATCCCCATATATATTTATGGAGTGGAGTTTGCAACTGAAAAGAAACTTTGTGGTCCCAACAAGCTAGGTGAAGGAAGGCTTTCACACACACTTATCTCTAAGAACTGAGCGTGTAGAGAGACGTTCGTTCATCTAGCACCAAGGGAACGGGTTGCAGGAGACACTTTTTCTCTGATTTCTCAGTCTGTTTCCTAGTGCCGGTTTGAAGTTCCTGCAGTTTTCACTGTAAAACCGAGTTGGAGCTAGTACCTCCCAATATATATGTACGGAATGGAGTTTGCAACTGAAAAGAAACTTTGTGTTCCCAACAAGCTAGGTGAAGGACGGCTTTCACACACTCATATTTCTCAGAACTGAGCAAGTGGAGAGACGTTCGTTCATCTAGCACCAAGGGAACGGGTTGCAGGAGACACTTTTTCTCTGCTTTCTCAGTCTGTTTCCTAGTGCCGGTTTGAAGTTCCTGCAGTTTTCACTGTAAAACCGAGTTGGAGCTAGTACCTCCCCATATATATTTATGGAATGGAGTTTGCAACTGAAAAGAAACTTTGTGTTCCCAACAAGCTAGGTGAAGGACGGCTTTCACACACACTTATCCCTCAGAATTGAGAAAGTGGAGAGACTTTCGTTCATCTAGCACCAAGGGAACGGGTGGCAGGAGACACTTTTTCTCTGCTTTCTCATTCATTTTCCTAGTGCCGGTTTGAAGTTCCTGCAGTTTTCAGTGTAAAACCGAGTTGGAGCTAGTACCTCCCCATATATATGTATGGAACGGAGTTTGCAACTGAAAAGAAACTTTGTGTTCCCAACAAGCTAGATGAAGGACGGCTTTCACACACACTTATCTCTCAGAACTGAGCAAGTCGAGAGACGTTCGTTCATCTAGCACCAAGGGAACGGGTTGCAGGAGACACTTTTTCTCAGCTTTCTCAGTCTGTTTACTAGTGCCGGTTTGAAGTTCCAGCAGTTTTCACTGTAAAACCGAGTTGGAGCTAGTACCTCCCCATATATATGTATGGAATGGAGTTTGCAACTGAAAAGAAACTTTGGGTTCCCAACAAGCTAGGTGAAGGACGGCTTTCACACACACTTATCTCTCAGAACTGAGCAAGTCGAGAGACGTTCGTTCATCTAGCACCAAGGGAACGGGTGGCAGGAGACACTTTTTCTCTGCTTTCTCAGTCTGTTTCCTAGTGCCGGTTTGAAGTTCCTGCAGTTTTCACTGTAAAATCGAGTTGGAGCTAGTACATCCCCATATATATTTATGGAGTGGAGTTTGCAACTGAAAAGAAACTTTGTGGTCCCAACAAGCTAGGTGAAGGACGGCTTTCACACACACTTATCTCTCAGAACTGAGCGTGTACAGAGACGTTCGTTCATCTAGCAACAAGGGAACGGGTTGCAGGAGACACTTTTTCTCTGCTTTCTCAGTCTGTTTCCTAGTGCCGGTTTGAAGTTCCTGCAGTTTTCACAGTAAAACCGAGTTGGAGCTTGTACCTCCCCTTATATATGTATGGATTGGAGTTTGCTACTGAAAAGAAACTTTGTGTTACCAACAAGCTAATTGAAGGATGGCTTTCAAACCCACTTATCTCTCAGAACTGAGCAAGTGGAGAGACGTTCGTTCATCTAGCACCAAGGGAACGGTATGCAGGAGAAAATTTTTCTCTGCTTTCTTTGTCTGTTTCCTAGTGCCGGTTAGATTTTCCTGCAGCTTTCACTGTAAATCAGAGTTGGAACTAGTACCTCCCCATATATATGTATGGAATGGAGTTTGCAACTGAAAAGAAACTTTGTGTTACCAACAAGTTAGGTAAAGGAAGGCTTTCACACACACTAATCTCTCAGTACTGAGCAAGTGGAGAGACGTTCGTTCATCTAGCACCAAGGGAACGGGTTGCAGGAGACACTTTTTCTCTGCTTTCTCAGACTGTTTCCTAGTGCCGGTTTGAAGTTCCTGCAGTTTTCACTGTAAAACCGAGTTGGAGCTTGTACCTCCCCTTATATATGTGTGGAGTGGAGTTTGCTACTGAAAAGAAACTTTGTGTTCCCAAGAAGCTAATTGAAGGAAGGCTTTCAAACCCACTTATCTCTCAGAACTGAGCAAGTGGAGAGACGTTCGTTCATCTAGCACCAAAGGAACGGTATGCAGGAGAAAATTTTTCTCTGCTTTCTTTGTCTGTTTCCTAGTGCCGGTTAGAATTTCCTGCAGCTTTCACTGTAAAACCGAGTTGGAGCTAGTACCTCCCCATATATATGTATGGAGTGGAGTTTGCTACTGAAAAGAAACTTTGTGTTCCCAACAAGCTAATTCAAGGAAGGCTTTCAAACCCACTTATCTCTCAGAACTGAGCAAGTGGAGAGACGTTCGTTCATCTAGCACCAAGGGAACGGGTTGCAGGAGACACTTTTTCTCTGATTTCTCAGTCTGTTTCCTAGTGCCGGTTTGAAGTTCCTGCAGTTTTCACTGTAAAACCGAGTTGGAGCTAGTACCTCCCAATATATATGTACGGAATGGAGTTTGCAACTGAAAAGAAACTTTGTGTTCCCAACAAGCTAGGTGAAGGACGGCTTTCACACAATCATATCTCACAGAACTGAGCAAGTGGAGGGACGTTCGTTCATCTAGCACCAAGGGAACGGGTTGCAGGGACACTTTTTCTCTGCTTTCTCAGTCTGTTTCCTAGTGCCGGTTTGAAGTTCCTGCAGTTTTCACTGTAAAACCGAGTTGGAGCTAGTACCTCCCCATATATATGTATGGAATGGAGTTTGCAACTGAAAAGAAACTTTGTGTTCCCAACAAGCTGGGTGAAGGACGGCTTTCACACACACTTATCCCTCAGAATTGAGAAAGTGGAGAGACGTTCGTTCATCTAGCACCAAGGGAACGGGTGGTAGGAGACACTTTTTCTCTGCTTTCTCATTCATTTTCCTAGTGCCGGTTTGAAGTTCCTGCAGTTTTCAGTGTAAAACCGAGTTGGAGCTAGTACCTCCCCATATATATGTATGGAACGGAGTTTGCAACTGAAAAGAAACTTTGTGTTCCCAACAAGCTAGGTGAAGGACGGCTTTCACACACACTTATCTCTCAGAACTGAGCAAGTCGAGAGACGTTCGTTCATCTAGCACCAAGGGAACGGGTTGCAGGAGACACTTTTTCTCTGCTTTCTCAGTCTGTTTCCTAGTGCCGGTTTGAAGTTCCTGCAGTTTTCACTGTAAAATCGAGTTGGAGCTAGTACATCCCCATATATATTTATGGAGTGGAGTTTGCAACTGAAAAGAAACTTTGTGGTCCCAACAAGCTAGGTGAAGGACGGCTTTCACACACACTTATCTCTCAGAACTGAGCGTGTACAGAGACGTTCGTTCATCTAGCACCAAGGGAACGGGTTGCAGGAGACACTTTTTCTCTGCTTTCTCAGTCTGTTTCCTAGTGCCGGTTTGAAGTTCCTGCAGTTTTCACTGTAAAACCGAGTTGGAGCTTGTACCTCCCCTTATATATGTATGGAGTGGAGTTTGCTACTGAAAAGAAACTTTGTGTTCCAAACAAGCTAATTGAAGGAAGGCTTTCAAACCCACTTATCTCTCAGAACTGAGCAAGTGGAGAGACGTTCGTTCATCTAGCACCAAGGGAACGGTATGCAGGAGAAAATTTTCTCTGCTTTCTTTGTCTGTTTCCTAGTGCCGGTTAGATTTTCCTGCAGCTTTCACTGTAAATCAGAGTTGGAACTAGTACCTCCCCATATATATGTATGGAATGGAGTTTGCAACTGAAAAGAAACTTTGTGTTACCAACAAGTTAGGTAAAGGAAGGCTTTCACACACACTAATCTCTCAGTACTGAGCAAGTGGAGAGACGTTCGTTCATCTAGCACCAAGGGAACGGGTTGCAGGAGACACTTTTTCTCTGCTTTCTCAGTCTGTTTCCTAGTGCCGGTTTGAAGTTCCTGCAGTTTTCACTGTAAAACCGAGTTGGAGCTTGTACCTCCCCTTATATATGTGTGGAGTGGAGTTTGCTACTGAAAAGAAACTTTGTGTTCCCAACAAGCTAATTGAAGGAAGGCTTTCAAACCCACTTATCTCTCAGAACTGAGCAAGTGGAGAGACGTTCGTTCATCTAGCACCAAAGGAACGGTATGCAGGAGAAAATTTTTCTCTGCTTTCTTTGTCTGTTTCCTAGTGCCGGTTAGAAATTCCTGCAGCTTTCACTGTAAAACCGAGTTGGAGCTAGTACCTCCCCATATATATGTATGGAGTGGAGTTTGCTACTGAAAAGAAACTTTGTGTTCCCAACAAGCTAATTCAAGGAAGGCTTTCAAACCCACTTATTTCTCAGAACTGAGCAAGTGGAGAGACGTTCGTTCATCTAGCACCAAGGGAACGGTATGCAGGAGAAAATTTTTCTCTGCTTTCTTTGTCTGTTTCCTAGTGCCGGTTAGAATTTCCTGCAGTTTTCACTGTAAACACGAGTTGGAGCTAGTACCTCCCCATATATATGTATGGAATGGAGTTTGCAACTGAAAAGAAACTTTGTGTTCCCAACAAGCTAGGTGAAGGACGGCTTTCACACACACTTATCTCTCAGAATTGAGAAAGCGGAGAGACGTTCGTTCATCTAGCACCAAGGGAACGGGTTGCAGGAGACACTTTTTCTCTGCTTTCTCAGTCTGTTTCCTAGTGCCGGTTTGAAGTTCCTGCAGTTTTCACCCTAAAACCGAGTTGGAGCTAGTACCTCCCCATATATATGTATGGAAAGGTGTTTGCAACTGAAAAGAAACTTTGTGTTACCAACTAGTTAGGTAAAGGAAGGCTTTCACACACACTAATCTCTCAGAACTGAGCAAGTGGAGAGACGTTCGTTCATCTAGCACCAAAGGAACGGGTTGCAGGGGACACAATTTCTCTGCTTTCTCATTCATTTTCCTAGTGCCGTTTTCAAGTTCCTGCAGTTTTCAGTGTAAAACAGAGTTGGAGCTAGTACCTCCCCATATATATGTATGGAACGGAGTTTGCAACTGAAAAGAAACTTTGTGTTCCCAACAAGCTAGGTGAAGGACGGCTTTCACACACACTTATCTCTCAGAACTGAGCAAGTCGAGAGACGTTCGTTCATCTAGCACCAAGGGAACGGGTTGCAGGAGACACTTTTTCTCAGCTTTCTCAGTCTGTTTCCTAGTGCCGGTTTGAAGTTCCTGCAGTTTTCACTGTAAAACCGAGTTGGAGCTAGTACCTCCCCATATATATGTATGGAGTGGAGTTTGCTACTGAAAAGAATCTTTGTGTTCCCAACAAGCTAGGTGAAGGACGGTTTTCACACACACTTATCTCTCAGAACTGAGCAAGTGGAGAGACGTTCGTTCATCTAGCACCAAGGGAACGGGTTGCAGGAGACACTTTTTCTCTGCTTTCTCAGTCTGTTTCCTAGTGCCGGTTTGAAGTTCCAGCAGTTTTCACTGTAAACCCGAGATGGAGCTAGTACCTCCCCATATATATGTATGGAATGGAGTTTGCAACTGAAAATAAACTTTGGGTTCCCAACAAGCTAGGTGAAGGACGGCTTTCACACACACTTATCTCTCAGAATTGAGAAAGTGGAGAGACGTTCGTTCATCTAGCACCAAGGGAACGGGTTACAGGAGACACTTTTTCTCTGCTTTCTCAGTCTGTTTCCTAGTGCCGGTTTGAAGTTCCTGCAGTTTTCACCCTAAAACCGATTTGGAGCTAGTACTTCCCCATATATATGTATGGAAAGGTGTTTGCAACTGAAAAGAAACTTTGTGTTCCCAACAAGCTAGGTGAAGGACGGCTTTCACACACACTTATCTCTCAGAACTGAGCAAGTGGAGAGACGTTCGTTCATCTAGCACCAAGGGATCGGTATGCAGGAGAAATTTTTTTTTCTGCTTTTTTTGTCTGTTTCCTAGTGCCGGTTAGATTTTCCTGCAGCTTTCACTGTAAAACAGATTTGGAGCTAGTACCTCCCCATATATATGTAGGGAATGGAGTTTGCAACTGAAAAGAAACTTTGTGTTACCAACTAGTTAGGTAAAGGAAGGCTTTCACACACACTAATCTCTCAGTACTGAGCAAGTGGAGAGACGTTCGTTCATCTAGCACCAAGGGAACGGGTTGCAGGGGACACATTTTCTCTGCTTTCTCAGTCTGTTTCCTAGTGCCGGTTTGAAGTTCCTGCAGTTTTCACTGTAAAATCGTGTTGGAGCTAGTACCTCCCCATATATATGTATGGAATGGAGTTTGCAACTGAAAAGAAACTTTGTGTTCCCAACAAGCTAGGTGAAGGACGGCTTTCACACACAATTATCTCTCAGAATTGAGAAAGTGGAGAGACGTTCGTTCACCTAGCACCAAGGGAACGGGTTGCAGGAGACACTTTTTCTCTGCTTTCTCAGTCTGTTTCCTAGTGCCGGTTTGAAGTTCCAGCAGTTTTCACTGTAAACCCGAGTTGGAGCTAGTACCTCCTCATATATATGTATGGAATGGAGTTTGCAACTGAAAAGAAACTTTGGGTTCCCAACAAGCTAGGTGAAGGACGGCTTTCACACACACTTATCTCTCAGAATTGAGAAAGTGGAGAGACGTTCGTTCATCTAGCACCAAAGGAACGGGTTGCAGGAGACACTTTTTCTCTGCTTTCTCAGTCTGTTTCCTAGTGCCGGTTTGAAGTTACTGCAGTTTTCACTTTAAAATCGAGTTGGAGCTAGTACATCCCCATATATATTTATGGAGTGGAGTTTGCAACTGAAAAGAAACTTTGTGGTCCCAACAAGCTAGGTGAAGGACGGCTTTCACACACACTTATCTCTCAGAACTGAGCGTGTACAGAGACGTTCGTTCATCTAGCACCAAGGGAACGGGTTGCAGGAGACACTTTTTCTCTGCTTTCTCAGTCTGTTTCCTAGTGCCGGTTTGAAGTTCCTGCAGTTTTCACTGTAAAACCGAGTTGGAGCTTGTACCTCCCCTTATATATGTTTGGATTGGAGTTTGCTACTGAAAAGAAACTTTGTGTTCCCAACAAGCTAATTGAAGGAAGGCTTTCAAACCCACTTATCTCTCAGAACTTAGCAAGTGGAGAGACGTTCGTTCATCTAGCACCAAGGGAACGGTATGCAGGAGAAAATTTTTCTCTGCTTTTTTTGTCTGTTTCCTAGTGCCGGTTAGATTTTCCTGCAGCTTTCACTGTAAAACAGATTTGGAGCTAGTACCTCCCCATATATATGTAGGGAATGGAGTTTGCAACTGAAAAGAAACTTTGTGTTACCAACTAGTTAGGTAAAGCAAGGCTTTCACACACACTAATCTCTCAGTACTGAGCAAGTGGAGAGACGTTCGTTCATCTAGCACCAAGGGAACGGGTTGCAGGGGACACATTTTCTCTGCTTTCTCAGTCTGTTTCCTAGTGCCGGTTTGAAGTTCCTGCAATTTTCACTGTAAAACCGTGTTGGAGCTAGTACCTCCCCATATATATGTATGGAATGGAGTTTGCAACTGAAAAGAAACTTTGTGTTCCCAACAAGCTAGGTGAAGGACGGCTTTCACACACAATTATCTCTCAGAATTGAGAAAGTGGAGAGACGTTCGTTCACCTAGCACCAAGGGAACGGGTTGCAGGTGACACTTTTTCTCTGCTTTCTCAGTCTGTTTCCTAGTGCCGGTTTAAGTTCCTGCAGTTTTCACTGTAAAACCGATTTGGAGCTTGTACCTCCCCTTATATATGTGTGGAGTGGAGTTTGCTACTGAAAAGAAACTTTGTGTTCCCAACAAGCTAATTGAAGGAAGAATTTCAAACCCACTTATCTCTCAGAACTGAGCAAGTGGAGAGACTTTCGTTCATCTAGCACCAAGGGAACGGTATGCAGGAGAAAATTTTTCTCTGCTTTCTTTGTCTGTTTCCTAGTGCCGGTTAGAATTTCCTGCAGCTTTCACTGTAAAACCGAGTTGGAGCTAGTACCTCCCCATATATATGTATGGAATGGAGTTTGCAACTGAAAAGAAACTTTGTGTTACCAACAAGTTAGGTAAAGGGCGGCTTTCACACACACTAATCTCTCAGTACTGAGCAAGTGGAGAGACGTTAGTTCATCTAGCACCAAGGGAACGGGTTGCAGGAGACACTTTTTCTCTGCTTTCTCAGTCTGTTTCCTAGTGCCTGTTTGAAGTTCCAGCACTTTTCACTGTAAACCAGAGTTGGTGCTAGTTCCTCCCCATATATATGTATGGAATGGAGTTTGCAACTGAAAAGAAACTTTGTGTTCCCAACAAGCTAGGTGAAGGACGGCTTTCACACACACTTATCTCTCAGAATTGAGAAAGTGGAGAGACGTTCGTTCATCTAGCACCAAGGGAACGGGTTGCAGGAGACACTTTTTCTCTGCTTTCTCAGTCTGTTTCCTAGTGCAGGTTTGAAGTTCCTGCAGTTTTCACCCTAAAACCGAGTTGGAGCTAGTACCTCCACATATATATGTATGGAAAGGTGTTTGTAACTGAAAAGAAACTTTGTGTTCCCAACAAGCTAGGTGAAGGACGGTTTTCACACACTGATATCTCTAAGAACTGAGCAAGTGGAGAGACGTTCGTTCATCTAGCACCAAGGGAACGGTATGCAGGAGAAAATTTTTCTCTGCTTTCATTGTCTGTTTCCTAGTGCCGGTTTGAAGTTCCTGCAGTTTTCACTGTAAAACCGAGTTGGAGCTAGTACCTCCCCATATATATGTATGGAATGGAGTTTGCAACTGAAAAGAAACTTTGTGTTCCCAACAAGCAAGGTGAAGGACGGCTTTCACACACACTTAACTCTCAGAACTGAGCAAGTGGAGAGACGTTCGTTCATCTAGCACCAAGGGAACGGGTTGCAGGAGACACTTTTTCTCTGCTTTCTCAGTCTGTTTCCTAGTGCAGGTTTGAAGTTCCTGCAGTTTTCACCCTAAAACCGAGTTGGAGCTAGTACCTCCACATATATATGTATGGAAAGGTGTTTGTAACTGAAAAGAAACTTTGTGTTCCCAACAAGCTAGGTGAAGGACGGTTTTCACACACTGATATCTCTAAGAACTGAGCAAGTGGAGAGACGTTCGTTCATCTAGCACCAAGGGAACGGTATGCAGGAGAAAATTTTTCTCTGCTTTCATTGTCTGTTTCCTAGTGCCGGTTTGAAGTTCCTGCAGTTTTCACTGTAAAACCGAGTTGGAGCTAGTACCTCCCCATATATATGTATGGAATGGAGTTTGCAACTGAAAAGAAACTTTGTGTTCCCAACAAGCAAGGTGAAGGACGGCTTTCACACACACTTAACTCTCAGAACTGAGCAAGTGGAGAGACGTTCGTTCATCTAGCACCAAGGGAACGGGTTGCAGGAGACACTTTTTCTCTGCTTTCTCAGTCTGTTTCCTAGTGCAGGTTTGAAGTTCCTGCAGTTTTCACCCTAAAACCGAGTTGGAGCTAGTACCTCCACATATATATGTATGGAAAGGTGTTTGTAACTGAAAAGAAACTTTGTGTTCCCAACAAGCTAGGTGAAGGACGGTTTTCACACACTGATATCTCTAAGAACTGAGCAAGTGGAGAGACGTTCGTTCATCTAGCACCAAGGGAACGGTATGCAGGAGAAAATTTTTCTCTGCTTTTTTTGTCTGTTTCCTAGTGCCGGTTAGATTTTCCTGCAGCTTTAACTGTAAAACAGATTTGGAGCTAGTACCTCCCCATATATATGTAGGGAATGGAGTTTGCAACTGAAAAGAAACTTTGTGTTACCAACTAGTTAGGTAAAGCAAGGCTTTCACACACACTAATCTCTCAGTACTGAGCAAGTGGAGAGACGTTCGTTCATCTAGCACCAAGGGAACGGGTTGCAGGGGACACATTTTCTCTGCTTTCTCAGTCTGTTTCCTAGTGCCGGTTTGAAGTTCCTGCAATTTTCACTGTAAAACCGTGTTGGAGCTAGTACCTCCCCATATATATGTATGGAATGGAGTTTGCAACTGAAAAGAAACTTTGTGTTCCCAACAAGCTAGGTGAAGGACGGCTTTCACACACAATTATCTCTCAGAATTGAGAAAGTGGAGAGACGTTCGTTCACCTAGCACCAAGGGAACGGGTTGCAGGTGACACTTTTTCTCTGCTTTCTCAGTCTGTTTCCTAGTGCCGGTTTAAGTTCCTGCAGTTTTCACTGTAAAACCGATTTGGAGCTTGTACCTCCCCTTATATATGTGTGGAGTGGAGTTTGCTACTGAAAAGAAACTTTGTGTTCCCAACAAGCTAATTGAAGGAAGACTTTCAAACCCACTTATCTCTCAGAACTGAGCAAGTGGAGAGACTTTCGTTCATCTAGCACCAAGGGAACGGTATGCAGGAGAAAATTTTTCTCTGCTTTCTTTGTCTGTTTCCTAGTGCCGGTTAGAATTTCCTGCAGCTTTCACTGTAAAACCGAGTTGGAGCTAGTACCTCCCCATATATATGTATGGAATGGAGTTTGCAACTGAAAAGAAACTTTGTGTTACCAACAAGTTAGGTAAAGGGCGGCTTTCACACACACTAATCTCTCAGTACTGAGCAAGTGGAGAGACGTTAGTTCATCTAGCACCAAGGGAACGGGTTGCAGGAGACACTTTTTCTCTGCTTTCTCAGTCTGTTTCCTAGTGCCTGTTTGAAGTTCCAGCACTTTTCACTGTAAACCAGAGTTGGTGCTAGTACCTCCCCATATATATGTATGGAATGGAGTTTGCAACTGAAAAGAAACTTTGTGTTCCCAACAAGCTAGGTGAAGGACGGCTTTCACACACACTTATCTCTCAGAATTGAGAAAGTGGAGAGACGTTCGTTCATCTAGCACCAAGGGAACGGGTTGCAGGAGACACTTTTTCTCTGCTTTCTCAGTCTGTTTCCTAGTGCAGGTTTGAAGTTCCTGCAGTTTTCACCCTAAAACCGAGTTGGAGCTAGTACCTCCACATATATATGTATGGAAAGGTGTTTGTAACTGAAAAGAAACTTTGTGTTCCCAACAAGCTAGGTGAAGGACGGTTTTCACACACTGATATCTCTAAGAACTGAGCAAGTGGAGAGACGTTCGTTCATCTAGCACCAAGGGAACGGTATGCAGGAGAAAATTTTTCTCTGCTTTCTTTGTCTGTTTCCTAGTGCCGGTTTGAAGTTCCTGCAGTTTTCACTGTAAAACCGAGTTGGAGCTAGTACCTCCCCATATATATGTATGGAATGGAGTTTGCAACTGAAAAGAAACTTTGTGTTCCCAACAAGCAAGTTGAAGGACGGCTTTCACACACACTTAACTCTCAGAACTGAGCAAGTGGAGAGACGTTCGTTCATCTAGCACCAAGGGAACGGGTTGCAGGAGACACTTTTTCTCTGCTTTCTCAGTCTGTTTCCTAGTGCCGGTTTGAAGTTCCTGCAGTTTTCACTGTAAAACCGAGTTGGAGCTAGTACCTCCCAATATATATGTATGGAATGGGGTTTGCAACTGAAAAGAAACTTTGTGTTCCCAACTAGCAAGTTGAAGGACGGCTTTCACACACACTTATCTCTCAGAACTGAGCAAGTGGAGAGACGTTCGTTCATCTAGCACCAAGGGAACGGGTTGCAGGAGACACTTTTTCTCTGCTTTCTCAGTCTGTTTCCTATTGCCGGTTAGAAGTTCCTGCCGTTTTCACTGTAAAACCGAGTTGGAGCTTGTAACTCCCCATATATATGTATGGAACGGTGTTGGTAACTGAAAAGAAACTTTGTGTTCCCAACAAGCTAGGTGAAGGACGGCTTTCACACACACTTACCTCTAGAACTGAGCGTGTACAGAGACGTTCGTTCATCTAGCACCAAAGGAACGGGTTGCAGGAGAAACTTTTACTCTGGATTCTCAGTCTTTTTCCTAGTGCCGGTTTGATGTTCCTGCAGTTTTCACTGTAAAACCGAGTTGGAACTAGTACCTCCCCATATATATTTATGGAATGGAGTTTGCAACTGAATAGAAACTTTGTGTTCCCAACAAGCTAGGTGAAGTACGGCTTTCACACACACTTAACTCTCAGAACTGAGCAAGTGGAGAGACGTTCGTTCATCTAGCACCAAGGGAACGGTATGCAGGAGAAAATTTTTCTCTGCTTTCTTTGTCTGTTTCCTAGTGCCGGTTTGAAGTTCCTGCAGTTTTCACTGTAAAACCGAGTTGGAGCTAGTACCTCCCCATATATATGTATGGAATGGAGTTTGCAACTGAAAAGAAACTTTGTGTTCCCAACAAGCTATGTGAAGGACGGCTTTCACACACATTTATCTCTCAGAACTGTGCAAGTGGAGAGACGTTCGTTCATCTAGCACCAAGGGAACGGGTTGCAGGAGACACTTTTTCTCTGCTTTCTCAGTCTGTTTCCTAGTGCCGGTTTGAAGTTCCTGCAGATTTCACTGTATAACCGATTTGGAGCTAGTACCTCCCATTATATATGTATGGAATGGGGTTTGCAACTGAAAAGAAACTATGTGTTCCCAACAAGCAAGTTGAAGGACGGCTTTCACACACACTTATCTCTCAGAACTGAGCAAGTGGAGAGACGTTCGTTCATCTAGCACCAAGGGAACGGGTTGCAGGAGACACTTTTTCTCTGCTTTCTCAGTCTGTTTCCTAGTGCCGGTTAGAAGTTCCTGCCGTTTTCACTGTAAAACCGAGTTGGAGCTTGTAACTCCCCATATATATGTATGGAACGGAGTTGGTAACTGAAAAGAAACTTTGTGTTCCCAACAAGCTAGGTGAAGGACGGCTTTCACACACACTTATCTCTAGAATTGAACGTGTACAGAGACGTTCGTTCATCTAGCACCAAAGGAACGGGTTGCAGGAGAAACTATTACTCTGGATTCTCAGTCTTTTTCCTAGTGCCGGTTTGAAGTTCCTGCAGTTTTCACTGTAAAACCGAGTTGGAGCTAGTACATCCCCATATATATTTATGGAGTGGAGTTTGCAACTGAATAGAAACTTTGTGGTCCCAACAAGCTAGGTGAAGGACGGCTTTCACACACACTTAACTCTCAGAACTGAGCAAGTGGAGAGACGTTCGTTCATCTAGCACCAAGGGAACGGTATGCAGGAGAAAATTTTTCTCTGCTTTCTTTGTCTGTTTCCTAGTGCCGGTTTGAAGTTCCTGCAGTTTTCACTGTAAAACCGAGTTGGAGCTAGTACCTCCCCATATATATGTATGGAATGGAGTTTGCAACTGAAAAGAAACTTTGTGTTCCCAACAAGCTATGTGAAGGACGGCTTTCACACACATTTATCTCTCAGAACTGAGCAAGTGGAGAGACGTTCGTTCATCTAGCACCAAGGGAACGGGTTGCAGGAGACACTTTTTCTCTGCTTTCTCAGTCTGTTTCCTAGTGCCGGTTTGAAGTTCCTGCAGATTTCACTGTATAACCGAGTTGGAGCTAGTACCTCCCATTATATATGTATGGAATGGGGTTTGCAACTGAAAAGAAACTATGTGTTCCCAACAAGCAAGTTGAAGGACGGCTTTCACACACACTTATCTCTCAGAACTGAGCAAGTGGAGAGACGTTCGTTCATCTAGCACCAAGGGAACGGGTTGCAGGAGACACTTTTTCTCTGCTTTCTCAGTCTGTTTCCTAGTGCCGGTTAGAAGTTCCTGCCGTTTTCACTGTAAAACCGAGTTGGAGCTTGTAACTCCCCATATATATGTATGGAACGGAGTTGGTAACTGAAAAGAAACTTTGTGTTCCCAACAAGCTAGGTGAAGGACGGCTTTCACACACACTTATCTCTAGAATTGAACGTGTACAGAGACGTTCGTTCATCTAGCACCAAAGGAACGGGTTGCAGGAGAAACTATTACTCTGGATTCTCAGTCTTTTTCCTAGTGCCGGTTTGAAGTTCCTGCAGTTTTCACTGTAAAACCGAGTTGGAGCTAGTACATCCCCATATATATTTATGGAGTGGAGTTTGCAACTGAATAGAAACTTTGTGGTCCCAAAAAGCTAGGTGAAGGACGGCTTTCACACACACTTATCTCTAAGAACTGAGCATGTACAGAGACGTTAGTTCATCTAGCACCAAGGGAACGGGTTGCAGGAGACACTTTTTCTCTTCTTTCTCAGTCTGTTTCCTAGTGCCGGTTTGAAGTTCCTGCAGTTTTCACTGTAAAACCGAGTTGGAGCTTGTACCTCCCCTTATATATGTGTGGAGTGGAGTTTGCTACTGAAAAGAAACTTTGTGTTCCCAACAAGCTAATTGAAGGAAGGCTTTCAAACCCACTTATCTCTCAGAACTGAGCAAGTGGAGAGACGTTCGTTCATCTAGCACCAAGGGAACGGTATGCAGGAGAAAATATTTCTCTGCTTTCTTTGTCTGTTTCCTAGTGCCGGTTTGAAGTTCCTGCAGTTTTCACTGTAAAACCGAGTTGGAGCTAGTACCTTCCCATATATATGTATGGAATGGAGTTTGCAACTGAAAAGAAACTTTGTGTTCCCAACAAGCTAGGTGAAGGACGGCTTTCACACACACTTATCTCTCAGAACTGAGCGTGTACAGAGACGTTCGTTCATCTAGCACCAAAGGAACGGGTTGCAGGAAAAACTTTTACTCTGGATTCTCAGTCATTTTCCTAGTGCCGGTTTGAAGTTCCTGCAGTTTTCACTTGAAAACCGAGTTGGAGCTACTACCTCCCAATTTATATGTATGGAATGGGGTTTGCAACTGAAAAGAAACTTTGTGTTCCCAACAAGCAAGTTGAAGGACGGCTTTCACACACAGTTATCTCTCAGAACTGAGCAAGTGGAGAGACGTTCGTTCATCTAGCACCAAGGGAACGGGTTGCAGGAGACACTTTTTCTCTGCTTTCTCAGTCTGTTTCCTAGTGCCGGTTAGAAGTTCCTGCCGTTTTCACTGTAAAACCGAGTTGGAGCTTGTAACTCCCCATATATATGTATGGAACGGAGTTGGTAACTGAAAAGAAACTTTGTGTTCCCAACAAGCTAGGTGAAGGACGGCTTTCACACACACTTATCTCTAGAACTGAGCGTGTACAGAGACGTTCGTTCATCTAGCACCAAAGGAACGGGTTGCAGGAGAAACTTTTACTCTGGATTCTCAGTCTTTTTCCTAGTGCCGGTTTGAACTTCCTGCAGTTTTCACTGTAAAACCGAGTTGGAGCTAGTACCTCCCCATATATATGTATGGAATGGAGTTTGCAACTGAAAAGAAACTTTGTGTTCCCAACAAGCTAGTTGAAGGACGGCTTTCACACAGACTTAACTCTCAGAACTGAGCAAGTGGAGAGACGTTCGTTCATCTAGCACCAAAGGAACGGGTTGCAGGAGACACTTTTTCTCTGCTTTCTCAGTCTGTTTCCTAATGCCGGTTTGAAGTTCCTGCAGTTTTCACTGTAAAACACAGTTGGAGCTAGTACCTCCCCATATATATGTATGGAATGGAGTTTGCAACTGAAAAGAAACTTTGTGTTCACAACAAGCTAGTTGAAGGACGGCTTTCACACACACTTATCACTCAGAACAGAGCAAGTGGAGAGACGTTCGTTCATCTAGCCCCAAGGGAACGGGTTGCAGGAGACACTTTTTCTCTGCTTTCTCAGTCTGTTTCCTAGTGCCGGTTTGAAGTTCCTGCAGTTTTCACTGTAAAACACAGTTGGAGCTAGTACCTCCCCATATATATGAATGGAGTGGAGTTTGCAACTGAAAAGAAACTTTGTGTTCCCAACAAACTAGTTGAAGGACGGCTTTCACACACACTTATCACTCAGAACAGAGCAAGTGGAGAGACGTTCGTTCATCTAGCTCCAAGGGAACGGATTGCAGGAGACACTTTTTCTCTGCTTTCTCAGTCTGTTTCCTAGTGCCGGTTTGAATTTCCTGCAGTTTTCACTGTAAATCCGAGTTGGAGCTTGTACCTACCCATATATATGTATGGAATGGAGTTTGCAGCTGAAAAGAAACTTGGTGTCCCCAACAAGCTAGTTGAAGGACGGCTTTCACACACACTTATCTCTCAGAACTGAGCAAGTGGAGAGACGTTCGTTCATCTAGCACCAAGGGAACGGGTTGCAGGAGTCACTTTTTCTCTGCTTTCTCAGTCGGTTTCCTAGTGCCGGTTTGAAGTTCCTGCAGTTTTCACTGTAAAACCGAGTTGGAGCTAGTACCTCCCCATATATATGTATGGAATGGAGTTTGCAACTGAAAAGAAACTTTGTGTTCCCAACAAGCTAGTTGAAGGACGGCTTACACACAGACTTAACTCTCAGAACTGAGCAAGTGGAGAGACGTTCGTTCATCTAGCACCAAAGGAACGGGTTGCAGGAGACACTTTTTCTCTGCTTTCTCAGTCTGTTTCCTAGTGCCGGTTTGAAGTTCCTGCAGTTTTCACTGTAAAACACAGTTGGAGCTAGTACCTCCCCATATATATGTATGGAATGGAGTTTGCAACTGAAAAGAAACTTTGTGTTCCCAACAAGCTAGTTGAAGGACGGCTTTCACACACACTTATCTCTCAGAACAGAGCAAGTGGAGAGACGTTCGTTCATCTAGCTCCAAGGGAACGGATTGCAGGAGACAATTTTTCTCTGCTTTCTCAGTCTTTTTCCAAGTGCCGGTTTGACTTTCCTGCCGTTTTCACTGTAAATCCGATTTCGAGCTTGTACATACCCATATATATGTATGGAATGGAGTTTGCAAGTGAAAAGAAACTTTGTGTTCCCAACAAGCTAGGTGAAGGACGGCTTTCACACACACTTATCTCTCAGAACTGAGCAAGTGGAGAGACTTTCGTTCATCGAGCACCAAGGGAACGGGTTGCAGGAGACACTTTTTCTCTGCTTTATCAGTCTGTTTCCTAGTGCCTGTATGAAGTTCCTGCAGTTTTCACTGTAAAACCGAGTTGTAGCTAGTTCCTCCCCATATATATGTATGGAATGGAGTTTGCAACTGAAAAGAAACTTTGTGTTCCCAACAACCTAGTTCAAGAACGGCTTTCACACACACTTATCTCTCGGAACTGAGCAAGTGGAGAGACGTTCGTTCATCTAGCTCCAAGGGAACGGGTTGCAGGAGTCACTATTTCTCTGTTTTCACAGTCTGTTTCCTAGTGCCGGTTTGACCTTCCTGCAGTTTTCACTGTAAAACCGTGTTGGAACTAGTACCTCCCCATATATATGTATGCAATGGTGTTTGCAACTGAAAAGTAACTTTGTGTTCCAAACAAGATTGGTGATGGACGGCTTTCACACACACTTATCTCTCAGAACTGAGCAAGTGGAGAGACGTTCGTTCATCTAGCAGCAAGGGAACTGATTGCAGGAGACACTTTTCCTCTGCTTTCTCATTCTGTTTCCTAGTGCCGGTTAGAAGTTCCTGCAGTATTCACTGTAAAACCGAGTTGGAGCTAGTACCTCCCCATTTATATGTATTTAATGGAGTTTGCAACTGAAAAGAAACTTTGTGTTCCCAACAAGCTAGGTGAAGGACGGCTGTCACACACAATTACCTCTCGGAACTGAGCAAGTGGAGAGACGTTCGTTCATCTAGCACCAAGGGAACGGGTTGCAGGAGACACTTTTCTCTGCTTTCTCAGTCTGTTTCCAAGTGCCGGTTTGAAGTTCCTGCAGTTTTCACTGTAAAACAGAGTTGGAGCTAGTACCTCCCCATATATATGTATGGAATGGAGTTTGCAACTGAAAAGAAACTTTGTATTCCCAACAATCTAGTTGAAGGACGGCTTTCACACACACTTATCACTCAGAACAGAGCAAGTGGAGAGACGTTCGTTCATCTAGCACCAAGGGAACGGTATGCAGGAGAAAATTTTTCTCTTCTTTCTTTGTCTGTTTCCTAGTGCCGGTTAGATTTACCTGCAGCTTTCACTGTAAATAAGAGTTGGAGCTAGTACCTCCCCATATATATGTAAGGAATGGAGTTTGCAACTGAAAAGAAACTTTGTGTTACCACCAAGTTAGGTAAATGAAGGCTTTCACACACACTAATCTCTCAGTACTGAGCAAGTGGAGAGACTTTCGTTCATCTAGCACCAAGGGAACGGGTTGCAGGAGACACTTTTTCTCTACTTTCTCAGTCTGTTTCCTAGTGCCGGTTTGAAGTTCCTGCAGTTTTCACTGTAAAACCGAGTTGGAGCTTGTACCTCCCCTTATATATGTGTGGAGTGGAGTTTGCTACTGAAAAGAAACTTTGTGTTCCCAACAAGCTAATTGAAGGAAGGCTTTCAAACCCACTTATCTCTCAGAACTGAGCAAGTGGAGAGACTTTCGTTCATCTAGCACCAAGGGAACGGTATGCAGGAGAAAATTTTTCTCTGCTTTCTTTGTCTGTTTCCTAGTGCCGGTTAGAATTTCCTGCAGCTTTCACTGTAAAACCGAGTTTGAGCTAGTACCTCCCCATATTATGTATGGAGTGGATTTTGCTACTGAAAAGAAACTTTGTGTTCCCAACAAGCTAATTCAAGGAAGGCTTTCAAACCCACTTATCTCTCAGAACTGAGCAAGTGGAGAGACGTTCGTTCATCTAGCACCAAGGGAACGGTATGCAGGAGAAAATTTTTCTCTGCTTTCTTTGTCTGTTTCCTAGTGCCGGTTAGAATTTCCTGCAGTTTTCACTGTAAACCCGAGTTGGAGCTAGTACCTCCCCATATATATGTATGGAATGGAGTTTGCAACTGAAAAGAAACTTTGTGTTCCCAACAAGCTAGGTGAAGGACGGCTTTCACACACACTTATGTCTCAGAATTGAGAAAGTGGAGAGACGTTCGTTCATCTAGCACCAAGGGAATGGGTTGCAGGAGACACTTTCTCTCTGCTTTCTCAGTCGGCTTCCTAGTGCCGGTTTGAAGTTCCTGCAGTTTTCACTGTAAAACCGAGTTGGAGCTTGTACCTCCCCTTATATATGTATGGAGTGGAGTTTGCTACTGAAAAGAAACTTTGTGTTCCCAACAAGCTAATTGAAGGAAGGCTTTCAAACCCACTTATCTCTCAGAACTGAGCAAGTGGAGAGACGTTCGTTCATCTAGCACCAAGGGAACGGTATGCAGGAGAAAATTTTTCTCTGCTTTCTTTGTCTGTTTCCTAGTGCCGGTTAGATTTTCCTGCAGCTTTCACTGTAAATAAGAGTTGGAGCTAGTACCTCCCCATATATATGTAAGGAATGGAGTTTGCAACTGAAAAGAAACTTTGTGTTACCAACAAGTAAGGTAAAGGAAGGCTTTCACACACACTAATCTCTCAGTACTGAGCAAGTGGAGAGACTTTCGTTCATCTAGCACCAAGGGAACGGGTTGCAGGAGACACTTTTTCTCGGCTTTCTCAGTCTGTTTCCTAGTGCCGGTTTGAAGTTCCTGCAGTTTTCACTGTAAAACCGAGTTGGAGCTTGTACCTCCCCTTATATATGTGTGGAGTGGAGTTTGCTACTGAAAAGAAACTTTGTGTTCCTAACAAGCTAATTGAAGGAAGGCTTTCAAACCCACTTATCTCTCAGAACTGAGCAAGTGGAGAGACGTTCGTTCATCTAGCACCAAGGGAACGGTATGCAGGAGAAAATTTTTCTCTGCTTTCTTTGTCTGTTTCCTAGTGCCGGTTAGAATTTCCTGCAGTTTTCACTGTAAACCCGATTTGGAGCTAGTACCTCCCCATATATATGTATGGAGTGGATTTTGCTACTGAAAAGAAACTTTGTGTTAAAAACAAGCTAATTCAAGGAAGGCTTTCAAACCCACTTATCTCTCAGAACTGAGCAAGTGGAGAGACGTTCGTTCATCTAGCACCAAGGGAACGGTATGCAGGAGAAAATTTTTCTCTGCTTTCTTTGTCTGTTTCCTAGTGCCGGTTAGAATTTCCTGCAGCTTTCACTGTAAAATAGAGTTGGAGCTAGTACCTCCCCATATATATGTATGGAGTGGATTTTGCTACTGAAAAGAAACTTTGTGTTCCCAACAAGCTAATTCAAGGAAGGCTTTCAAACTCACTTATCTCTCAGAACTGAGCAAGTGGAGAGACGTTCGTTCATCTAGCACCAAGGGAACGGTATGCAGGAGAAAATTTTTCTCTGCTTTCTTTGTCTGTTTCCTAGTGCCGGTTAGAATTTCCTGCAGCTTTCACTGTAAAACCGAGTTGGAGCTAGTACCTCCCCATATATATGTATGGAGTGGATTTTGCTACTGAAAAAAAACTTTGTGTTCCCAACAAGCTAATTCAAGGAAGGCTTTCAAACCCACTTATCTCTCAGAACTGAGCAAGTGGAGAGACGTTCGTTCATCTAGCACCAAGGGAACGGTATGCAGGAGAAAATTTTTCTCTGCTTTCTTTGTCTGTTTCCTAGTGCCGGTTAGAATTTCCTGCAGTTTTCACTGTAAACCCGAGTTGGAGCTAGTACCTCCCCATATATATGTATGGAATGGGGTTTGCAACTGAAAAGAAACTTTGTGTTCCCAACAAGCTAGGTGAAGGATGGTTTTCACACACTGATATCTCTCAGAACTGAGCAAGTTGAGAGACGTTCGTTCATCTACAACCATGGGAACGGGTTGCAGGAGACACATTTTCTCTGCATTCTCAGTCTATTTCCTAGTGCCGGTTTGAAGTTCCTGCTGTTTTCACTGTAAAAACGAGTTGGAGCTAGTACCTCCCCATATATATGTAAGGAATGGAGTTTGCAACTGAAAAGAAACTTTGTGTTACCAACAAGTTAGGTAAATGAAGGCTTTCACACACACTAATCTCTCAGTACTGAGCAAGTGGAGAGACGTTCGTTCATCTAGCACCAAGGGAACGGGTTGCAGGAGACACTTTTTCTCAGCTTTCTCAGTCTGTTTCCTAGTGCCGGTTTGAAGGTCCTGCAGTTTTCACTGTAAAACCGAGTTGGAGCTAGTACCTCCCCATATATATGTATGGAATGGAGTTTGCAACTGAAAAGATACTTTGTGTTCCCAACAAGCTAGGTGAAGGACGGCTGTCACACACACTTATCTCTCAGAACTGAGCAAGTGGCGAGGCGTTCGTTAATCTAGCACCAAGGGAACGGGTTTCAGGAGACACTTTTTCTTTGGTTTCTCAGTCTGTTTCCTAGTGTCGGTTTGAAGTTCCTGCAGTTTTCACTGTAATACCGGTTTGGAGCTAGTACCTCCCCATATATATGTATGGAATGGTGTATGCAACTGAAAAGAAACTTTGTGTTCCCAACAAGCTAGGTGAAGGACGGCTTTCACACACACTTATCTCTCAGAACTGAGCAAGTGGAGAGACGTTCGTTCATCTAGCACCAAGGGAACGGGTTGCAGGAGACACTTATTCTCTGCTTTCTCAGTCTGTTTCCTAGTGCCGGTTTGAAGTTCCTGCAGTTTTCACTGTAAAACCGAGTTGGAGCTAGTACCTCCCCATATATATGTATGGAATGGAGTTTGCAACTGAAAAGAAACTTTGTGTTCCCAACAAGCTAGTTGAAGTACGGCTTTCACACACACTTATCTCTCAGAACTGAGCAAGTGGAGAGACGTTCGTTCATCTAGCACCAAGGGAACGGGTTGCAGGAAACACTTTTTCTCTGCTTTCTCAGTCTGTTTCCTAGTGCCGGTTTGAAGTTCCTGCAGTTTTCACTGTAAAACCGAGTTGGAGCTTGTACCTCACCATATATATGTATGGAATGGAGTTTGCAACTGAAAAGAAACATTCTGTTCCCAACAAGATAGTTGAAGGACGGCTTTCACACACATTTATCTCTCAGAAATGACCATGTACAGAGACTTTCGTTCATCTAGCACCAAGTGAACGGGTTGCAGGAGAAACTTTACTCTGCATTCTCAGTCTGTTTCCTAGTGCCGGTTTGAAGTTCCTGCAGTTTTCATTGTAAAACCGATTTGGAGCCAGTACGTCCCCATATATATGTATGGATTGGAGTTTGAAACTGAAAAGAAACTTTGTATTCCCAACAAGCTAGGTGAAGGACGGCTTTCACACACAATTACCTCTCGGAACTGAGCAAGTGGAGAGACGTTCGTTCATCTAGCACAAAGGGAACGGGTTGCAGGAGACACTTTTTCTCTGCTTTCTCAGTCTGTTTCCTAGTGCCGGTTTGACTTTCCTGCAGTTTTCTCTGTAAATCCGAGTTCGAGCTTGTACCTACCCATATATATGTATGGAATGGAATTTGCAAGTGAAAAGAAACTTTGTGTTCCCAACAAGCTAGGTGAAGGACGGCTTTCACACACACTTATCTCTCAGAACTGAGCAAGTGGAGAGACTTTCGTTCATCGAGCACCAAGGGAACGGGTTGCAGGAGACACTTTTTCTCTGCTTTATCAGTCTGTTTCCTAGTGCCGGTTTGAAGTTCCTGTAGTTTTCACTGTAAAACCGAGTTGGAGCTAGTACCTCCCCAGATATATGTATGGAATGGAGTTTGCAACTGAAAAGAAACTTTGTGTTCCCAACAACCTAGTTCAAGGACGGCTTTCACACACACTTATCTCTCAGAACTGAGCAAGTGGAGAGACGTTCGTTCATCTAGCACCAAGGGAACGGGTTGCAGGAGACACTTTTTTTCTGCTTTCTCAGTCTGTTTCCTAGTGCCGGTTTGAAGTTCCTGCAGTTTTCACTGTAAAACCGAGTTGGAGCCAGTACCTCCCCTTATATATGTGTGGAGTGGAGTTTGCTACTGAAAAGAAACTTTGTGTTCCCAACAACCTAATTGAAGGAAGGCTTTCAAACCCACTTATCTCTCAGAACTGAGCAAGTGGAGAGACTTTCGTTCATCTAGCACCAAGGGAACGGTATGCAGGAGAAAATTTTTCTCTGCTTTCTTTGTCTGTTTCTTAGTGCCGGTTAGAATTTCCTGCAGTTTTCACCCTAAAACCGAGTTGGAGCTAGTACCTCCCCATATATATGTATGGAAAGGTGTTTGCAACTGAAAAGAAACTTTGTGTTCCCAACAAGCTAGGTGAAGGGCGGTTTTCACACACTGATATCTCTCAGAACTGAGCAAGTGGAGAGACGTTCGTTCATCTAGAACCAAGGGAACGGGTTGCAGGAGACACTTTTTCTCTGCTTTCTCAGTCTGTTTCCTAGTGCCGGTTTGAAGTTCCTGCAGTTTTCACTGTAAAACCGAGTTGGAGCTTGTACCTCCCTTTATATATGTTTGGAGTGGAGTTTGCTACTGAAAACAAACTTTGTGTTCCCAACAAGCTAATTGAAGTACGGCTTTCAAACCCACTTATCTCTCAGAACTGAGCAAGTGGAGAGACGTTCGTTCATCTAGCACCAAGGGAACGGTATGCAGGAGAAAATATTTCTCTGCTTTCTTTGTCTGTTTCCTAGTGCCGGTTAGATTTTCCTGCAGCTTTCACTGTAAATCAGAGTTGGAGCTAGTACCTCCCCATATATATGTATGGAATGGGGTTTGCAACTGAAAAGAAACTTTGTGTTACCAACAAGTTAGGTAAAGGAAGGCTTTCACACACACTAATCTCTCAGTAGAGCAAGTGGAGAGACGTTCGTTCATCTAGCACCAAGGGAACGGGTTGCAGGAGACACTTTTTCTCTGCTTTCTCAGTCTGTTTCCTAGTGCCGGTTTGAAGTTCCTGCAGTTTTCACTGTAAAACCGAGTTGGAGCTTGTACCTCCCCTTATATATGTGTGGAGTGGAGTTTGCTACTGAAAAGAATCTTTGTGTTCCCAACAAGCTATTTGAAGGAAGGCTTTCAAACCCACTTATCTCTCAGAACTGAGCAAGTGGAGAGACTTTCGTTCATCTAGCACCAAGGGAACGGTATGCAGGAGAAAATTTTTCTCTGCTTTCTTTGTCTGTTTCCTAGTGCCGGTTAGAATTTCCTGCAGCTTTCACTGTAAAACCGAGTTGGAGCTAGTACCTCCCCATATATATGTATGGAGTGGGGTTTGCTACTGAAAAGAATCTTTGTGTTCCCAACAAGCTAATTGAAGGAAGGCTTTCAAACCCACTTATCTCTCAGAACTGAGCAAGTGGAGAGACGTTCGTTTATCTAGCACCAAGGGAACGGTAAGCAGAAGAAAATTTTTCTCTGCTTTCTTTGTCTGTTTCCTAGTGCCGGTTAGAATTTCCTGCAGCTTTCACTGTAAAACCGAGTTGGAGCTAGTACCTCCCCATATATATGTATGGAATGGAGTTTGCAACTGAAAAGAAACTTTGTGTTACCAACAAGCTAGGTAAAGGACGGCTTTCACACACACTAATCTCTCAGTACTGAGCAAGTGGAGAGACGTTCGTTCATCTAGCACCAAGGGAACGGGTTGCAGGAGACACTTTTTCTCTGCTTTCTCAGTCTGTTTCCTAGTGCCGGTTTGAAGTTCCTGCAGTTTTCACTGTAAAACCGTGTTGGAGCTAGTACCTCCCCATATTTATGTATGGAATGGAGTTTGCAACTGAAAAGAAACTTTGTGTACCCAACAAGCTAGGTGAAGGACGGCTTTCACACACAATTATCTCTCAGAATTGAGAAAGTGGAGAGACGTTCGTTCATCTAGCACCATGGGAACGGGTTGCAGGAGACACTTTTTCTCTGCTTTCTCAGTCTGTTTCCTAGTGCCGGTTTGAAGTTCCTGCACTTTTCACCGTAAAATCGATTTGGAGCATGTACCTCCCCATATATATGTATGGAGTGGAGTTTGCTACTGAAAAGAAACTTTGTGTTCCCAACAAGCTAATTGAAGGAAGGCTTTCAAACCCACTTATCTCTCAGAACTGAGCGTGTACAGAGACGTTCGTTCATCTAGCACCAAAGGAACGGGTTGCAGGGAAACTTTTACTCTGGATTCTCAGTCTTTTTCCTAGTGCCGGTTTGAAGTTCCTGCAGTTTTCACTGTAAAACCGAGTTGGAGCTGGTACCTCCCAATATATATGTATGGAATGGGGTTTGCAACTGAAAAGAAACTTTGTGTTCCCAACAAGCAAGTTGAAGGACGGCTTTCACACACACTTATCTCTCAGAACTGAGCAAGTGGAGAGACGTTCGTTCATCTAGCACCAAGGGAACGGGTTGCAGGAGACACTTTTTCTCTGCTTTCTCAGTCTGTTTCCTAGTGCCGGTTAGAAGTTCCTGCCGTTTTCACTGTAAAACCGAGTTGGAGCTTGTAACTCCCCATATATATGTATGGAACGGAGTTGGCAACTGAAAAGAAACTTTGTGTTCCCAACAAGCTATGTGAAGGTCGGCTTTCACACACAATTATCTCTCAGAACTGAGCAAGTGGAGAGACGTTCGTTCATCTAGCAACAAGTAAACGGGTTGCAGGAGGCACTTATTCTCTGCTTTCTCAGTCTGTTTCCTAGTGCCGGTTTGAAGTTCCTGCAGTTTTCACTCTAAAACCGATTTGGAGCTAATACCTCCCAATATATATGTATGCAATGGGGTTTGCAACTGAAAAGAAACTTTGTGTTCCCAACAAGCAAGTTGAAGTACGGCTTTAACACACACTTATCTCTCAGAACTGAGCAAGTGGAGAGACGTTCGTTCATCTAGCACCAAGGGAACGGGTTGCTGGAGACACTTTTTCTCTGTTTTCTCAGTCTGTTTCCTAGTGCCGGTTAGTAGTTCCTGCCGTTTTCACTGTAAAACCGAGTTGGAGCTTGTAACTCCCCATATATATGTATGGAACGGAGTTGGTAACTGAAAAGAAACTTTGTGTTCCCAACAAGCTAGGTGAAGGACGGCTTTCACACACACTTATCTCTAGAACTGAGCGTGTACAGAGACGTTCGTTCATCTAGCACCAAAGGAACGGGTTGCAGGAGAAACTTTTACTCTGGATTCTCAGTCTGTTTCCTAGTGCCGGTTAGAAGTTCCTGCCGTTTTCACTGTAAAACCGAGTTGGAGCTTGTAACTCCCCATATATATGTATGGAATGGAGTTTGCAACTAATAAGAAACTTTGTGTTCCCTACAAGCTAGGTGAAGGACGGCTTTCTCACACTTATCTCTCGGAACTGAGCAAGTGGAGAGACGTTCGTTCATCTAGCACCAAGGGAACGGGTTGCAGGAGACACTTTTTCTCTGCTTTCTCATTCTGTTTCCTAGTGCCGGTTTGAAGTTCCTGCAGTTTTGACTGTAAAACCGAGTTGGAGCTAGTACCTCGCCTTATATATGTATGGAATGGAGTTTGCAACAGAAAAGAAACTTTGTGTTCCCAACAAGCTAGGTGAAGGACGGCTTTCACACACACTTATCTCTCGGAACAGAGCAAGTGGAGAGACGTTCGTTCATCTAGCACCAATGGAACGGGTTGCAGGAGACACTTTTTCTCTGCTTTCTCATTCTCTTTCCTAGTTCCGGTTTGAAGTTCCTGCAGTTTTCACTGTAAAACCGAGGTGGAGCTAGTACCTCCCCATATATATGTATGGAATGGTGTTTGCAACTGAAAAGAATCTTTGTGTTCCCAACAAGCTAGGTGAAGTACGGCTTTCACACACAATTATCTCTCAGAACTGAGCAAGTGGAGAGACGTTCGTTCATCTAGCAACATGGGAATGGGTTGCAGGAGACACTTTTTCTCTGCTTTCTCAGTCTGTTTCCTAGTGCCGGTTTGAAGTTCCTGCAGTTTTCACTCTAAAACCGAGTTGGAGCTAGTACCTCCCCATATATATGTTTTGAAAGGAGTTTGCAACTGAAAAGAAACTTTGTGTTCCCAACAAGCTAGGTGAAGGACGGCTTTCACACACACTTATCTCTCAGAACTGAGCAAGTGGAGAGACGTTCGTTCACATAGCACCAAGGGAACGGGTTGCAGGAGACACTTTTTCTCTGTTTCTCAGTCTGTTTCCTAGTGCCGGTTTGAAGTTCCTGCAGTTTTCACTGTCAAACCGAGTTGGAGCTAGTACCTCCCCATATATATGTATGGAATGGAGTTTGCAACTGAAAAGAAACTTTTTGTTCCCAACAAGCTTGGTGAAGAATGGCTTTCACACACACTTTTCTCTCAGAACTGAGCAAGTGGAGAGACGTTCGCTGATATAGCACCAAGGGAACTAGTTGCAGGAGACACTTTTTCTCTGGTTTCTCAGTCTGTTTCCTAGTGCCGGTTTGAAGTTCCTGCTGTTTTCACTGTAAAACCGAGTTGGAGCTAGTACCTACCCATACAAACGTATGGAATGGAGTTTGCTACTGAAAAGAAACTTTGTGTTCCCAACAAGCTAGGTGAAGGACGGCTTTCACTCACACTTATCTCTCAGAACTGAGCAAGTGGAGAGACTTTCGTTCAGATAGAACCAAGGGATCGGGATGCAGGAGACACTTTTTCTCTGCTTTCTCAGTCTGTTTCCTAGTGCCGGTTTGAAGTTCCTGCAGTTTTCACTGTAAAACCGTGTTGGAGTTAGTACCTAACCATATATATGTATGGAATGGAGTTTGCAACTGAAAAGAAACTTTGTGTTCCCAACAAGCTAGGTGAAGGACGGCTTTCACACACACTTATCTCTCAGAACTGAGCAAGTGGAGAGACGTTCGTTCATCTAGCACCAAGGGAACGGTTTGCAGGAGACACTTTTTCTCTGCTTTCTCAGTCTGTTTCCTAGTTCCGGTTTGAACTTCCTGCAGTTTTCACTGTCAAACCGAGTTGGAGCTAGTACCTCCCCATATATATGTATGGAATGGAGTTTGCAACTGAAAAGAAACTTTTTGTTCCCAACAAGCTTGGTGAAGAATGGCTTTCACACACACTTTTCTCTCAGAACTGAGCAAGTGGAGAGACGTTCGCTGATATAGCACCAAGGGAACGAGATGCAGGAGACACTTTTTCTCTGGTTTCTCAATCTGTTTCCTAGTGCCGGTTTGAAGTTCCTGCTGTTTTCACTGTAAAACCGAGTTGGAGCTAGTACCTAACCATATATATATATGGAATGGAGTTTGCAAATGAAAAAAAACTTTGTGTTCCCAACAAGCTTGGTGAAGGACGGCTTTCACACACAATTATCTCTCAGAACTGAGCAAGTGGAGAGACGTTCGTTCACCTAGCAACAAGGGAACGGGTTGCAGGAGACACTTTTTCTCTGCTTTCTCAGTCTGTTTTCTAGTGCCGGTTTGAAGTTCCTGCAGTTTTCACTGTCAAATTGAGTTGGAGCTAGTACCTCCCCATATATATGTATGGAATGGAGTTTGCAACTGAAAAGAAACTTTGTGTTCCCAACAAGCTAGGTGAAGGACGGCTTTCACACACACTTATCTCTCAGAACTGAGCAAGTGGAGAGACGTTCGTTCATGTAGCACCAAGGGAACGGGTTGCAGGAGACACTTTTTCTCTGCTTTCTCAGTCTGTTTCCTAGTGCAAGTTTGAAGTTCCTTCAGTTTTCACTGTAAAACCGAGTTGGAGCTAGTACCTCCCCCAATATATGTATGGAATGGAGTTTGCAACTGAAAAGAAACATTGTGTTCCCAACAAGCTAGGTGAAGGACGGCTTTCACACACAATTATCTCTCAGAAATGAGCAAGTGGAGAGACGTTCGCTCACCTAGCACCAAGGGAACGGGTTTCAGGACACACTTTTTCTCTGCTTTCTCAGTCTGTTTCCGTGTGCCGGTTTGAAGTTCCTGCAGTTTTCACTGTAAAACCGAGTTGGAGCTAGTACTTCCCCATATATATTTATGGACTGGAGTTTGCAACTGAAAAGAAACTTTGTGTTCCCAACAAGCTAGGTGAAGTACGGCTTTCACACACAATTATCTCTCAGAACTGAGCAAGTGGAGAGACGTTCGTTCACATAGCACCAAGGGAACGTGTTGCAGGAGACACTTTTTCTCTGCTTTCTCAGTCTGTTTCCTAGTGCCGGTTTGAATTTCCTGCAGTTTTCACTGTAAAACCGATTTGGAGCTAGTACTTCCCCATATATATTTATGGAGTGGTGTTTGCAACTGAAAAGAAACTTTGTGTTCCCAACAAGCTAGGTGAAGGACGGCTTTCACACACAATTATTTCTCAGAACTGAGCAAGTGGAGAGACGTTCGTTCATCTAGCAACAAGGGAACGGGTTGCAGGAGACACTTTTTCTCTGCCTTCTCAGTCTGTTTCCTAGTGCCTGTTTGAAGTTCCTGCAGTTTTCACATTAAAACCGAGTTGGAGCTAGTACCTCCCCATGTATATGTATGGAATGGAGTTTGCAACTGAAAAGAAACTTTGTTTTCCCAAAAAGCTAGGTGAAGGACGGCTTTCACACACACTTATCTCTCAGAACTGAGCAAGTGGAGAGACGTTCGTTCACATAGCACCAAGGGAACGGGTTGCAGGAGACACATTTTCTCTGCTTTCTCAGTCTGTTTTCTAGTGCCGGTTTGAAGTTCCTGCAGTTTTCACTGTCAAACCGAGTTGGAGCTAGTACCTCCCCATATATATGTATGGAATGGAGTTTGCAACTGAAAAGAAACTTTGTGTTCCCAACAAGCTAGGTGAAGGACGGCTTTCACACACACTTATCTCTCAGAACTGAGCAAGTGGAGAGACGTTCGTTCACCTAGCACCAAGGGAACGGGTTGCAGGAGACACTTTTTCTCTGCTTTCTCAGTCTGTTTCCTAGTGCAAGTTTGAAGTTCCTGCAGTTTTCACTGTAAAACCGAGTTAGAGCTAGTACCTCCCCCAATATATTTATGGAATGGAGTTTGCAACTGAAAAGAAACTTTGTGTTCCCAACCAGCTATGTGAAGGACGGCTTTCACACACAATTATCTCTCAGAAATGAGCAAGGGGAGAGACGTTCGTTCACCTAGCACCAAGGGAACTGTTTGCAGGACACACTTTTTCTCTGCTTTCTCAGTCTGTTTCCTAGTGCGGGTTTGAAGTTCCTGCAGTTTTCACTGTAAAACCGAGTCGGAGCTTGTACTTCCCCATATATATTTATGGAGTGGAGTTTGCAACTGAAAAGAAACTTTGTGTTCCCAACAAGCTAGGTGAAGAACGGCTTTCTCACACAATTATCTCTCAGAACTGAGCAAGTGGAGAGACGTTCGTTCACCTAGCACCAAGGGAACGGGTTGCAGGAGACACATTTTCTCTGCTTTCTTTGACTGTTTCCTAGTGCCGATTAGATTTTCCTGCAGCTTTCACTGTAAATAAGAGTTGGAGCTAGTACCTCCCCATATATATGTAAGGAATGGAGTTTGCAACTGAAAAGAAACTTTGTGTTGCCAACAAGTTAGGTAAAGGAAGGCTTTCACACACACTAATCTCTCAGTACTGAGCAAGTGGAGAGACGTTCGTTCATCTAGCACCAAGGGAACGGGTTGCAGGAGACACTTTTTCTCGGCTTTCTCAGTCTGTTTCCTAGTGCCGGTTTGAAGTTCCTGCAGTTTTCACTGTAAAACCGAGTTGGAGCTTGTACCTCCCCTTATATATGTGTGGAGTGGAGTTTGCTACTGAAAAGAAACTTTGTTTTCCTAACAAGCTATTTGAAGGAAGGCTTTCAAACCCACTTATCTCTCAGAACTGAGCAAGTGGAGAGACGTTCGTTCATCTAGCACCAAGGGAACGGTATGCAGGAGATAATTTTTCTCTGCTTTCTTTGTCTGTTTCCTAGTGCCGGTTAGAATTTCCTGCAGCTTTCACTGTAAAACCGAGTTGGAGCTAGTACCTCCCCATATATATGTATGGAGTGGATTTTGCTACTGAAAAGAAACTTTGTGTTCCAAACAAGCTAATTCAAGGAAGGCTTTCAAACCCACTTATCTCTCAGAACTGAGCAAGTGGAGAGACGTTCGTTCATCTAGCACCAAGGGAACGGTATGCAGGAGAAAATTTTTCTCTGCTTTCTTTGTCTGTTTCCTAGTGCCGGTTAGAATTTCCTGCAGCTTTCACTGTAAAACAGAGTTGGAGCTAGTACCTCCCCATATATATGTGTGGATTGGATTTTGCTACTGAAAAGAAACTTTGTGTTCCCAACAAGCTAATTGAAGGAAGGCTTTCAAACTCACTTATCTCTCAGAACTGAGCAAGTGGAGAGACGTTCGTTCATCTAGCACCAAGGGAACGGTATGCAGGAGAAAATTTTTCTCTGCTTTCTTTGTCTGTTTCCTAGTGCCGGTTAGATTTTCCTGCAGCTTTCACTGTAAATAAGAGTTGGAGCTACTACCTCCCCATATATATGTAAGGAATGGAGTTTGCAACTGAAAAGAAACTTTGTGTTACCAACAAGTTAGGTAAAGGAAGGCTTTCACACACACTAATCTCTCAGTACTGAGCAAGTGGAGAGACGTTCGTTCATCTAGCACCAAGGGAACGGGTTGCAGGAGACACTTTTTCTCGGCTTTCTCAGTCTGTTTCCTTGTGCCGGTTTGAAGTTCCTGCAGTTTTCACTGTAAAACCGAGTTGGAGCTTGTACCTCCCCTTATATATGTGTGGAGTGGAGTTTGCTACTGAAAAGAAACTTTGTGTTCCCAACAAGCTAATTCAAGGAAGGTTTTCAAACCCACTTATCTCTCAGAACTGAGCAAGTGGAGAGACGTTCGTTCATCTAGCATCAAGGGAACGATATGCAGGAGAAAATTTTTCTCTGCTTTCTTTGTCTGTTTCCTAGTGCCGGTTAGAATTTCCTGCAGCTTTCACTGTAAAACCGAGTTGGAGCTAGTACCTCCCCATATATATGTATGGAGTGGATTTTGCTACTGAAAAGAAACTTTGTGTTCCAAACAAGCTAATTCAAGGAAGGCTTTCAAACCCACTTATCTCTCAGAACTGAGCAAGTGGAGAGACGTTCGTTCATCTAGCACCAAAGGAACGGTATGCAGGAGAAAATTTTTCTCTGCTTTCTTTGTCTGTTTCCTAGTGCCGGTTAGAATTTCCTGCAGCTTTCACTGTAAAACCGAGTTGGAGCTAGTACCTCCCCATATATATGTATGGAGTGGATTTTGCTACTGAAAAGAAACTTTGTGTTCCCAACAAGCTATTTCAAGGAAGGCTTTCAAACTCAATTATCTCTCAGAACTGAGAAAGTGGAGAGACTTTCGTTCATCTAGCACCAAGGGAACGGGTTGCAGGAGACACTTTTTCTCTGCTTTCTCAGTCTGTTTCCTAGTGCCGGTTTGAAGTTCCTGCAGTTTTCACTCTAAAACCGATTTGGAGCTAATACCTCCCAATATATATGTATGCAATGGGGTTTGCAACTGAAAAGAAACTTTGTGTTCCCAACAAGCAAGTTGAAGGACGGCTTTCATACACACTTATCTCTCAGAACTGAGCAAGTGGAGAGACGTTCGTTCATCTAGCACCAAGGGAACGGGTTGCTGGAGACACTTTTTCTCTGTTTTCTCAGTCTGTTTCCTAGTGCCGGTTAGTAGTTCCTGCCGTTTTCACTGTAAAACCGAGTTGGAGCTTGTAACTCCCCATATATATGTATGGAAAGGTGTTTGCAACTTAAAAGAAACTTTGTGTTCCCAACAAGCTAGGTGAAGGTCGGTTTTCACACACTGATATCTCTCAGAACTGAGCAAGTGGAGAGACGTTCGTTCATCTAGAACCATGGGAACGGGTTGCAGGAGACACATTTTCTCTGCATTCTCAGTCTATTTCCTAGTGCCGGTTTGAAGTTCCTGCTGTATTCACCCTAAAACCGAGTTGGAGCTAGTACCTCCCCATATATATGTATGGAATGGAGTTTGCAACTGATAAGAAATTTTGTGTTCCCAACAAGATATGTTAAGGACGGCTTTCACACACAAATATCTCTCAGAACTGAGCAAGTGGAGAGACATTCGTTCACCTAGCACCAAGTGAACGGGTTGCAGGAGACACTTTTTCTCTGCTTTCTCAGTCTGTTTCCTAGTGCCGGTTTGAAGTTCCTGCAGTTTTCACTGTAAAACCGAGTTGGAGCTAGTACCTCCCCATATATATGTATGGAATGGAGTTTGCAACTGAAAAGATACTTTGTGTTCCCAACAAGCTAGGTGAAGGACGGCTTTCAAACCCACTTATCTCTCAGAACTGAGCAAGTGGAGAGACGTTCGTTCATCTAGCACCAAGGGAACGGTATGCAGGAGAAAATTTTTCTCTGCTTTCTTTGTCTGTTTCCTAGTGCCGGTTAGAATTTCCTGTAGTTTTCACTGTAAAACCGAGTTGGAGCTAGTACCTCCCCATATATATGTATGGAATGGAGTTTGCAACTGAAAAGAAACTTTGTGTTCCCAACAAGCTAGGTGAAGGACGGCTTTCACACACACTTATCTCTCAGAATTGAGAAAGTGGAGAGACGTTCGTTCATCTAGCACCAAGGGAACAGGTTGCAGGAGAAACTTTTTCTCTGCTTTCTCAGTCTGTTTCCTAGTGCCGGTTTGAAGTTCCTGCAGTTTTCACCCTAAAACCGAGTTGGAGCTAGTACCTCCCCATATATATGTATGGAAAGGTGTTTGCAACTGAAAAGAAACTTTGTGTTCCCAACAAGTTAGGTGAAGGACGGTTTTCACACACTGATATCTCTCAGAACTGAGCAAGTGGAGAGACGTTCGTTCATCTAGAACCATGGGAACGGGTTGCAGGAGACACATTTTCTCTGCATTCTCAGTCTATTTCCTAGTGCCGGTTTGAAGTTCCTGCAGTTTTCACTGTAAAACCGAGTTGGAGCTAGTACATCCCCATATATATTTATGGAGTGGAGTTTGCAACTGAAAAGAAACTTTGTGGTCCCAACAAGCTAGGTGAAGGACGGCTTTCACACACACTTATCTCTCAGAACTGAGCGTGTACAGAGACGTTCGTTCATCTAGCACCAAGGGAACGGGTTGCAGGAGACACTTTTTCTCTTCTTTCTCAGTATGTTTCCTAGTGCCGGTTTGAAGTTCCTGCAGTTTTCACTGTAAAACCGAGTTGGAGCTTGTACCTCCCCTTATATATGTGTGGAGTGGAGTTTGCTACTGAAAAGAAACTTTGTGTTCCCAACAAGCTAATTGAAGGAAGGCTTTCAAACCCACTTATCTCTCAGAACTGAGCAAGTGGAGAGACGATCGTTCATCTAGCACAAAGGGAACGGTATGCAGGAGAAAATTTTTCTCTGCTTTCTTTGTTTCCTAGTGCCGGTTAGATTTTCCTGCAGCTTTCACTGTAAAAGAGAGTTGGAGCTAGTACCTCCCCATATATATGTATGGAATGGAGTTTGCAACTGAAAAGAAACTTTGTGTTCCCAACAAGCTAGGTGAAGGACGGCTTTCACACACACTTATCTCTCGGAACTGAGCAAGTCGAGAGACGTTCGTTCATCTAGCACCAAGGGAACGGGTTGCAGGAGACACTTTTTCTCAGCTTTCTCAGTCTGTTTCCTAGTGCCGGTTTGAAGTTCCTGCAGTTTTCACTGTAAAACCGAGTTGGAGCTAGTACCTCCCCATATATATGTATGGAGTGGAGTTTGCAACTGAAAAGAAACTTTGTGTTCCCAACAATCTAGGTGAAGGACGCCTTTCACACATACTTATCTCTCAGAACTGAGCAAGTGGATACACGTTCGTTCATCTAGCACCAAGGGAACGGGTAGCAGGAGACACATTTTCTCTGCTTTCTCAGTCTGTTTCCTAGTGCCGGTTTGAAGTTCCTGCAGTTTTCACTGTCAAACCGAGTTGGAGCTAGTACCTCCCCATAAATAAATATGGAATGGAGTTTGCAACTGAAAAGAAACTTTGTGTTCCCAACAAGCTAGGTGAAGGGAGACTTTCACACACACTTATCTCTCAGAACTGAACAAGTGGAGAGACGTTCGTTCATCAAGCACCAAAGGAACGGGTTGCAGGAAACACTTTTTTCTGCTTTCTCAGTCTGTTTCCTAGTGCCGGTTTGAAGTTCCTGCAGTTTTCACTGTAAAACCGTGTTGGAGCTAGTACCTCCCCATATATATGTATGGAATGGAGTTTGCAACTGAAAAGAAACTTTGTGTTCCCAACAAGCTAGTTGAAGTACGGCTTTCACACACACTTATCTCTCAGAACTGAGCAAGTGGAGAGACGTTCGTTCATCTAGCACCAAGGGAACGGGTTGCAGGAAACACTTTTTCTCTGCTTTCTCAGTCTGTTTCCTAGTGCCGGTTTGAAGTTCCTGCAGTTTTCACTGTAAAACCGAGTTGGAGCTTGTACCTCACCATATATATGTATGGAATGGAGTTTGCAACTGAAAAGAAACATTCTGTTCCCAACAAGATAGTTGAAGGACGGCTTTCACACACATTTATCTCTCAGAAATGACCATGTACAGAGACTTTCGTTCATCTAGCACCAAGTGAACGGGTTGCAGGAGAAACTTTACTCTGCATTCTCAGTCTGTTTCCCAGTGCCGGTTTGAAGTTCCTGCAGTTTTCACTGTAAAACCGAGTTGGAGCCAGTACGTCCCCATATATATGTATGGATTGGAGTTTGAAACTGAAAAGAAACTTTGTGTTCCCAACAAGCTAGGTGAAGGACGGCTTTCACACACAATTACCTCTCGGAACTGAGCAAGTGGAGAGACGTTCGTTCATCTAGCACAAATGGAACGGGTTGCAGGAGACACTTTTTCTCTGCTTTCTCAGTCTGTTTCCTAGTGCCGGTTTGACTTTCCTGCAGTTTTCACTGTAAATCCGAGTTCGAGCTTGTACCTACCCATATATATGTATAGAATGGAGTTTGCAAGTGAAAAGAAACTTTGTGTTCCCAACAAGCTAGGTGAAGGACGGCTTTCACACACACTTATCTCTCAGAACTGAGCAAGTGGAGAGACATTCGTTCATCGAGCACCAAGGGAACGGGTTGCAGGAGACACTTTTTCTCTGCTTTATCAGTCTGTTTCCTAGTGCCGGTTTGAAGTTCCTGCAGTTTTCACTGTAAAACCGAGTTGGAGCTAGTACCTCCCCAGATATATGTATGGAATGGAGTTTGCAACTGAAAAGAAACTTTGTGTTCCCAACAACCTAGTTCAAGTACGGCTTTCACACACACTTATCTCTCAGAACTGAGCAAATGGAGAGACGTTCGTTCATCTAGCACCAAAGGAACGGGTTGCAGGAGACACTTTTTTTCTGCTTTCTCAGTCTGTTTCCTAGTGCCGGTTTGAAGTTCCTGCAGTTTTCACTGTAAAACCGAGTTGGAGCCAGTACCTCCCCTTATATATGTGTGGAGTGGAGTTTGCTACTGAAAAGAAACTTTGTGTTCCCAACAACCTAATTGAAGGAAGGCTTTCAAACCCACTTATCTCTCAGAACTGAGCAAGTGGAGAGACGTTCGTTCATCTAGCACCAAGGGAACGGTATGCAGGAGAAAATTTTTCTCTGCTTTCTTTGTCTGTTTCTTAGTGCCGGTTAGAATTTCCTGCAGTTTTCACTGTAAACACGAGTTGGAGCTAGTACCTCCCCATATATATGTATGGAATGGAGTTTGCAACTGAAAAGAAACTTTGTGTTCCCAACAAGCTAGGTGAAGGACGGCTTTCACACACACTTATCTCTCAGAATTGAGAAAGTGGAGAGACGTTCGTTCATCTAGCACCAAGGGAACGGGTTGCAGGAGACACTTTTTCTCTGCTTTCTCAGTCTGTTTCCTAGTGCCGGTTTGAAGTTCCTGCAGTTTTCACCCTAAAACCGAGTTGGAGCTAGTACCTCCCCATATATATATATGGAAAGGTGTTTGCAACTGAAAAGAAACTTTGTGTTCCCAACAAGCTAGGTGAAGGACGGTTTTCACACACTGATATCTCTCAGAACTGAGCAAGTGGAGAGACGTTCGTTCATCTAGAACCAAGGGAACGGGTTGCAGGAGACACTATTTCTCTGCTTTCTCAGTCTGTTTCCTAGTGCCGGTTTGAAGTTCCTGCAGTTTTCACTGTAAAACCGAGTTGGAGCTTGTACCTCCCCTTATATATGTTTGGAGTGGAGTTTGCTACTGAAAAGAAACTTTGTGTTCCCAACAAGCTAATTGAAGTACGGCTTTCAAACCCACTTATCTCTCAGAACTGAGCAAGTGGAGAGACGTTCGTTCATCTAGCACCAAGGGAACGGTATGCAGGAGAAAATATTTCTCTGCTTTCTTTGTCGGTTTCCTAGTGCCGGTTAGATTTTCCTGCAGCTTTCACTGTAAATCAGAGTTGGAGCTAGTACCTCCCCATATATATGTATGGAATGGAGTTTGCAACTGAAAAGAATCTTTGTGTTACCAACAAGTTAGGTAAAGGAAGGCTTTCACACACACTAATCTCTCAGTAGAGCAAGTGGAGAGACGTTCGTTCATCTAGCACCAAGGGAACGGGTTGCAGGAGACACTTTTTCTCTGCTTTCTCAGTCTGTTTCCTAGTGCCGGTTTGAAGTTCCTGCAGTTTTCACTGTAAAACCGAGTTGGAGCTTGTACCTCCCCTTATATATGTGTGGAGTGGAGTTTGCTACTGAAAAGAATCTTTGTGTTCCCAACAAGCTATTTGAAGGAAGGCTTTCAAACCCACTTATCTCTCAGAACTGAGCAAGTGGAGAGACTTTCGTTCATCTAGCACCAAGGGAAAGGTATGCAGGAGAAAATTTTTCTCTGCTTTCTTTGTCTGTTTCCTAGTGCCGGTTAGAATTTCCTGCAGCTTTCACTGTAAAACCGAGTTGAAGCTAGTACCTCCCCATATATATGTATGGAGTGGAGTTTGCTACTGAAAAGAAACTTTGTGTTCCCAACAAGCTAATTGAAGGTAGGCTTTCAAACCCACTTATCTCTCAGAACTGAGCGTGTACAGAGACGTTCGTTCATCTAGCACCAAAGGAACGGGTTGCAGGGAAACTTTTACTCTGGATTCTCAGTCTTTTTCCTAGTGCCGGTTTGAAGTTCCTGCAGTTTTCACTGTAAAACCGAGTTGGAGCTGGTACCTCCCAATATATATGTATGGAATGGGGTTTGCAACTGAAAAGAAACTTTGTGTTCCCAACAAGCAAGTTGAAGGACGGCTTTCACACACACTTATCTCTCAGAACTGAGCAAGTGGAGAGACTTTCGTTCATCTAGCACCAAGGGAACGGGTTGCAGGAGACACTTTTTCTCTGCTTTCTCAGTGTGTTTCCTAGTGCCGGTTAGAAGTTCCTGCCGTTTTCACTGTAAAACCGAGTTGGAGCTTGTAACTCCCCATATATATGTATGGAACGGAGTTGGCAACTGAAAAGAAACTTTGTGTTCCCAACAAGCTAGGTGAAGGTCGGCTTTCACACACAATTATCTCTCAGAACTGAGCAAGTGGAGAGACGTTCGTTCATCTAGCAACAAGTAAACGGGTTGCAGGAGACACTTTTTCTCTGCTTTCTCAGGCTGTTTCCTAGTGCCGGTTTGAAGTTCCTGCAGTTTTCACTCTAAAACCGATTTGGAGCTAATACCTACCAATATATATGTATGCAATGCGGTTTGCAACTGAAAAGAAACTTTGTGTTCCCAACAAGCAAGTTGAAGGACGGCTTTCACACACACTTATCTCTCAGAACTGAGCAAGTGGAGAGACGTTCGTTCATCTAGCACCAAGGGAACGGGTTGCTGGAGACACTTTTTCTCTGTTTTCTCAGTCTGTTTCCTAGTGCCGGTTAGTAGTTCCTGCCGTTTTCACTGTAAAACCGAGTTGGAGCTTGTAACTCCCCATATATATGTATGGAACGGAGTTGGTAACTGAAAAGAAACTTTGTGTTCCCAACAAGCTAGGTGAAGGACGGCTTTCACACACAATTATCTCTAGAACTGAGCGTGTACAGAGACGTTCGTTCATCTAGCACCAAAGGAACGGGTTGCAGGAGAAACTTTTACTCTGGATTCTCAGTCTGTTTCCTAGTGCCGGTTAGAAGTTCCTGCCGTTTTCACTGTAAAACCGAGTTGGAGCTTGTAACTCCCCATATATATGTATGGAATGGAGTTTGCAACTAATAAGAAACTTTGTGTTCCCTACAAGCTAGGTGAAGGACGGCTTTCTCACACTTATCTCTCGGAACTGAGCAAGTGGAGAGACGTTCGTTCATCTAGCACCAAGGGAACGGGTTGCAGGAGACACTTTTTCTCTGCTTTCTCAGTCTGTTTCCTAGTGCCGGTTTGAAGTTCCTGCAGTTTTCACTCTAAAACCGATTTGGAGCTAATACCTCCCAATATATATGTATGCAATGGGGTTTGCAACTGAAAAGAAACTTTGTGTTCCCAACAAGCAAGTTGAAGGACGGCTTTCACACACACTTATCTCTCAGAACTGAGCAAGTGGAGAGACGTTCGTTAATCTAGCACCAAGGGAACGGGTTGCTGGAGACACTTTTTCTCTGTTTTCTCAGTCTGTTTCCTAGTGCCGGTTAGTAGTTCCTGCCGTTTTCACTGTAAAACCGAGTTGGAGCTTGTAACTCCCCATATATTTGTATGGAACGGAGTTGGTAACTGAAAAGAAACTTTGTGTTCCCAACAAGCTAGGTGAAGGACGGCTTTCACACACACTTATCTCTAGAACTGAGCGTGTTCAGAGACGTTCGTTCATCTAGCACCAAAGGAACGGGTTGCAGGAGAAACTTTTACTCTGGATTCTCAGTCTGTTTCCTAGTGCCGGTTAGAAGTTCCTGCCGTTTTCACTGTAAAACCGAGTTGGAGCTTGTAACTCCCCATATATATGTATGGAATGGAGTTTGCAACTAATAAGAAACTTTGTGTTCCCTACAAGCTAGGTGAAGGACGGCTTTCTCACACTTATCTCTCGGAACTGAGCAAGTGGAGAGACGTTCGTTCATCTAGCACCAAGGGAACGGGTTGCAGGAGACACTTTTTCTCTGCTTTCTCATTCTGTTTCCTAGTGCCGGTTTGAAGTTCCTGCAGTTTTGACTGTAAAACCGAGTTGGAGCTAGTACCTCGCCTTATATATGTATGGAATGGAGTTTGCAACAGAAAAGAAACTTTGTGTTCCCAACAAGCTAGGTGAAGGACGGCTTTCACACACACTTATCTCTCGGAACAGAGCAAGTGGAGAGACGTTCGTTCATCTGGCACCAATGGAACGGGTTGCAGGAGACACTTTTTCTCTGCTTTCTCATTCTCTTTCCTAGTGCCGGTTTGAAGTTCCTGCAGTTTTCACTGTAAAACCGAGGTGGAGCTAGTACCTCCCCATATATATGCATGGAATGGAGTTTGCAACTGAAAAGAATCTTTGTGTTCCCAACAAGCTAGGTGAAGGACGGCTTTCACACACAATTATCTCTCAGAACTGAGCAAGTGGAGAGACGTTCGTTCATCTAGCAACATGGGAATGGGTTGCAGGAGACACTTTTTCTCTGCTTTCTCAGTCTGTTTCCTAGTGCCGGTTTGAAGTTCCTGCAGTTTTCACTCTAAAACCGAGTTGGAGCTAGTACCTCCCCATATATATGTTTTGAAAGGAGTTTGCAACTGAAAAGAAACTTTGTGTTCCCAACAAGCTAGGTGAAGGACGGCTTTCACACACACTTATCTCTCAGAACTGAGCAAGTGGAGAGACGTTCGTTCACATAGCACCAAGGGAACGGGATGCAGGAGACACATTTTCTCTGCTTTCTCAGTCTGTTTCCTAGTGCCGGTTTGAAGTTCCTGCAGTTTTCACTGTAAAACCGAGTTGGAGCTAGTACCTAACCATATATATGTATGGAATGGAGTTTGCAACTGAAAAGAAACTTTGTGTTCCCAACAAGCTAGGTGAAGGACGGCTTTCACACACACTTATCTCTCAGAACTGAGCAAGTGGAGAGACGTTCGTTCATCTAGCACCAAGGGAACGGGTTGCAGGAGACACTTTTTCTCTGCTTTCTCAGTCTGTTTCCTAGTGCCGGTTTGAAGTTCCTGCAGTTTTCACTGTCAAACCGAGTTGGAGCTAGTACCTCCCCATATATATGTATGGAATGGAGTTTGCAACTGAAAAGAAACTTTTTGTTCCCAAAAAGCTTGGTGAAGAATGGCTTTCACACACACTTTTCTCTCAGAACTGAGCAAGTGGAGAGACGTTCGCTGATATAGCACCAAGGGAACTAGTTGCAGGAGACACTTTTTCTCTGGTTTCTCAGTCTGTTTCCTAGTGCCGGTTTGAAGTTCCTGCTGTTTTCACTGTAAAACCGAGTTGGAGCTAGTACCTACCCATACATACGTATGGAATGGAGTTTGCTACTGAAAAGAAACTTTGTGTTCCCAACAAGCTAGGTGAAGGACGGCTTTCACTCACACTTATCTCTCAGAACTGAGCAAGTGGAGAGACTTTCGTTCAGATAGCACCAAGGGAACGGGATGCAGGAGACACTTTTTCTCTGCTTTCTCAGTCTGTTTCCTAGTGCCGGTTTGAAGTTCCTGCAGTTTTCACTGTAAAACCGTGTTGGAGCTAGTACCTAACCATATATATGTATGGAATGGAGTTTGCAACTTAAAAGAAACTTTGTGTTCCCAACAAGCTAGGTGAAGGACGGCTTTCACACACACTTATCTCTCAGAACTGAGCAAGTGGAGAGACGTTCGTTCATCTAGCACCAAGGGAACGGTTTGCAGGAGACACTTTTTCTCTGCTTTCTCAGTCTGTTTCCTAGTTCCGGTTTGAACTTCCTGCAGTTTTCACTGTCAAACCGAGTTGGAGCTAGTACCTCCCCATATATATGTATGGAATGGGGTTTGCAACTGAAAAGAAACTTTCTGTTCCCAACAAGCTTGGTGAAGAATGGCTTTCACACACACTTTTCTCTCAGAACTGAGCAAGTGGAGAGACGTTCGCTGATATAGCACCAAGGGAACGAGATGCAGGAGACACTTTTTCTCTGGTTTCTCAGTCTGTTTCCTAGTGCCGGTTTGAAGTTCCTGCTGTTTTCACTGTAAAACCGAGTTGGAGCTAGTACCTAACCATATATATATATGGAACGGAGTTTGCAAATGAAAAAAAACTTTGTGTTCCCAACAAGCTTGGTGAAGGACGGCTTTCACACACAATTATCTCTCAGAACTGAGCAAGTGGAGAGACGTTCGTTCACCTAGCAACAAGGGAACGGGTTGCAGGAGACACTTTTTCTCTGCTTTCTCAGTCTGTTTTCTAGTGCCGGTTTGAAGTTCCTGCAGTTTTCACTGTCAAATTGAGTTGGAGCTAGTACCTCCCCATATATATGTATGGAATGGAGTTTGCAACTGAAAAGAAACTTTGTGTTCCCAACAAGCTAGGTGAAGGACGGCTTTCACACACACTTATCTCTCAGAACTGAGCAAGTGGAGAGACGTTCGTTCATCTAGCACCAAGGGAACGGGTTGCAGGAGACACTTTTTCTCTGCTTTCTCAGTCTGTTTCCTAGTGCAAGTTTGAAGTTCCTGCAGTTTTCACTGTAAAACCGAGTTGGAGCTAGTACCTCCCCCAATATATGTATGGAATGGAGTTTGCAACTGAAAAGAAACATTGTGTTCCCAACAAGCTAGGTGAAGGACGGCTTTCACACACAATTATCTCTCAGAAATGAGCAAGTGGAGAGACGTTCGTTCACCTAGCACCAAGGGAACGGGTTGCAGGACACACTTTTTCTCTGCTTTCTCAGTCTGTTTCCGTGTGCCGGTTTGAAGTTCCGGCAGTTTTCACTGTAAAACCGAGTTGGAGCTAGTACTTCCCCATATATATTTATGGACTGGAGTTTGCAACTGAAAAGAAACTTTGTGTTCCCAACAAGCTAGGTGAAGTACGGCTTTCACACACAATTATCTCTCAGAACTGAGCAAGTGGAGAGACGTTCGTTCACCTAGCACCAAGGGAACGTGTTGCAGGAGACACTATTTCTCTGCTTTCTCAGTCTGTTTCCTAGTGCCGGTTTGAAGTTCCTGCAGTTTTCACTGTAAAACCGATTTGGAGCTAGTACTTCCCCATATATATTTATGGAGTGGAGTTTGCAACTGAAAAGAAACTTTGTGTTCCCAACAAGCTAGGTGAAGGACGGCTTTCACACACAATTATTTCTCAGAACTGAGCAAGTGGAGAGACGTTCGTTCATCTAGCAACAAGGGAACGGGTTGCAGGAGACACTTTTTCTCTGCCTTCTCAGTCTGTTTCCTAGTGCCGGTTTGAAGTTCCTGCAGTTTTCACTTTAAAACCGTGTTGGAGCTAGTACCTCCCCATGTATATGTATGGAATGGAGTTTGCAACTGAAAAGAAACTTTGTTTTCCCAAAAAGCTAGGTGAAGGACGGCTTTCACACACACTTATCTCTCAGAACTGAGCAAGTGGAGAGACGTTCGTTCACATAGCACCAAGGGAACGGGTTGCAGGAGACACATTTTCTCTGCTTTCTCAGTCTGTTTTCTAGTGCCGGTTTGAAGTTCCTGCAGTTTTCACTGTCAAACCGAGTTGGAGCTAGTACCTCCCCATATATATGTATGGAATGGAGTTTGCAACTGAAAAGAAACTTTGTGTTCCCAACAAGGTAGGTGAAGGACGGCTTTCACACACACTTATCTCTCAGAACTGAGCAAGTGGAGAGACGTTCGTTCACCTAGCACCAAGGGAACGGGTTGCAGGAGACACTTTTTCTCTGCTTTCTCAGTCTGTTTCCTAGTGCAAGTTTGAAGTTCCTGCAGTTTTCACTGTAAAACCGAGTTAGAGCTAGTACCTCCCCCAATATATGTATGGAATGGAGTTTGCAACTGAAAAGAAACTTTGTGTTCCCAACCAGCTATGTGAAGGACGGCTTTCACACACAATTATCTCTCAGAAATGAGCAAGTGGAGAGACGTTCGTTCACCTAGCACCAAGGGAACTGTTTGCAGGACACACTTTTTCTCTGCTTTCTCAGTCTGTTTCCTAGTGCCGGTTTGAAGTTCCTGCAGTTTTCACTGTCAAACCGAGTTGGAGCTAGTACTTCCCCATATATATTTATGGATTGGAGTTTGCAACTGAAAAGAAACTTTGTGTTCCCAACAAGCTAGGTGAAGGACGGCTTTCTCACACAATTATCTCTCAGAACTGAGCAAGTGGAGAGACGTTCGTTCACCTAGCACCAAGGGAACGGGTTGCAGGAGACACTTTTTCTCTGGTTTCTCAGTCTGTTTCCTAGTGCCGGTTTGAAGTTCCTGCTGTTTTCACTGTAAAACCGAGTTGGAGCTAGTACCTACCCATACATACGTATGGAATGGAGTTTGCTACTGAAAAGAAACTTTGTGTTCCCAACAAGCTAGGTGAAGGACGGCTTTCACTCACACTTATCTCTCAGAACTGAGCAAGTGGAGAGACTTTCGTTCAGATAGCACCAAGGGAACGGGATGCAGGAGACACTTTTTCTCTGCTTTCTCAGTCTGTTTCCTAGTGCCGGTTTGAAGTTCCTGCAGTTTTCACTGTAAAACCGTGTTGGAGCTAGTACCTAACCATATATATGTATGGAATGGAGTTTGCAACTTAAAAGAAACTTTGTGTTCCCAACAAGCTAGGTGAAGGACGGCTTTCACACACACTTATCTCTCAGAACTGAGCAAGTGGAGAGACGTTCGTTCATCTAGCACCAAGGGAACGGTTTGCAGGAGACACTTTTTCTCTGCTTTCTCAGTCTGTTTCCTAGTTCCGGTTTGAACTTCCTGCAGTTTTCACTGTCAAACCGAGTTGGAGCTAGTACCTCCCCATATATATGTATGGAATGGAGTTTGCAACTGAAAAGAAACTTTTTGTTCCCAACAAGCTTGGTGAAGAATGGCTTTCACACACACTTTTCTCTCAGAACTGAGCAAGTGGAGAGACGTTCGCTGATATAGCACCAAGGGAACGAGATGCAGGAGACACTTTTTCTCTGGTTTCTCAGTCTGTTTCCTAGTGCCGGTTTGAAGTTCCTGCTGTTTTCACTGTAAAACCGAGTTGGAGCTAGTACCTAACCATATATATATATGGAACGGAGTTTGCAAATGAAAAAAAACTTTGTGTTCCCAACAAGCTTGGTGAAGGACGGCTTTCACACACAATTATCTCTCAGAACTGAGCAAGTGGAGAGACGTTCGTTCACCTAGCAACAAGGGAACGGGTTGCAGGAGACACTTTTTCTCTGCTTTCTCAGTCTGTTTTCTAGTGCCGGTTTGAAGTTCCTGCAGTTTTCACTGTCAAATTGAGTTGGAGCTAGTACCTCCCCATATATATGTATGGAATGGAGTTTGCAACTGAAAAGAAACTTTGTGTTCCCAACAAGCTAGGTGAAGGACGGCTTTCACACACACTTATCTCTCAGAACTGAGCAAGTGGAGAGACGTTCGTTCATCTAGCACCAAGGGAACGGGTTGCAGGAGACACTTTTTCTCGGCTTTCTCAGTCTGTTTCCTTGTGCCGGTTTGAAGTTCCTGCAGTTTTCACTGTAAAACCGAGTTGGAGCTTGTACCTCCCCTTATATATGTGTGGAGTGGAGTTTGCTACTGAAAAGAAACTTTGTGTTCCCAACAAGCTAATTCAAGGAAGGTTTTCAAACCCACTTATCTCTCAGAACTGAGCAAGTGGAGAGACGTTCGTTCATCTAGCATCAAGGGAACGATATGCAGGAGAAAATTTTTCTCTGCTTTCTTTGTCTGTTTCCTAGTGCCGGTTAGAATTTCCTGCAGCTTTCACTGTAAAACCGAGTTGGAGCTAGTACCTCCCCATATATATGTATGGAGTGGATTTTGCTACTGAAAAGAAACTTTGTGTTCCAAACAAGCTAATTCAAGGAAGGCTTTCAAACCCACTTATCTCTCAGAACTGAGCAAGTGGAGAGACGTTCGTTCATCTAGCACCAAAGGAACGGTATGCAGGAGAAAATTTTTCTCTGCTTTCTTTGTCTGTTTCCTAGTGCCGGTTAGAATTTCCTGCAGCTTTCACTGTAAAACCGAGTTGGAGCTAGTACCTCCCCATATATATGTATGGAGTGGATTTTGCTACTGAAAAGAAACTTTGTGTTCCCAACAAGCTATTTCAAGGAAGGCTTTCAAACTCAATTATCTCTCAGAACTGAGAAAGTGGAGAGACTTTCGTTCATCTAGCACCAAGGGAACGGGTTGCAGGAGACACTTTTTCTCTGCTTTCTCAGTCTGTTTCCTAGTGCCGGTTTGAAGTTCCTGCAGTTTTCACTCTAAAACCGATTTGGAGCTAATACCTCCCAATATATATGTATGCAATGGGGTTTGCAACTGAAAAGAAACTTTGTGTTCCCAACAAGCAAGTTGAAGGACGGCTTTCATACACACTTATCTCTCAGAACTGAGCAAGTGGAGAGACGTTCGTTCATCTAGCACCAAGGGAACGGGTTGCTGGAGACACTTTTTCTCTGTTTTCTCAGTCTGTTTCCTAGTGCCGGTTAGTAGTTCCTGCCGTTTTCACTGTAAAACCGAGTTGGAGCTTGTAACTCCCCATATATATGTATGGAAAGGTGTTTGCAACTTAAAAGAAACTTTGTGTTCCCAACAAGCTAGGTGAAGGTCGGTTTTCACACACTGATATCTCTCAGAACTGAGCAAGTGGAGAGACGTTCGTTCATCTAGAACCATGGGAACGGGTTGCAGGAGACACATTTTCTCTGCATTCTCAGTCTATTTCCTAGTGCCGGTTTGAAGTTCCTGCTGTATTCACCCTAAAACCGAGTTGGAGCTAGTACCTCCCCATATATATGTATGGAATGGAGTTTGCAACTGATAAGAAATTTTGTGTTCCCAACAAGATATGTTAAGGACGGCTTTCACACACAAATATCTCTCAGAACTGAGCAAGTGGAGAGACATTCGTTCACCTAGCACCAAGTGAACGGGTTGCAGGAGACACTTTTTCTCTGCTTTCTCAGTCTGTTTCCTAGTGCCGGTTTGAAGTTCCTGCAGTTTTCACTGTAAAACCGAGTTGGAGCTAGTACCTCCCCATATATATGTATGGAATGGAGTTTGCAACTGAAAAGATACTTTGTGTTCCCAACAAGCTAGGTGAAGGACGGCTTTCAAACCCACTTATCTCTCAGAACTGAGCAAGTGGAGAGACGTTCGTTCATCTAGCACCAAGGGAACGGTATGCAGGAGAAAATTTTTCTCTGCTTTCTTTGTCTGTTTCCTAGTGCCGGTTAGAATTTCCTGTAGTTTTCACTGTAAAACCGAGTTGGAGCTAGTACCTCCCCATATATATGTATGGAATGGAGTTTGCAACTGAAAAGAAACTTTGTGTTCCCAACAAGCTAGGTGAAGGACGGCTTTCACACACACTTATCTCTCAGAATTGAGAAAGTGGAGAGACGTTCGTTCATCTAGCACCAAGGGAACAGGTTGCAGGAGAAACTTTTTCTCTGCTTTCTCAGTCTGTTTCCTAGTGCCGGTTTGAAGTTCCTGCAGTTTTCACCCTAAAACCGAGTTGGAGCTAGTACCTCCCCATATATATGTATGGAAAGGTGTTTGCAACTGAAAAGAAACTTTGTGTTCCCAACAAGTTAGGTGAAGGACGGTTTTCACACACTGATATCTCTCAGAACTGAGCAAGTGGAGAGACGTTCGTTCATCTAGAACCATGGGAACGGGTTGCAGGAGACACATTTTCTCTGCATTCTCAGTCTATTTCCTAGTGCCGGTTTGAAGTTCCTGCAGTTTTCACTGTAAAACCGAGTTGGAGCTAGTACATCCCCATATATATTTATGGAGTGGAGTTTGCAACTGAAAAGAAACTTTGTGGTCCCAACAAGCTAGGTGAAGGACGGCTTTCACACACACTTATCTCTCAGAACTGAGCGTGTACAGAGACGTTCGTTCATCTAGCACCAAGGGAACGGGTTGCAGGAGACACTTTTTCTCTTCTTTCTCAGTATGTTTCCTAGTGCCGGTTTGAAGTTCCTGCAGTTTTCACTGTAAAACCGAGTTGGAGCTTGTACCTCCCCTTATATATGTGTGGAGTGGAGTTTGCTACTGAAAAGAAACTTTGTGTTCCCAACAAGCTAATTGAAGGAAGGCTTTCAAACCCACTTATCTCTCAGAACTGAGCAAGTGGAGAGACGATCGTTCATCTAGCACAAAGGGAACGGTATGCAGGAGAAAATTTTTCTCTGCTTTCTTTGTTTCCTAGTGCCGGTTAGATTTTCCTGCAGCTTTCACTGTAAAAGAGAGTTGGAGCTAGTACCTCCCCATATATATGTATGGAATGGAGTTTGCAACTGAAAAGAAACTTTGTGTTCCCAACAAGCTAGGTGAAGGACGGCTTTCACACACACTTATCTCTCGGAACTGAGCAAGTCGAGAGACGTTCGTTCATCTAGCACCAAGGGAACGGGTTGCAGGAGACACTTTTTCTCAGCTTTCTCAGTCTGTTTCCTAGTGCCGGTTTGAAGTTCCTGCAGTTTTCACTGTAAAACCGAGTTGGAGCTAGTACCTCCCCATATATATGTATGGAGTGGAGTTTGCAACTGAAAAGAAACTTTGTGTTCCCAACAATCTAGGTGAAGGACGCCTTTCACACATACTTATCTCTCAGAACTGAGCAAGTGGATACACGTTCGTTCATCTAGCACCAAGGGAACGGGTAGCAGGAGACACATTTTCTCTGCTTTCTCAGTCTGTTTCCTAGTGCCGGTTTGAAGTTCCTGCAGTTTTCACTGTCAAACCGAGTTGGAGCTAGTACCTCCCCATAAATAAATATGGAATGGAGTTTGCAACTGAAAAGAAACTTTGTGTTCCCAACAAGCTAGGTGAAGGGAGACTTTCACACACACTTATCTCTCAGAACTGAACAAGTGGAGAGACGTTCGTTCATCAAGCACCAAAGGAACGGGTTGCAGGAAACACTTTTTTCTGCTTTCTCAGTCTGTTTCCTAGTGCCGGTTTGAAGTTCCTGCAGTTTTCACTGTAAAACCGTGTTGGAGCTAGTACCTCCCCATATATATGTATGGAATGGAGTTTGCAACTGAAAAGAAACTTTGTGTTCCCAACAAGCTAGTTGAAGTACGGCTTTCACACACACTTATCTCTCAGAACTGAGCAAGTGGAGAGACGTTCGTTCATCTAGCACCAAGGGAACGGGTTGCAGGAAACACTTTTTCTCTGCTTTCTCAGTCTGTTTCCTAGTGCCGGTTTGAAGTTCCTGCAGTTTTCACTGTAAAACCGAGTTGGAGCTTGTACCTCACCATATATATGTATGGAATGGAGTTTGCAACTGAAAAGAAACATTCTGTTCCCAACAAGATAGTTGAAGGACGGCTTTCACACACATTTATCTCTCAGAAATGACCATGTACAGAGACTTTCGTTCATCTAGCACCAAGTGAACGGGTTGCAGGAGAAACTTTACTCTGCATTCTCAGTCTGTTTCCCAGTGCCGGTTTGAAGTTCCTGCAGTTTTCACTGTAAAACCGAGTTGGAGCCAGTACGTCCCCATATATATGTATGGATTGGAGTTTGAAACTGAAAAGAAACTTTGTGTTCCCAACAAGCTAGGTGAAGGACGGCTTTCACACACAATTACCTCTCGGAACTGAGCAAGTGGAGAGACGTTCGTTCATCTAGCACAAATGGAACGGGTTGCAGGAGACACTTTTTCTCTGCTTTCTCAGTCTGTTTCCTAGTGCCGGTTTGACTTTCCTGCAGTTTTCACTGTAAATCCGAGTTCGAGCTTGTACCTACCCATATATATGTATAGAATGGAGTTTGCAAGTGAAAAGAAACTTTGTGTTCCCAACAAGCTAGGTGAAGGACGGCTTTCACACACACTTATCTCTCAGAACTGAGCAAGTGGAGAGACATTCGTTCATCGAGCACCAAGGGAACGGGTTGCAGGAGACACTTTTTCTCTGCTTTATCAGTCTGTTTCCTAGTGCCGGTTTGAAGTTCCTGCAGTTTTCACTGTAAAACCGAGTTGGAGCTAGTACCTCCCCAGATATATGTATGGAATGGAGTTTGCAACTGAAAAGAAACTTTGTGTTCCCAACAACCTAGTTCAAGTACGGCTTTCACACACACTTATCTCTCAGAACTGAGCAAATGGAGAGACGTTCGTTCATCTAGCACCAAAGGAACGGGTTGCAGGAGACACTTTTTTTCTGCTTTCTCAGTCTGTTTCCTAGTGCCGGTTTGAAGTTCCTGCAGTTTTCACTGTAAAACCGAGTTGGAGCCAGTACCTCCCCTTATATATGTGTGGAGTGGAGTTTGCTACTGAAAAGAAACTTTGTGTTCCCAACAACCTAATTGAAGGAAGGCTTTCAAACCCACTTATCTCTCAGAACTGAGCAAGTGGAGAGACGTTCGTTCATCTAGCACCAAGGGAACGGTATGCAGGAGAAAATTTTTCTCTGCTTTCTTTGTCTGTTTCTTAGTGCCGGTTAGAATTTCCTGCAGTTTTCACTGTAAACACGAGTTGGAGCTAGTACCTCCCCATATATATGTATGGAATGGAGTTTGCAACTGAAAAGAAACTTTGTGTTCCCAACAAGCTAGGTGAAGGACGGCTTTCACACACACTTATCTCTCAGAATTGAGAAAGTGGAGAGACGTTCGTTCATCTAGCACCAAGGGAACGGGTTGCAGGAGACACTTTTTCTCTGCTTTCTCAGTCTGTTTCCTAGTGCCGGTTTGAAGTTCCTGCAGTTTTCACCCTAAAACCGAGTTGGAGCTAGTACCTCCCCATATATATATATGGAAAGGTGTTTGCAACTGAAAAGAAACTTTGTGTTCCCAACAAGCTAGGTGAAGGACGGTTTTCACACACTGATATCTCTCAGAACTGAGCAAGTGGAGAGACGTTCGTTCATCTAGAACCAAGGGAACGGGTTGCAGGAGACACTATTTCTCTGCTTTCTCAGTCTGTTTCCTAGTGCCGGTTTGAAGTTCCTGCAGTTTTCACTGTAAAACCGAGTTGGAGCTTGTACCTCCCCTTATATATGTTTGGAGTGGAGTTTGCTACTGAAAAGAAACTTTGTGTTCCCAACAAGCTAATTGAAGTACGGCTTTCAAACCCACTTATCTCTCAGAACTGAGCAAGTGGAGAGACGTTCGTTCATCTAGCACCAAGGGAACGGTATGCAGGAGAAAATATTTCTCTGCTTTCTTTGTCGGTTTCCTAGTGCCGGTTAGATTTTCCTGCAGCTTTCACTGTAAATCAGAGTTGGAGCTAGTACCTCCCCATATATATGTATGGAATGGAGTTTGCAACTGAAAAGAATCTTTGTGTTACCAACAAGTTAGGTAAAGGAAGGCTTTCACACACACTAATCTCTCAGTAGAGCAAGTGGAGAGACGTTCGTTCATCTAGCACCAAGGGAACGGGTTGCAGGAGACACTTTTTCTCTGCTTTCTCAGTCTGTTTCCTAGTGCCGGTTTGAAGTTCCTGCAGTTTTCACTGTAAAACCGAGTTGGAGCTTGTACCTCCCCTTATATATGTGTGGAGTGGAGTTTGCTACTGAAAAGAATCTTTGTGTTCCCAACAAGCTATTTGAAGGAAGGCTTTCAAACCCACTTATCTCTCAGAACTGAGCAAGTGGAGAGACTTTCGTTCATCTAGCACCAAGGGAAAGGTATGCAGGAGAAAATTTTTCTCTGCTTTCTTTGTCTGTTTCCTAGTGCCGGTTAGAATTTCCTGCAGCTTTCACTGTAAAACCGAGTTGAAGCTAGTACCTCCCCATATATATGTATGGAGTGGAGTTTGCTACTGAAAAGAAACTTTGTGTTCCCAACAAGCTAATTGAAGGTAGGCTTTCAAACCCACTTATCTCTCAGAACTGAGCGTGTACAGAGACGTTCGTTCATCTAGCACCAAAGGAACGGGTTGCAGGGAAACTTTTACTCTGGATTCTCAGTCTTTTTCCTAGTGCCGGTTTGAAGTTCCTGCAGTTTTCACTGTAAAACCGAGTTGGAGCTGGTACCTCCCAATATATATGTATGGAATGGGGTTTGCAACTGAAAAGAAACTTTGTGTTCCCAACAAGCAAGTTGAAGGACGGCTTTCACACACACTTATCTCTCAGAACTGAGCAAGTGGAGAGACTTTCGTTCATCTAGCACCAAGGGAACGGGTTGCAGGAGACACTTTTTCTCTGCTTTCTCAGTGTGTTTCCTAGTGCCGGTTAGAAGTTCCTGCCGTTTTCACTGTAAAACCGAGTTGGAGCTTGTAACTCCCCATATATATGTATGGAACGGAGTTGGCAACTGAAAAGAAACTTTGTGTTCCCAACAAGCTAGGTGAAGGTCGGCTTTCACACACAATTATCTCTCAGAACTGAGCAAGTGGAGAGACGTTCGTTCATCTAGCAACAAGTAAACGGGTTGCAGGAGACACTTTTTCTCTGCTTTCTCAGGCTGTTTCCTAGTGCCGGTTTGAAGTTCCTGCAGTTTTCACTCTAAAACCGATTTGGAGCTAATACCTACCAATATATATGTATGCAATGCGGTTTGCAACTGAAAAGAAACTTTGTGTTCCCAACAAGCAAGTTGAAGGACGGCTTTCACACACACTTATCTCTCAGAACTGAGCAAGTGGAGAGACGTTCGTTCATCTAGCACCAAGGGAACGGGTTGCTGGAGACACTTTTTCTCTGTTTTCTCAGTCTGTTTCCTAGTGCCGGTTAGTAGTTCCTGCCGTTTTCACTGTAAAACCGAGTTGGAGCTTGTAACTCCCCATATATATGTATGGAACGGAGTTGGTAACTGAAAAGAAACTTTGTGTTCCCAACAAGCTAGGTGAAGGACGGCTTTCACACACAATTATCTCTAGAACTGAGCGTGTACAGAGACGTTCGTTCATCTAGCACCAAAGGAACGGGTTGCAGGAGAAACTTTTACTCTGGATTCTCAGTCTGTTTCCTAGTGCCGGTTAGAAGTTCCTGCCGTTTTCACTGTAAAACCGAGTTGGAGCTTGTAACTCCCCATATATATGTATGGAATGGAGTTTGCAACTAATAAGAAACTTTGTGTTCCCTACAAGCTAGGTGAAGGACGGCTTTCTCACACTTATCTCTCGGAACTGAGCAAGTGGAGAGACGTTCGTTCATCTAGCACCAAGGGAACGGGTTGCAGGAGACACTTTTTCTCTGCTTTCTCAGTCTGTTTCCTAGTGCCGGTTTGAAGTTCCTGCAGTTTTCACTCTAAAACCGATTTGGAGCTAATACCTCCCAATATATATGTATGCAATGGGGTTTGCAACTGAAAAGAAACTTTGTGTTCCCAACAAGCAAGTTGAAGGACGGCTTTCACACACACTTATCTCTCAGAACTGAGCAAGTGGAGAGACGTTCGTTAATCTAGCACCAAGGGAACGGGTTGCTGGAGACACTTTTTCTCTGTTTTCTCAGTCTGTTTCCTAGTGCCGGTTAGTAGTTCCTGCCGTTTTCACTGTAAAACCGAGTTGGAGCTTGTAACTCCCCATATATTTGTATGGAACGGAGTTGGTAACTGAAAAGAAACTTTGTGTTCCCAACAAGCTAGGTGAAGGACGGCTTTCACACACACTTATCTCTAGAACTGAGCGTGTTCAGAGACGTTCGTTCATCTAGCACCAAAGGAACGGGTTGCAGGAGAAACTTTTACTCTGGATTCTCAGTCTGTTTCCTAGTGCCGGTTAGAAGTTCCTGCCGTTTTCACTGTAAAACCGAGTTGGAGCTTGTAACTCCCCATATATATGTATGGAATGGAGTTTGCAACTAATAAGAAACTTTGTGTTCCCTACAAGCTAGGTGAAGGACGGCTTTCTCACACTTATCTCTCGGAACTGAGCAAGTGGAGAGACGTTCGTTCATCTAGCAACATGGGAATGGGTTGCAGGAGACACTTTTTCTCTGCTTTCTCAGTCTGTTTCCTAGTGCCGGTTTGAAGTTCCTGCAGTTTTCACTCTAAAACCGAGTTGGAGCTAGTACCTCCCCATATATATGTTTTGAAAGGAGTTTGCAACTGAAAAGAAACTTTGTGTTCCCAACAAGCTAGGTGAAGGACGGCTTTCACACACACTTATCTCTCAGAACTGAGCAAGTGGAGAGACGTTCGTTCACATAGCACCAAGGGAACGGGATGCAGGAGACACATTTTCTCTGCTTTCTCAGTCTGTTTCCTAGTGCCGGTTTGAAGTTCCTGCAGTTTTCACTGTAAAACCGAGTTGGAGCTAGTACCTAACCATATATATGTATGGAATGGAGTTTGCAACTGAAAAGAAACTTTGTGTTCCCAACAAGCTAGGTGAAGGACGGCTTTCACACACACTTATCTCTCAGAACTGAGCAAGTGGAGAGACGTTCGTTCATCTAGCACCAAGGGAACGGGTTGCAGGAGACACTTTTTCTCTGCTTTCTCAGTCTGTTTCCTAGTGCCGGTTTGAAGTTCCTGCAGTTTTCACTGTCAAACCGAGTTGGAGCTAGTACCTCCCCATATATATGTATGGAATGGAGTTTGCAACTGAAAAGAAACTTTTTGTTCCCAAAAAGCTTGGTGAAGAATGGCTTTCACACACACTTTTCTCTCAGAACTGAGCAAGTGGAGAGACGTTCGCTGATATAGCACCAAGGGAACTAGTTGCAGGAGACACTTTTTCTCTGGTTTCTCAGTCTGTTTCCTAGTGCCGGTTTGAAGTTCCTGCTGTTTTCACTGTAAAACCGAGTTGGAGCTAGTACCTACCCATACATACGTATGGAATGGAGTTTGCTACTGAAAAGAAACTTTGTGTTCCCAACAAGCTAGGTGAAGGACGGCTTTCACTCACACTTATCTCTCAGAACTGAGCAAGTGGAGAGACTTTCGTTCAGATAGCACCAAGGGAACGGGATGCAGGAGACACTTTTTCTCTGCTTTCTCAGTCTGTTTCCTAGTGCCGGTTTGAAGTTCCTGCAGTTTTCACTGTAAAACCGTGTTGGAGCTAGTACCTAACCATATATATGTATGGAATGGAGTTTGCAACTTAAAAGAAACTTTGTGTTCCCAACAAGCTAGGTGAAGGACGGCTTTCACACACACTTATCTCTCAGAACTGAGCAAGTGGAGAGACGTTCGTTCATCTAGCACCAAGGGAACGGTTTGCAGGAGACACTTTTTCTCTGCTTTCTCAGTCTGTTTCCTAGTTCCGGTTTGAACTTCCTGCAGTTTTCACTGTCAAACCGAGTTGGAGCTAGTACCTCCCCATATATATGTATGGAATGGGGTTTGCAACTGAAAAGAAACTTTCTGTTCCCAACAAGCTTGGTGAAGAATGGCTTTCACACACACTTTTCTCTCAGAACTGAGCAAGTGGAGAGACGTTCGCTGATATAGCACCAAGGGAACGAGATGCAGGAGACACTTTTTCTCTGGTTTCTCAGTCTGTTTCCTAGTGCCGGTTTGAAGTTCCTGCTGTTTTCACTGTAAAACCGAGTTGGAGCTAGTACCTAACCATATATATATATGGAACGGAGTTTGCAAATGAAAAAAAACTTTGTGTTCCCAACAAGCTTGGTGAAGGACGGCTTTCACACACAATTATCTCTCAGAACTGAGCAAGTGGAGAGACGTTCGTTCACCTAGCAACAAGGGAACGGGTTGCAGGAGACACTTTTTCTCTGCTTTCTCAGTCTGTTTTCTAGTGCCGGTTTGAAGTTCCTGCAGTTTTCACTGTCAAATTGAGTTGGAGCTAGTACCTCCCCATATATATGTATGGAATGGAGTTTGCAACTGAAAAGAAACTTTGTGTTCCCAACAAGCTAGGTGAAGGACGGCTTTCACACACACTTATCTCTCAGAACTGAGCAAGTGGAGAGACGTTCGTTCATCTAGCACCAAGGGAACGGGTTGCAGGAGACACTTTTTCTCTGCTTTCTCAGTCTGTTTCCTAGTGCAAGTTTGAAGTTCCTGCAGTTTTCACTGTAAAACCGAGTTGGAGCTAGTACCTCCCCCAATATATGTATGGAATGGAGTTTGCAACTGAAAAGAAACATTGTGTTCCCAACAAGCTAGGTGAAGGACGGCTTTCACACACAATTATCTCTCAGAAATGAGCAAGTGGAGAGACGTTCGTTCACCTAGCACCAAGGGAACGGGTTGCAGGACACACTTTTTCTCTGCTTTCTCAGTCTGTTTCCGTGTGCCGGTTTGAAGTTCCGGCAGTTTTCACTGTAAAACCGAGTTGGAGCTAGTACTTCCCCATATATATTTATGGACTGGAGTTTGCAACTGAAAAGAAACTTTGTGTTCCCAACAAGCTAGGTGAAGTACGGCTTTCACACACAATTATCTCTCAGAACTGAGCAAGTGGAGAGACGTTCGTTCACCTAGCACCAAGGGAACGTGTTGCAGGAGACACTATTTCTCTGCTTTCTCAGTCTGTTTCCTAGTGCCGGTTTGAAGTTCCTGCAGTTTTCACTGTAAAACCGATTTGGAGCTAGTACTTCCCCATATATATTTATGGAGTGGAGTTTGCAACTGAAAAGAAACTTTGTGTTCCCAACAAGCTAGGTGAAGGACGGCTTTCACACACAATTATTTCTCAGAACTGAGCAAGTGGAGAGACGTTCGTTCATCTAGCAACAAGGGAACGGGTTGCAGGAGACACTTTTTCTCTGCCTTCTCAGTCTGTTTCCTAGTGCCGGTTTGAAGTTCCTGCAGTTTTCACTTTAAAACCGTGTTGGAGCTAGTACCTCCCCATGTATATGTATGGAATGGAGTTTGCAACTGAAAAGAAACTTTGTTTTCCCAAAAAGCTAGGTGAAGGACGGCTTTCACACACACTTATCTCTCAGAACTGAGCAAGTGGAGAGACGTTCGTTCACATAGCACCAAGGGAACGGGTTGCAGGAGACACATTTTCTCTGCTTTCTCAGTCTGTTTTCTAGTGCCGGTTTGAAGTTCCTGCAGTTTTCACTGTCAAACCGAGTTGGAGCTAGTACCTCCCCATATATATGTATGGAATGGAGTTTGCAACTGAAAAGAAACTTTGTGTTCCCAACAAGGTAGGTGAAGGACGGCTTTCACACACACTTATCTCTCAGAACTGAGCAAGTGGAGAGACGTTCGTTCACCTAGCACCAAGGGAACGGGTTGCAGGAGACACTTTTTCTCTGCTTTCTCAGTCTGTTTCCTAGTGCAAGTTTGAAGTTCCTGCAGTTTTCACTGTAAAACCGAGTTAGAGCTAGTACCTCCCCCAATATATGTATGGAATGGAGTTTGCAACTGAAAAGAAACTTTGTGTTCCCAACCAGCTATGTGAAGGACGGCTTTCACACACAATTATCTCTCAGAAATGAGCAAGTGGAGAGACGTTCGTTCACCTAGCACCAAGGGAACTGTTTGCAGGACACACTTTTTCTCTGCTTTCTCAGTCTGTTTCCTAGTGCCGGTTTGAAGTTCCTGCAGTTTTCACTGTCAAACCGAGTTGGAGCTAGTACTTCCCCATATATATTTATGGATTGGAGTTTGCAACTGAAAAGAAACTTTGTGTTCCCAACAAGCTAGGTGAAGGACGGCTTTCTCACACAATTATCTCTCAGAACTGAGCAAGTGGAGAGACGTTCGTTCACCTAGCACCAAGGGAACGGGTTGCAGGAGACACTTTTTCTCTGGTTTCTCAGTCTGTTTCCTAGTGCCGGTTTGAAGTTCCTGCTGTTTTCACTGTAAAACCGAGTTGGAGCTAGTACCTACCCATACATACGTATGGAATGGAGTTTGCTACTGAAAAGAAACTTTGTGTTCCCAACAAGCTAGGTGAAGGACGGCTTTCACTCACACTTATCTCTCAGAACTGAGCAAGTGGAGAGACTTTCGTTCAGATAGCACCAAGGGAACGGGATGCAGGAGACACTTTTTCTCTGCTTTCTCAGTCTGTTTCCTAGTGCCGGTTTGAAGTTCCTGCAGTTTTCACTGTAAAACCGTGTTGGAGCTAGTACCTAACCATATATATGTATGGAATGGAGTTTGCAACTTAAAAGAAACTTTGTGTTCCCAACAAGCTAGGTGAAGGACGGCTTTCACACACACTTATCTCTCAGAACTGAGCAAGTGGAGAGACGTTCGTTCATCTAGCACCAAGGGAACGGTTTGCAGGAGACACTTTTTCTCTGCTTTCTCAGTCTGTTTCCTAGTTCCGGTTTGAACTTCCTGCAGTTTTCACTGTCAAACCGAGTTGGAGCTAGTACCTCCCCATATATATGTATGGAATGGAGTTTGCAACTGAAAAGAAACTTTTTGTTCCCAACAAGCTTGGTGAAGAATGGCTTTCACACACACTTTTCTCTCAGAACTGAGCAAGTGGAGAGACGTTCGCTGATATAGCACCAAGGGAACGAGATGCAGGAGACACTTTTTCTCTGGTTTCTCAGTCTGTTTCCTAGTGCCGGTTTGAAGTTCCTGCTGTTTTCACTGTAAAACCGAGTTGGAGCTAGTACCTAACCATATATATATATGGAACGGAGTTTGCAAATGAAAAAAAACTTTGTGTTCCCAACAAGCTTGGTGAAGGACGGCTTTCACACACAATTATCTCTCAGAACTGAGCAAGTGGAGAGACGTTCGTTCACCTAGCAACAAGGGAACGGGTTGCAGGAGACACTTTTTCTCTGCTTTCTCAGTCTGTTTTCTAGTGCCGGTTTGAAGTTCCTGCAGTTTTCACTGTCAAATTGAGTTGGAGCTAGTACCTCCCCATATATATGTATGGAATGGAGTTTGCAACTGAAAAGAAACTTTGTGTTCCCAACAAGCTAGGTGAAGGACGGCTTTCACACACACTTATCTCTCAGAACTGAGCAAGTGGAGAGACGTTCGTTCATCTAGCACCAAGGGAACGGGTTGCAGGAGACACTTTTTCTCTGCTTTCTCAGTCTGTTTCCTAGTGCAAGTTTGAAGTTCCTGCAGTTTTCACTGTAAAACCGAGTTGGAGCTAGTACCTCCCCCAATATATGTATGGAATGGAGTTTGCAACTGAAAAGAAACATTGTGTTCCCAACAAGCTAGGTGAAGGACGGCTTTCACACACAATTATCTCTCAGAAATGAGCAAGTGGAGAGACGTTCGTTCACCTAGCACCAAGGGAACGGGTTGCAGGACACACTTTTTCTCTGCTTTCTCAGTCTGTTTCCGTGTGCCGGTTTGAAGTTCCTGCAGTTTTCACTGTAAAACCGAGTTGGAGCTAGTACTTCCCCATATATATTTATGGACTGGAGTTTCCAACTGAAAAGAAACTTTGTGTTCCCAACAAGCTAGGTGAAGTACGGCTTTCACACACAATTATCTCTCAGAACTGAGCAAGTGGAGAGACGTTCGTTCACCTAGCACCAAGGGAACGTGTTGCAGGAGACACTATTTCTCTGCTTTCTCAGTCTGTTTCCTAGTGCCGGTTTGAAGTTCCTGCAGTTTTCACTGTAAAACCGATTTGGAGCTAGTACTTCCCCATATATATTTATGGAGTGGAGTTTGCAACTGAAAAGAAACTTTGTGTTCCCAACAAGCTAGGTGAAGGACGGCTTTCACACACAATTATTTCTCAGAACTGAGCAAGTGGAGAGACGTTCGTTCATCTAGCAACAAGGGAACGGGTTGCAGGAGACACTTTTTCTCTGCCTTCTCAGTCTGTTTCCTAGTGCCGGTTTGAAGTTCCTGCAGTTTTCACTTTAAAACCGTGTTGGAGCTAGTACCTCCCCATGTATATGTATGGAATGGAGTTTGCAACTGAAAAGAAACTTTGTTTTCCCAAAAAGCTAGGTGAAGGACGGCTTTCACACACACTTATCTCTCAGAACTGAGCAAGTGGAGAGACGTTCGTTCACATAGCACCAAGGGAACGGGTTGCAGGAGACACATTTTCTCTGCTTTCTCAGTCTGTTTTCTAGTGCCGGTTTGAAGTTCCTGCAGTTTTCACTGTCAAACCGAGTTGGAGCTAGTACCTCCCCATATATATGTATGGAATGGAGTTTGCAACTGAAAAGAAACTTTGTGTTCCCAACAAGGTAGGTGAAGGACGGCTTTCACACACACTTATCTCTCAGAACTGAGCAAGTGGAGAGACGTTCGTTCACCTAGCACCAAGGGAACGGGTTGCAGGAGACACTTTTTCTCTGCTTTCTCAGTCTGTTTCCTAGTGCAAGTTTGAAGTTCCTGCAGTTTTCACTGTAAAACCGAGTTAGAGCTAGTACCTCCCCCAATATATGTATGGAATGGAGTTTGCAACTGAAAAGAAACTTTGTGTTCCCAACCAGCTATGTGAAGGACGGCTTTCACACACAATTATCTCTCAGAAATGAGCAAGTGGAGAGACGTTCGTTCACCTAGCACCAAGGGAACTGTTTGCAGGACACACTTTTTCTCTGCTTTCTCAGTCTGTTTCCTAGTGCCGGTTTGAAGTTCCTGCAGTTTTCACTGTCAAACCGAGTTGGAGCTAGTACTTCCCCATATATATTTATGGATTGGAGTTTGCAACTGAAAAGAAACTTTGTGTTCCCAACAAGCTAGGTGAAGGACGGCTTTCTCACACAATTATCTCTCAGAACTGAGCAAGTGGAGAGACGTTCGTTCACCTAGCACCAAGGGAACGGGTTGCAGGAGACACTTTTTCTCTGCTTTCTCAGTCTGTTTCCTAGTGCCGGTTTTAAGTTCCTGCAGTTTTCACTGTAAAACCGAGTTGGAGCTAGTACTTCCCCATATATATTTATGGAGTGGTGTTTGCAACTGAAAAGAAACTTTGTGTTCCCAACAAGCTAGGTGAAGGACGGCTTTCACACACAATTATCTCTCAGAACTGAGCAAGTGGAGAGACGTTCGTTCATCTAGCACCAAGGGAACGTGTTGCAGGAGACACTATTTCTCTGCTTTCTCAGTCTGTTTCCTAGTGCCGGTTTGAAGTTCCTGCAGTTTTCACTGTAAAACCGATTTGGAGCTAGTACTTCCCCATATATATTTATGGAGTGGAGTTTGCAACTGAAAAGAAACTTTGTGTTCCCAACAAGCTAGGTGAAGGACGGCTTTCACACACAATTATTTCTCAGAACTGAGCAAGTGGAGAGACGTTCGTTCATCTAGCAACAAGGGAACGGGTTGCAGGAGACACTTTTTCTCTGCCTTCTCAGTCTGTTTCCTAGTGCCGGTTTGAAGTTCCTGCAGTTTTCACTTTAAAACCGTGTTGGAGCTAGTACCTCCCCATGTATATTTATGGAATGGAGTTTGCAACTGAAAAGAAACTTTGTTTTCCCAAAAAGCTAGGTGAAGGACGGCTTTCACACACACTTATCTCTCAGAACTAAGCAAGTGGAGAGACGTTCGTTCACATAGCACCAAGGGAACGGGTTGCAGGAGACACATTTTCTCTGCTTTCTCAGTCTGTTTTCTAGTGCCGGTTTGAAGTTCCTGCAGTTTTCACTGTCAAACCGAGTTGGAGCTAGTACCTCCCCATATATATGTATGGAATGGAGTTTGCAACTGAAAAGAAACTTTGTGTTCCCAACAAGGTAGGTGAAGGACGGCTTTCACACACACTTATCTCTCAGAACTGAGCAAGTGGAGAGACGTTCGTTCACCTAGCACCAAGGGAACGGGTTGCAGGAGACACTTTTTCTCTGCTTTCTCAGTCTGTTTCCTAGTGCAAGTTTGAAGTTCCTGCAGTTTTCACTGTAAAACCGAGTTAGAGCTAGTACCTCCCCCAATATATGTATGGAATGGAGTTTGCAACTGAAAAGAAACTTTGTGTTCCCAACCAGCTATGTGAAGGACGGCTTTCACACACAATTATCTCTCAGAAATGAGCAAGTGGAGAGACGTTCGTTCACCTAGCACCAAGGGAACTGTTTGCAGGACACACTTTTTCTCTGCTTTCTCAGTCTGTTTCCTAGTGCCGGTTTGAAGTTCCTGCAGTTTTCACTGTCAAACCGAGTTGGAGCTAGTACTTCCCCATATATATTTATGGATTGGAGTTTGCAACTGAAAAGAAACTATGTGTTCCCAACAAGCTAGGTGAAGGACGGCTTTCTCACACAATTATCTCTCAGAACTGAGCAAGTGGAGAGACGTTCGTTCACCTAGCACCAAGGGAACGGGTTGCAGGAGACACTTTTTCTCTGCTTTCTCAGTCTGTTTCCTAGTGCCGGTTTGAAGTTCCTGCAGTTTTCACTGTAAAACCGAGTTGGAGCTAGTACTTCCCCATATATATTTATGGAGTGGTGTTTGCAACTGAAAAGAAACTTTGTGTTCCCAACAAGCTAGGTGAAGGACGGCTTTCACACACAATTATCTCTCAGAACTGAGCAAGTGGAGAGACGTTCGTTCATCTAGCAACAAGGGAACGGGTTGCAGGAGACACTTTTTCTCTGCTTTCTCAGTCTGATTCCTAGTGCCGGTTTGAAGTTCCTGCAGTTTTCACTTTAAAACCGAGTTGGAGCTAGTACCTCCCTATGTATATGTATGGAATGGAGTTTGCAACTGAAAAGAAACTTTGTGTTCCCAACAAGATATGTGAAGGACGGCTTTCACACACACTTATCTCTCAGAACTGAGCAAGTGGAGAGACTTTCGTTCATCTAGCACCAAGGGAACGGGTTGCAGGAGACACTTTTTCTCTGCTTTCTCAGTCTGTTTCCTAGTGCAAGTTTGAAGTTCCTGCAGTTTTCACTGTAAAACCGAGTTGGAGCTAGTACCTCCCCCAATATATGTATGGAATGGAGTTTGCAACTGAAAAGAAACTTTGTGTTCCCAACAAGCTAGGTGAAGGACGGCTTTCACACACAATTATCTCTCAGAAATGAGCAAGTGAAGAGACGTTCGTTCACCTAGCACCAAGGGAACGGGTTGCAGGACACACTTTTTCTCTGCTTTCTCAGTCTGTTTCCTAGTGCCGGTTTGAAGTTCCTGCAGTTTTCACTGTAAAACCGATTTGGAGCTAGTACTTCCCCATATATATTTATGGAGTGGAGTTTGCAACTGAAAAGAAACTTTGTGTTCCCAACAAGCTAGGTGAAGGAAGGCTTTCACACACAATTATCTCTCAGAACTGAGCAAGTGGAGAGAAGTTCGTTCACCTAGCACCAAGGGAACGGGTTGCAGGAGACACTTTTTCTCTGCTTTCTCAGTCTGTTTCCTAGTGCCGGTTTGAAGTTCCTGCAGTTTTCACTGTAAAACCGAGTTGGAGCTAGTACTTCCCCATATATATTTATGGAGTGGAGTTTGCAACTGAAAAGAAACTTTGTGTTCCCAACAAGCTAGGTGAAGGACGGCTTTCACACACAATTATCTCTCAGAACTGAGCAAGTGGAGAGACGTTCGTTCACATAGCACCAAGGGAACGGGTTGCAGGAGACACATTTTCTCTGCTTTCTCAGTCTGTTTTCTAGTGCCGGTTTGAAGTACCTGCAGTTTTCACTGTCAAACCGAGTTGGAGCTAGTACCTCCCCATATATATGTATGGAATGGAGTTTGCAACTGAAAAGAAACTTTGTGTTCCCAACAAGCTAGGTGAAGGACGGCTTTCACACACACTTATCTCTCAGAACTGAGCAAGTGGAGAGACGTTCGTTCACCTAGCACCAAGGGAACGGGTTGCAGGAGACACTTTTTCTCTGCTTTCTCAGTCTGTTTCCTAGTGCAAGTTTGAAGTTCCTGCAGTTTTCACTGTAAAACCGAGTTAGAGCTAGTACCTCCCCCAATATATGTATGGAATGGAGTTTGCAACTGAAAAGAAACTTTGTGTTCCCAACCAGCTATGTGAAGGACGGCTTTCACACACAATTATCTCTCAGAAATGAGCAAGTGGAGAGACGTTCGTTCACCTAGCACCAAGGGAACTGTTTGCAGGACACACTTTTTCTCTGCTTTCTCAGTCTGTTTCCTAGTGCCGGTTTGAAGTTCCTGCAGGTTTCACTGTAAAACCGAGTTGGAGCTAGTACTTCCCCATATATATTTATGGAGTGGAGTTTGCAACTGAAAAGAAACTTTGTGTTCCCAACAAGCTAGGTGAAGGACGGCTTTCTCACACAATTATCTCTCAGAACTGAGCAAGTGGAGAGACGTTCGTTCACCTAGCACCAAGGGAACGGGTTGCAGGAGACACTTTTTCTCTGCTTTCTCAGTCTGTTTCCTAGTGCCGGTTTGAAGTTCCTGCAGTTTTCACTGTAAAACCGAGTTGGAGCTAGTACTTCCCCATATATATTTATGGAGTGGTGTTTGCAACTGAAAAGAAACTTTGTGTTCCCAACAAGCTAGGTGAAGGACGGCTTTCACACACAATTATCTCTCAGAACTGAGCAAGTGGAGAGACGTTCGTTCATCTAGCAACAAGGGAACGGGTTGCAGGAGACACTTTTTCTCTGCCTTCTCAGTCTGATTCCTAGTGCCGGTTTGAAGTTCCTGCAGTTTTCACTTTAAAACCGAGTTGGAGCTAGTACCTCCCTATGTATATGTATGGAATGGAGTTTGCAACTGAAAAGAAACTTTGTGTTCCCAACAAGCTATGTGAAGGACGGCTTTCACATACAATTATCTCTCAGAACTGAGCAAGTGGAGAGACGTTCGCTGATATAGCACCAAAGGAACGAGTTGCAGGAGACACTTTTTCTCTGGTTTCTCAGTCTGTTTCCTAGAGCCGGTTTGAAGTTCCTGCTGTTTTCACTGTAAAACCGATTTGGAGCTAGTACCTACCCATACATACGTATGGAATGGAGTTTGCTACTGAAAAGAAAATTTGTGTTCCCAACAAGCTATGTGAAGGACGGCTTTCACACACACTTATCTCTCAGAACTGAGCAAGTGGAGAGACTTTCGTTCATCTAGCACCAAGGGAACGGGTTGCAGGAGACACTTTTTCTCTGCTTTCTCAGTCTGTTTCCTAGTGCAAGTTTGAAGTTCCTGCAGTTTTCACTGTAAAACCGAGTTGGAGCTAGTACCTCCCCCAATATATGTATGGAATGGAGTTTGCAACTGAAAAGAAACTTTGTGTTCCCAACAAGCTAGGTGAAGGACGGCTTTCACACACAATTATCTCTCAGAAATGAGCAAGTGAAGAGACGTTCGTTCACCTAGCACCAAGGGAACGGGTTGCAGGACACACTTTTTCTCTGCTTTCTCAGTCTGTTTCCTAGTGCCGGTTTGAAGTTCCTGCAGTTTTCACTGTAAAACCGATTTGGAGCTAGTACTTCCCCATATATATTTATGGAGTGGAGTTTGCAACTGAAAAGAAACTTTGTGTTCCCAACAAGCTAGGTGAAGGAAGGCTTTCACACACAATTATCTCTCAGAACTGAGCAAGTGGAGAGAAGTTCGTTCACCTAGCACCAAGGGAACGGGTTGCAGGAGACACTTTTTCTCTGCTTTCTCAGTCTGTTTCCTAGTGCCGGTTTGAAGTTCCTGCAGTTTTCACTGTAAAACCGAGTTGGAGCTAGTACTTCCCCATAAATATTTATGGAGTGGAGTTTGCAACTGAAAAGAAACTTTGTGTTCAAAACAAGCTAGGTGAAGGACGGCTTTCACACACAATTATCTCTCAGAACTGAGCAAGTGGAGAGACGTTCGTTCATCTAGCAACAAGGGAACGGGTTGCAGGAGACACTTTTTCTCTGCTTTCTCAGTCTGTTTCCTAGTGCCGGTTTGAAGTTCCTGCAGTTTTCACTTTAAAACCGAGTTGGAGCTAGTACCTCCCCATGTATATGTATGGAATGGAGTTTGCAACTGAAAAGAAACATTGTTTTTCCAACAAGCTAGGTGAAGGACGGCTTTCACACACACTTATCTCTCAGAACTGAGCAAGTGGAGAGACGTTCGTTCACATAGCACCAAGGGAACGGGTTGCAGGAGACACATTTTCTCTGCTTTCTCAGTCTGTTTTCTAGTGCCGGTTTGAAGTTCCTGCAGTTTTCACTGTCAAACCGAGTTGGAGCTAGTACCTCCCCATATATATGTATGGAATGGAGTTTGCAACTGAAAAGAAACTTTGTGTTCCCAACAAGCTAGGTGAAGGACGGCTTTCACACACAATTATCTCTCAGAACTGAGCAAGTGGAGAGACGTTCGTTCACCTAGCACCAAGGGAACGGGTTGCAGGAGACACTTTTTCTCTGCTTTCTCAGTCTGTTTCCTAGTGCAAGTTTGAAGTTCCTGCAGTTTTCACTTTAAAACCGAGTTAGAGCTAGTACCTCCCCCAATATATGTATGGAATGGAGTTTGCAACTGAAAAGAAACTTTGTGTTCCCAACCAGCTATGTGAAGGATTGCTTTCACACACAATTATCTCTCAGAAATGAGCAAGTGGAGAGACGTTCGTTCACCTAGCACCAAGGGAACTGTTTGCAGGACACACTTTTTCTCTGCTTTCTCAGTCTGTTTCCTAGTGCCGGTTTGAAGTTCCTGCAGTTTTCACTGTAAAACCGAGTTGGAGCTAGTACTTCCCCATATATATTTATGGAGTGGAGTTTGCAACTGAAAAGAAACTTTGTGTTCCCAACAAGCTAGGTGAAGGACGGCTTTCTCACACAATTTTCTCTCAGAACTGAGCAAGTGGAGAGACGTTCGTTCACCTAGCACCAAGGGAACGGGTTGCAGGAGACACTTTTTCTCTGCTTTCTCAGTCTGTTTCCTAGTGCCGGTTTGAAGTTCCTGCAGTTTTCACTGTAAAACCGAGTTGGAGCTAGTACTTCCCCATATATATTTATGGAGTGGTGTTTGCAACTGAAAAGAAACTTTGTGTTCCCAACAAGCTAGGTGAAGGACGGCTTTCACACACAATTATCTCTCAGAACTGAGCAAGTGGAGAGACGTTCGTTCATCTAGCAACAAGGGAACGGGTTGCAGGAGGCACTTTTTCTCTGCCTTCTCAGTCTGATTCCTAGTGCCGGTTTGAAGTTCCTGCAGTTTTCACTTTAAAACCGAGTTGGAGCTAGTACCTCCCTATGTATATGTATGGAATGGAGTTTGCAACTGAAAAGAAACTTTGTGTTCCCAACAAGCTATGTGAAGGACGGCTTTCACATACAATTATCTCTCAGAACTGAGCAAGTGGAGAGACGTTCGCTGATATAGCACCAAAGGAACGAGTTGTAGGAGACACTTTTTCTCTGGTTTCTCAGTCTGTTTCCTAGAGCCGGTTTGAAGTTCCTGCTGTTTTCACTGTAAAACCGATTTGGAGCTAGTACCTACCCATACATACGTATGGAATGGAGTTTGCTACTGAAAAGAAAATTTGTTTTCCCAACAAGCTAGGTGAAGGACGGCTTTCACACACACATATCTCTCAGAACTGAGCAAGTGGAGAGACGTTCGTTCACATAGCAACAAGGGAACGGGTTGCAGGAGACACATTTTCTCTGCTTTCTCAGTCTGTTTTCTAGTGCCGGTTTGAAGGTCCTGCAGTTTTCACTGTCAAACCGCGTTGGAGCTAGTACCTCCCCATATATATGTATGGAATGGAGTTTGCAACTGAAAAGAAACTTTGTGTTCCCAACAAGCTAGTTGAAGGACGGCTTTCACACACACTTATCTCTCAGAACTGAGCAAGTGGAGAGACTTTCGTTCATCTAGCACCAAGGGAACGGGTTGCAGGAGACACTTTTTCTCTGCTTTCTCAGTCTGTTTCCTAGTGCAAGTTTGAAGTTCCTGCAGTTTTCACTGTAAAACCGAGTTGGAGCTAGTACCTCCCCCAATATATGTATGGAATGGAGTTTGCAACTGAAAAGAAACTTTGTGTTCCCAACAAGCTAGGTGAAGGACGGCTTTCACACACAATTATCTCTCAGAAATGAGCAAGTGAAGAGACGTTCGTTCACCTAGCACCAAGGGAACGGGTTGCAGGACACACTTTTTCTCTGCTTTCTCAGTCTGTTTCCTAGTGCCGGTTTGAAGTTCCTGCAGTTTTCACTGTAAAACCGATTTGGAGCTAGTACTTCCCCATATATATTTATGGAGTGGAGTTTGCAACTGAAAAGAAACTTTGTGTTCCCAACAAGCTAGTTGAAGGACGGCTTTCACACACAATTATCTCTCAGAACTGAGCAAGTGGAGAGACGTTCGTTCATCTAGCAACAAGGGAACGGGTTGCAGGAGACACTTTTTCTCTGCTTTCTCAGTCTGTTTCCTAGTGCCGGTTTGAAGTTCCTGCAGTTTTCACTTTAAAACCGAGTTGGAGCTAGTACCTCCCCATGTATATGTATGGAATGGAGTTTGCAACTGAAAAGAAACATTGTTTTTCCAACAAGCTAGGTGAAGGACGGCTTTCACACACACTTATCTCTCAGAACTGAGCAAGTGGAGAGACGTTCGTTCACATAGCACCAAGGGAACGGGTTGCAGGAGACACATTTTCTCTGCTTTCTCAGTCTGTTTCCTAGTGCCGGTTTGAAGTTCCTGCAGTTTTCACTGTAAAACCGAGTTGGAGCTAGTACCTACCCATACATACGTATGGAATGGAGTTTGCTACTGAAAAGAAACTTTGTGTTCCCAACAAGCTAGGTGAAGGACGGCTTTCACACACACTTATCTCTCAGAACTGAGCAAGTGGAGAGACTTTCGTTCACATAGCACCAAGGGAACGGGTTGCAGGAGACACATTTTCTCTGCTTTCTCAGTCTGTTTCCTAGTGCCGGTTTGAAGTTCCTGCAATTTTCACTGTAAAACCGAGTTGGAGCTAGTACCTAACCATATATATATATGGAATGGAGTTTGCAAATGAAAACAAACTTTGTGTTCCCAACAAGCTTGGTGAAGGACGGCTTTCACACACACTTATCTCTCAGAACTGAGCAAGTGGAGAGACGTTCGTTCATCTAGCACCAAGGGAACGGGTTGCAGGAGACACTTTTTCTCTGCTTTCTCAGTCTGTTTCCTAGTGCCGGTTTGAAGTTCCTGCAGTTTTCACTGTAAAACAGATTTGGAGCTAGTACTTCCCCATATATATTTATGGAGTGGAGTTTGCAACTGAAAAGAAACTTTGTGTTCCCAACAAGCTAGGTGAAGGACGGCTTTCACACACACTTATCTCTCAGAACTGAGCAATTGGAGAGACGTTCGTTCACCTAGCACCACGGGAACGGGTTGCAGGAGACACATTTTCTCTGCTTTCTCAGTCTGTTTTCTAGTGCCGGTTTGAAGTTCCTGCAGTTTTCACTGTCAAACCGAGTTGGAGCTAGTACCTCCCCATATATATGTATGGAATGGAGTTTGCAACTGAAAAGAAACTTTGTGTTCCCAACAAGCTAGGTGAAGGACGGCTTTCACACACACTTATCTCTCAGAACTGAGCAATTGGAGAGACGTTCGTTCACCTAGCACCAAGGGAACGGGTGGCAGGAGACACTTTTTCTCTGCTTTCTCAGTCTGTTTCCTAGTGCAAGTTTGAAGTTCCTGCAGTTTTCACTGTAAAACCGAGTTAGAGCTAGTACCTCCCCCAATATATGTATGGAATGGAGTTTGCAACTGAAAAGAAACTTTGTGTTCCCAACCAGCTATGTGAAGGACGGCTTTCACACACAATTATCTCTCAGAAATGAGCAAGTGGAGAGACGTTCGTTCACCTAGCACCAAGGGAACTGTTTGCAGGACACACTTTTTCTCTGCTTTCTCAGTCTGTTTCCTAGTGCCGGTTTGAAGTTCCTGCAGTTTTCACTGTAAAACCGAGTTGGAGCTAGTACTTCCCCATATATATTTATGGAGTGGAGTTTGCAACTGAAAAGAAACTTTGTGTTCCCAACAAGCTAGGTGAAGGACGGCTTTCTCACACAATTATCTCTCAGAACTGAGCAAGTGGAGAGACGTTCGTTCACCTAGCACCAAGGGAACGGGTTGCAGGAGACACTTTTTCTCTGCTTTCTCAGTCTGTTTCCTAGTGCCGGTTTGAAGTTCCTGCAGTTTTCACTGTAAAACCGAGTTGGAGCTAGTACTTCCCCATATATATTTATGGAGTGGTGTTTGCAACTGAAAAGAAACTTTGTGTTCCCAACAAGCTAGGTGAAGGACGGCTTTCACACACAATTATCTCTCAGAACTGAGCAAGTGGAGAGACGTTCGTTCATCTAGCAACAAGGGAACGGGTTGCAGGAGACACTTTTTCTCTGCCTTCTCAGTCTGATTCCTAGTGCCGGTTTGAAGTTCCTGCAGTTTTCACTTTAAAACCGAGTTGGAGCTAGTACCTCCCTATGTATATGTATGGAATGGAGTTTGCAACTGAAAAGAAACATTGTTTTTCCAACAAGCTAGGTGAAGGACGGCTTTCACACACACTTATCTCTCAGAACTGAGCAAGTGGAGAGACGTTCGTTCACATAGCACCAAGGGAACGGGTTGCAGGAGACACATTTTCTCTGCTTTCTCAGTCTGTTTCCTAGTGCCGGTTTGAAGTTCCTGCAGTTTTCACTGTAAAACCGAGTTGGAGCTAGTACCTACCCATACATACGTATGGAATGGAGTTTGCTACTGAAAAGAAACTTTGTGTTCCCAACAAGCTAGGTGAAGGACGGCTTTCACACACACTTATCTCTCAGAACTGAGCAAGTGGAGAGACTTTCGTTCACATAGCACCAAGGGAACGGGTTGCAGGAGACACATTTTCTCTGCTTTCTCAGTCTGTTTCCTAGTGCCGGTTTGAAGTTCCTGCAATTTTCACTGTAAAACCGAGTTGGAGCTAGTACCTAACCATATATATATATGGAATGGAGTTTGCAAATGAAAACAAACTTTGTGTTCCCAACAAGCTTGGTGAAGGACGGCTTTCACACACACTTATCTCTCAGAACTGAGCAAGTGGAGAGACGTTCGTTCATCTAGCACCAAGGGAACGGGTTGCAGGAGACACTTTTTCTCTGCTTTCTCAGTCTGTTTCCTAGTGCCGGTTTGAAGTTCCTGCAGTTTTCACTGTAAAACAGAGTTGGAGCTAGTACTTCCCCATATATATTTATGGAGTGGTGTTTGCAACTGAAAAGAAACTTTGTGTTCCCAACAAGCTAGGTGAAGGACGGCTTTCACACACACTTATCTCTCAGAACTGAGCAATTGGAGAGACGTTCGTTCACCTAGCACCACGGGAACGGGTTGCAGGAGACACATTTTCTCTGCTTTCTCAGTCTGTTTTCTAGTGCCGGTTTGAAGTTCCTGCAGTTTTCACTGTCAAACCGAGTTGGAGCTAGTACCTCCCCATATATATGTATGGAATGGAGTTTGCAACTGAAAAGAAACTTTGTGTTCCCAACAAGCTAGGTGAAGGACGGCTTTCACACACACTTATCTCTCAGAACTGAGCAATTGGAGAGACGTTCGTTCACCTAGCACCAAGGGAACGGGTTGCAGGAGACACTTTTTCTCTGCTTTCTCAGTCTGTTTCCTAGTGCAAGTTTGAAGTTCCTGCAGTTTTCACTGTAAAACCGAGTTAGAGCTAGTACCTCCCCCAATATATGTATGGAATGGAGTTTGCAACTGAAAAGAAACTTTGTGTTCCCAACCAGCTATGTGAAGGACGGCTTTCACACACAATTATCTCTCAGAAATGAGCAAGTGGAGAGACGTTCGTTCACCTAGCACCAAGGGAACTGTTTGCAGGACACACTTTTTCTCTGCTTTCTCAGTCTGTTTCCTAGTGCCGGTTTGAAGTTCCTGCAGTTTTCACTGTAAAACCGAGTTGGAGCTAGTACTTCCCCATATATATTTATGGAGTGGAGTTTGCAACTGAAAAGAAACTTTGTGTTCCCAACAAGCTAGGTGAAGGACGGCTTTCTCACACAATTATCTCTCAGAACTGAGCAAGTGAAGAGACGTTCGTTCACCTAGCACCAAGGGAACGGGTTGCAGGAGACACTTTTTCTCTGCTTTCTCAGTCTGTTTCCTAGTGCCGGTTTTAAGTTCCTGCAGTTTTCACTGTAAAACCGAGTTGGAGCTAGTACTTCCCCATATATATTTATGGAGTGGTGTTTGCAACTGAAAAGAAACTTTGTGTTCCCAACAAGCTAGGTGAAGGACGGCTTTCACACACAATTATCTCTCAGAACTGAGCAAGTGGAGAGACGTTCGTTCATCTAGCAACAAGGGAACGGGTTGCAGGAGACACTTTTTCTCTGCCTTCTCAGTCTGATTCCTAGTGCCGGTTTGAAGTTCCTGCAGTTTTCACTTTAAAACCGAGTTGGAGCTAGTACCTCCCTATGTATATGTATGGAATGGAGTTTGCAACTGAAAAGAAACTTTGTGTTCCCAACAAGCTATGTGAAGGACGGCTTTCACATACAATTATCTCTCAGAACTGAGCAAGTGGAGAGACGTTCGCTGATATAGCACCAAATGAACGAGTTGCAGGAGACACTTTTTCTCTGGTTTCTCAGTCTGTTTCCTAGAGCCGGTTTGAAGTTCCTGCTGTTTTCACTGTCAAACCGATTTGGAGCTAGTACCTACCCATACATACGTATGGAATGGAGTTTGCTACTGAAAAGAAAATTTGTTTTCCCAACAAGCTAGGTGAAGGACGGCTTTCACACACACATATCTCTCAGAACTGAGCAAGTGGAGAGACGTTCGTTCACATAGCAACAAGGGAACGGGTTGCAGGAGACACATTTTCTCTGCTTTCTCAGTCTGTTTTCTAGTGCCGGTTTGAAGTTCCTGCAGTTTTCACTGTCAAACCGCGTTGGAGCTAGTACCTCCCCATATATATGTATGGAATGGAGTTTGCAACTGAAAAGAAACTTTGTGTTCCCAACAAGCTAGTTGAAGGACGGCTTTCACACACACTTATCTCTCAGAACTGAGCAAGTGGAGAGACTTTCGTTCATCTAGCACCAAGGGAACGGGTTGCAGGAGACACTTTTTCTCTGCTTTCTCAGTCTGTTTCCTAGTGCAAGTTTGAAGTTCCTGCAGTTTTCACTGTAAAACCGAGTTGGAGCTAGTACCTCCCCCAATATATGTATGGAATGGAGTTTGCAACTGAAAAGAAACTTTGTGTTCCCAACAAGCTAGGTGAAGGACGGCTTTCACACACAATTATCTCTCAGAAATGAGCAAGTGAAGAGACGTTCGTTCACCTAGCACCAAGGGAACGGGTTGCAGGACACACTTTTTCTCTGCTTTCTCAGTCTGTTTCCTAGTGCCGGTTTGAAGTTCCTGCAGTTTTCACTGTAAAACGGATTTGGAGCTAGTACTTCCCCATATATATTTATGGAGTGGAGTTTGCAACTGAAAAGAAACTTTGTGTTCCCAACAAGCTAGTTGAAGGACGGCTTTCACACACAATTATCTCTCAGAACTGAGCAAGTGGAGAGACGTTCGTTCATCTAGCAACAAGGGAACGGGTTGCAGGAGACACTTTTTCTCTGCTTTCTCAGTCTGTTTCCTAGTGCCGGTTTGAAGTTCCTGCAGTTTTCACTTTAAAACCGAGTTGGAGCTAGTACCTCCCCATGTATATGTATGGAATGGAGTTTGCAACTGAAAAGAAACATTGTTTTTCCAACAAGCTAGGTGAAGGACGGCTTTCACACACACTTATCTCTCAGAACTGAGCAAGTGGAGAGACGTTCGTTCACATAGCACCAAGGGAACGGGTTGCAGGAGACACATTTTCTCTGCTTTCTCAGTCTGTTTCCTAGTGCCGGTTTGAAGTTCCTGCAGTTTTCACTGTAAAACCGAGTTGGAGCTAGTACCTACCCATACATACGTATGGAATGGAGTTTGCTACTGAAAAGAAACTTTGTTTTCCCAACAAGCTAGGTGAAGGACGGCTTTCACACACACTTATCTCTCAGAACTGAGCAAGTGGAGAGACTTTCGTTCACATAGCACCAAGGGAACGGGTTGCAGGAGACACATTTTCTCTGCTTTCTCAGTCTGTTTCCTAGTGCCGGTTTGAAGTTCCTGCAATTTTCACTGTAAAACCGAGTTGGAGCTAGTACCTAACCATATATATATATGGAATGGAGTTTGCAAATGAAAACAAACTTTGTGTTCCCAACAAGCTTGGTGAAGGACGGCTTTCACACACACTTATCTCTCAGAACTGAGCAAGTGGAGAGACGTTCGTTCATCTAGCACCAAGGGAACGGGTTGCAGGAGACACTTTTTCTCTGCTTTCTCAGTCTGTTTCCTAGTGCCGGTTTGAAGTTCCTGCAGTTTTCACTGTAAAACAGAGTTGGAGCTAGTACTTCCCCATATATATTTATGGAGTGGAGTTTGCAACTGAAAAGAAACTTTGTGTTCCCAACAAGCTAGGTGAAGGACGGCTTTCACACACACTTATCTCTCAGAACTGAGCAATTGGAGAGACGTTCGTTCACATAGCACCAAGGGAACGGGTTGCAGGAGACACATTTTCTCTGCTTTCTCAGTCTGTTTTCTAGTGCCGGTTTGAAGTTCCTGCAGTTTTCACTGTCAAACCGAGTTGGAGCTAGTACCTCCCCATATATATGTATGGAATGGAGTTTGCAACTGAAAAGAAACTTTGTGTTCCCAACAAGCTAGGTGAAGGACGGCTTTCACACACACTTATTCCTCAGAACTGAGCAATTGGAGAGACGTTCGTTCACCTAGCACCAAGGGAACGGGTTGCAGGAGACACTTTTTCTCTGCTTTCTCAGTCTGTTTCCTAGTGCAAGTTTGAAGTTCCTGCAGTTTTCACTGTAAAACCGAGTTAGAGCTAGTACCTCCCCCAATATATGTATGGAATGGAGTTTGCAACTGAAAAGAAACTTTGTGTTCCCAACCAGCTATGTGAAGGACGGCTTTCACACACAATTATCTCTCAGAAATGAGCAAGTGGAGAGACGTTCGTTCACCTAGCACCAAGGGAACTGTTTGCAGGACACACTTTTTCTCTGCTTTCTCAGTCTGTTTCCTAGTGCCGGTTTGAAGTTCCTGCAGTTTTCACTGTAAAACCGAGTTGGAGCTAGTACTTCCCCATATATATTTATGGAGTGGAGTTTGCAACTGAAAAGAAACTTTGTGTTCCCAACAAGCTAGGTGAAGGACGGCTTTCTCACACAATTATCTCTCAGAACTGAGCAAGTGGAGAGACGTTCGTTCACCTAGCACCAAGGGAACGGGTTGCAGGAGACACTTTTTCTCTGCTTTCTCAGTCTGTTTCCTAGTGCCGGTTTGAAGTTCCTGCAGTTTTCACTGTAAAACCGAGTTGGAGCTAGTACTTCCCCATATATATTTATGGAGTGGTGTTTGCAACTGAAAAGAAACTTTGTGTTCCCAACAAGCTAGGTGAAGGACGGCTTTCACACACAATTATCTCTCAGAACTGAGCAAGTGGAGAGACGTTCGTTCATCTAGCAACAAGGGAACGGGTTGCAGGAGACACTTTTTCTCTGCCTTCTCAGTCTGATTCCTAGTGCCGGTTTGAAGTTCCTGCAGTTTTCACTTTAAAACCGAGTTGGAGCTAGTACCTCCCTATGTATATGTATGGAATGGAGTTTGCAACTGAAAAGAAACTTTGTGTTCCCAACAAGCTATGTGAAGGACGGCTTTCACATACAATTATCTCTCAGAACTGAGCAAGTGGAGAGACGTTCGCTGATATAGCACCAAAGGAACGAGTTGCAGGAGACACTTTTTCTCTGGTTTCTCAGTCTGTGTCCTAGAGCCGGTTTGAAGTTCCTGCTGTTTTCACTGTAAAACCGATTTGGAGCTAGTACCTACCCATACATACGTATGGAATGGAGTTTGCTACTGAAAAGAAAATTTGTTTTCCCAACAAGCTAGGTGAAGGACGGCTTTCACACACACTTATCTCTCAGAACTGAGCAAGTGGAGAGACGTTCGTTCACATAGCAACAAGGGAACGGGTTGCAGGAGACACATTTTCTCTGCTTTCTCAGTCTGTTTTCTAGTGCCGGTTTGAAGTTCCTGCAGTTTTCACTGTCAGACCGAGTTGGAGCTAGTACCTCCCCATATATATGTATGGAATGGAGTTTGCAACTGAAAAGAAACTTTGTGTTCCCAACAAGCTAGTTGAAGGACGGCTTTCACACACACTTATCTCTCAGAACTGAGCAAGTGGAGAGACTTTCGTTCATCTAGCACCAAGGGAACGGGTTGCAGGAGACACTTTTTCTCTGCTTTCTCAGTCTGTTTCCTAGTGCAAGTTTGAAGTTCCTGCAGTTTTCACTGTAAAACCGAGTTGGAGCTAGTACCTCCCCCAATATATGTATGGAATGGAGTTTGCAACTGAAAAGAAACTTTGTGTTCCCAATAAGCTAGGTGAAGGACGGCTTTCACACACAATTATCTCTCAGAAATGAGCAAGTGAAGAGACGTTCGTTCACCTAGCACCAAGGGAACGGGTTGCAGGACACACTTTTTCTCTGCTTTCTCAGTCTGTTTCCTAGTGCCGGTTTGAAGTTCCTGCAGTTTTCACTGTAAAACCGATTTGGAGCTAGTACTTCCCCATATATATGTATGGAATGGAGTTTGCAACTGAAAAGAAACATTGTTTTTCCAACAAGCTAGGTGAAGGACGGCTTTCACACACACTTATCTCTCAGAACTGAGCAAGTGGAGAGACGTTCGTTCACATAGCACCAAGGGAACGGGTTGCAGGAGACACATTTTCTCTGCTTTCTCAGTCTGTTTCCTAGTGCCGGTTTGAAGTTCCTGCAGTTTTCACTGTAAAACCGAGTTGGAGCTAGTACCTACCCATACATACGTATGGAATGGAGTTTGCTACTGAAAAGAAACTTTGTGTTCCCAACAAGCTAGGTGAAGGACGGCTTTCACACACACTTATCTCTCAGAACTGAGCAAGTGGAGAGACTTTCGTTCACATAGCACCAAGGGAACGGGTTGCAGGAGACACATTTTCTCTGCTTTCTCAGTCTGTTTCCTAGTGCCGGTTTGAAGTTCCTGCAGTTTTCACTGTAAAACCGAGTTGGAGCTAGTACCTAACCATATATATATATGGAATGGAGTTTGCAAATGAAAACAAACTTTGTGTTCCCAACAAGCTTGGTGAAGGACGGCTTTCACACACACTTATCTCTCAGAACTGAGCGTGTAGAGAGACGTTCGTTCATCTAGCACCAAGGGAACGGGTTGCAGGAGACACTTTTTCTCTGCTTTCTCAGTCTGTTTCCTAGTGCCGGTTTGAAGTTCCTGCAGTTTTCACTGTAAAACAGAGTTGGAGCTAGTACTTCCCCATATATATTTATGGAGTGGAGTTTGCAACTGAAAAGAAACTTTGTGTTCCCAACAAGCTATGTGAAGGACGGCTTTCACACACACTTATCTCTCAGAACTGAGCAAGTGGAGAGACGTTCGTTCATCTAGCACCAAGGGAACGGGTTGCAGGAGACAAATTTTCTCTGCTTTCTCAGTCTGTTTCCTAGTGCCGGTTTGAAGTTCCTGCAGTTTTCACTGTCAAACCGAGTTGGAGCTAGTACCTCCCCATATATATGTATGGAATGGAGTTTGCAACTGAAAAGAAACTTTTTGTTCCCAAAAAGCTTGGTGAAGAATGGCTTTCACACACACTTTTCTCTCAGAACTGAGCAAGTGGAGAGACGTTCGCTGATATAGCACCAAGGGAACGAGTTGCAGGAGACACTTTTTCTCTGGTTTCTCAGTCTATTTCCTAGTGCCGGTTTGAAGTTCCTGCTGTTTTCACTGTGAAAACGAGTTGGAGCTAGAACCTACCCATACATACATATGGAATGGAGTTTGCTACTGAAAAGAAACTTTGTTTTCCCAACAAGCTAGGTGAAGGACGGCTTTCACACACACTTATCTCTCAGAACTGAGCAAGTGGAGAGACGTTCGTTCATCTAGCACCAAGGGAACGGGTTGCAGGAGACACTTTTTCTCTGCTTTCTCAGTCTGTTTCCTAGTGCCGGTTTGAAGTTCCTGCAGTTTTCACTGTAAAACCGAGTTGGAGCTAGTACCTCCCTATGTATATGTATGGAATGGAGTTTGCAACTGAAAAGAAACTTTGTGTTCCCAACAAGCTAGGTGAAGGACGGCTTTCACACACAATTATCTCTCAGAAATGAGCAAGTGGAGAGACGTTCGTTCACCTAGCACCAAGGGAACGGGTTGCAGGACACACTTTTTCTCTGCTTTCTCAGGCTGTTTCCTAGTGCCGGTTTGAAGTTCCTGCAGTTTTCACTGTAAAACCGAGTTGGAGATAGTACTTCCCCATATATATGTATGGATTGGAGTTTGCAACTGAAAAGAAACTTTGTGTTCCCAACAAGCTAGGTGAAGGACGGCTTTCACACACAATTATCTCTCAGAACTGAGCAAGTGGAGAGACGTTCGTTCACCTAGCACCAAGGGAACGGGTTGCAGGAGACACTTTTTCTCTGCTTTCTCAGTCTTTTTCCTAGTGCCGGTTTGAAGTTCCTTCAGTTTTCACTGTAAAACCGAGTTGGAGCTAGTACCTCCCCATATATATGTATGGAATGGAGTTTGCAACTGAAAAGAAACTTTGTTTTCCCAACAAGCTAGGTGAAGGAAAGCTTTCACACACACTTATCTCTCAGAACTGAGCAAGTGGAGAGACGTTCGTTCACATAGCACCAAGGGAACGGGTTGCAGGAGACACGTTTTGTCTGCTTTCTCAGTCTGTTTTCTAGTGCCGGTTTGAAGTTCCTGCAGTTTTCACTGTCAAACCGAGTTGGAGCTAGTACCTCCCCATATATATGTATGGAATGGAGTTTGCAACTGAAAAGAAACTTTGTGTTCCCAACAAGCTAGGTGAAGGACGGCTTTCACACACACTTATCTCTCAGAACTGAGAAAGTGGAGAGACGTTCGTTCACCTAGCACCAAGGGAACGGGTTGCAGGAGACACTTATTCTCTGCTTTCTCAGTCTGTTTCCTAGTGCAAGTTTGAAGTTCCTGCAGTTTTCACTGTAAAACCGAGTTAGAGCTTGTACCTCCCCCAATATATGTATGGAATGGAGTTTGCAACTGAAAAGAAACTTTGTGTTCCCAACAAGCTTGGTGAAGGACGGCTTTCACACACAATTATCTCTCAGAAATGAGCAAGTGGAGAGACGTTCGTTCACCTAGCACCAAGGGAACTGTTTGCAGGACACACTTTTTCTCTGCTTTCTCAGTCTGTTTCCTAGTGCCGGTTTGAAGTTCCTGCAGTTTTCACTGTAAAACCGAGTTGGAGCTAGTACTTCCCCATATATATTTATGGAGTGGAGTTTGCAACTGAAAAGAAACTTTGTGTTCCCAACAAGCTAGGTGAAGGACGGCTTTCACACACAATTATCTCTCAGAACTGAGCAAGTGGAGAGACGTTCGTTCACCTAGCACCAAGGGAACGGGTTGCAGGAGACACTTTTTCTCTGCTTTCTCAGTCTGTTTCCTAGTGCCGGTTTGAAGTTCCTGCAGTTTTCACTGTAAAACCGAGTTGGAGCTAGTACTTCCCCATATATATTTATGGAGTGGTGTTTGCAACTGAAAAGAAACTTTGTGTTCCCAAAAAGCTAGGTGAAGGACGGCTTTCACACACAAATATCTCTCAGAACTGAGCAAGTGGAGAGACGTTCGTTCATCTAGCAACAAGGGAACGGGTTGCAGGAGACACTTTTTCTCTGCCTTCTCAGTCTGATTCCTAGTGCCGGTTTGAAGTTCCTGCAGTTTTCACTTTAAAACCGAGTTGGAGCTAGTACCTCCCTATGTATATGTATGGAATGGAGTTTGCAACTGAAAAGAAACTTTGTGTTCCCAACAAGCTATGTGAAGGACGGCTTTCACATACAATTATCTCTCAGAACTGAGCAAGTGGAGAGACGTTCGCTGATATAGCACCAAAGGAACGAGTTGCAGGAGACACTTTTTCTCTGGTTTCTCAGTCTGTTTCCTAGAGCCGGTTTGAAGTTCCTGCTGTTTTCACTGTAAAACCGATTTGGAGCTAGTACCTACCCATACATACGTATGGAATGGAGTTTGCTACTGAAAAGAAACTTTGTTTTCCCAACAAGCTAGGTGAAGGACGGCTTTCACACACACATATCTCTCAGAACTGAGCAAGTGGAGAGACGTTCGTTCACATAGCAACAAGGGAACGGGTTGCAGGAGACACATTTTCTCTGCTTTCTCAGTCTGTTTTCTAGTGCCGGTTTGAAGTTCCTGCAGTTTTCACTGTCAAACCGAGTTGGAGGTAGTACCTCCCCATATATATGTATGGAATGGAGTTTGCAACTGAAAAGAAACTTTGTGTTCCCAACAAGCTAGTTGAAGGACGGCTTTCACACACACTTATCTCTCAGAACTGAGCAAGTGGAGAGACTTTCGTTCATCTAGCACCAAGGGAACGGGTTGCAGGAGACACTTTTTCTCTGCTTTCTCAGTCTGTTTCCTAGTGCAAGTTTGAAGTTCCTGCAGTTTTCACTGTAAAACCGATTTGGAGCTAGTACCTACCCATACATACGTATGGAATGGAGTTTGCTACTGAAAAGAAACTTTGTGTTCCCAACAAGCTAGGTGAAGGACGGCTTTCACACACACTTATCTCTCAGAACTGAGCAAGTGGAGAGACTTTCGTTCACATAGCACCAAGGGAACGGGTTGCAGGAGACACATTTTCTCTGCTTTCTCAGTCTGTTTCCTAGTGCCGGTTTGAAGTTCCTGCAGTTTTCACTGTAAAACCGAGTTGGAGCTGGTACCTAACCATATATATATATGGAATGGAGTTTGCAAATGAAAACAAACTTTGTGTTCCCAACAAGCTTGGTGAAGGACGGCTTTCACACACACTTATCTCTCAGAACTGAGCGTGTAGAGAGACGTTCGTTCATCTAGCACCAAGGGAACGGGTTGCAGGAGACACTTTTTCTCTGCTTTCTCAGTCTGTTTCCTAGTGCCGGTTTGAAGTTCCTGCAGTTTTCACTGTAAAACAGAGTTGGAGCTAGTACTTCCCCATATATATTTATGGAGTGGAGTTTGCAACTGAAAAGAAACTTTGTGTTCCCTACAAGCTATGTGAAGGACGGCTTTCACACACACTTATCTCTCAGAACTGAGCAAGTGGAGAGACGTTCGTTCATCTAGCACCAAGGGAACGGGTTGCAGGAGACAAATTTTCTCTGCTTTCTCAGTCTGTTTCCTAGTGCCGGTTTGAAGTTCCTGCAGTTTTCACTGTCAAACCGAGTTGGAGCTAGTACCTCCCCATATATATGTATGGAATGGAGTTTGCAACTGAAAAGAAACTTTTTGTTCCCAAAAAGCTTGGTGAAGAATGGCTTTCACACACACTTTTCTCTCAGAACTGAGCAAGTGGAGAGACGTTCGCTGATATAGCACCAAGGGAACGAGTTGCAGGAGACACTTTTTCTCTGGTTTCTCAGTCTATTTCCTAGTGCCGGTTTGAAGTTCCTGCTGTTTTCACTGTGAAAACGAGTTGGAGCTAGAACCTACCCATACATACATATGGAATGGAGTTTGCTACTGAAAAGAAACTTTGTTTTCCCAACAAGCTAGGTGAAGGACGGCTTTCACACACACTTATCTCTCAGAACTGAGCAAGTGGAGAGACGTTCGTTCATCTAGCACCAAGGGAACGGGTTGCAGGAGACACTTTTTCTCTGCTTTCTCAGTCTGTTTCCTAGTGCCGGTTTGAAGTTCCTGCAGTTTTCACTGTAAAACCGAGTTGGAGCTAGTACCTCCCTATGTATATGTATGGAATGGAGTTTGCAACTGAAAAGAAACTTTGTGTTCCCAACAAGCTAGGTGAAGGACGGCTTTCACACACAATTATCTCTCAGAAATGAGCAAGTGGAGAGACGTTCGTTCACATAGCACCAAGGGAACGGGTTGCAGGACACACTTTTTCTCTGCTTTCTCAGGCTGTTTCCTAGTGCCGGTTTGAAGTTCCTGCAGTTTTCACTGTAAAACCGAGTTGGAGATAGTACTTCCCCATATATATGTATGGATTGGAGTTTGCAACTGAAAAGAAACTTTGTGTTCCCAACAAGCTAGGTGAAGGACGGCTTTCACACACAATTATCTCTCAGAACTGAGCAAGTGGAGAGACGTTCGTTCACCTAGCACCAAGGGAACGGGTTGCAGGAGACACTTTTTCTCTGCTTTCTCAGTCTTTTTCCTAGTGCCGGTTTGAAGTTCCTTCAGTTTTCACTGTAAAACCGAGTTGGAGCTAGTACCTCCCCATATATATGTATGGAATGGAGTTTGCAACTGAAAAGAAACTTTGTTTTCCCAACAAGCTAGGTGAAGGAAAGCTTTCACACACAATTATCTCTCAGAACTGAGCAAGTGGAGAGACGTTCGTTCATCTAGCACCAAGGCAACGGGTTGCAGGAGACACATTTTCTCTGCTTTCTCAGTCTGTTTCCTAGTGCAAGTTTGAAGTTCCTGCAGTTTTCACTGTAAAACCGAGTTGGAGCTAGTACCTCCCCATATATATGTATGGAATGGCTTTTGCAACTCAAAAGAAACTTTGTGTTCCCTACAAGCTAGGTGAAGGACGGCTTTCACACACACTTATCTCTCAGAACTGAGCAAGTGGAGAGACGTTCGTTCACATAGCACCAAGGGAACGGGTTGCAGGAGACACGTTTTCTCTGCTTTCTCAGTCTGTTTTCTAGTGCCGGTTTGAAGTTCCTGCAGTTTTCACTGTAAAACCGAGTTGGAGCTAGTACCTCCCCATATATATGTATGGAATGGAGTTTGCAACTGAAAAGAAACTTTGTGTTCCCAACAAGCTAGGTGAAGGACGGCTTTCACACACACTTATCTCTCAGAACTGAGAAAGTGGAGAGACGTTCGTTCACCTAGCACCAAGGGAACGGGTTGCAGGAGACACTTATTCTCTGCTTTCTCAGTCTGTTTCCTAGTGCAAGTTTGAAGTTCCTGCAGTTTTCACTGTAAAACCGAGTTAGAGCTTGTACCTCCCCCAATATATGTATGGAATGGAGTTTGCAACTGAAAAGAAACTTTGTGTTCCCAACAAGCTTGGTGAAGGACGGCTTTCACACACAATTATCTCTCAGAAATGAGCAAGTGGAGAGACGTTCGTTCACCTAGCACCAAGGGAACTGTTTGCAGGACACACTTTTTCTCTGCTTTCTCAGTCTGTTTCCTAGTGCCGGTTTGAAGTTCCTGCAGTTTTCACTGTAAAACCGAGTTGGAGCTAGTACTTCCCCATATATATTTATGGAGTGGAGTTTGCAACTGAAAAGAAACTTTGTGTTCCCAACAAGCTAGGTGAAGGACGGCTTTCACACACAATTATCTCTCAGAACTGAGCAAGTGGAGAGACGTTCGTTCACCTAGCACCAAGGGAACGGGTTGCAGGAGACACTTTTTCTCTGCTTTCTCAGTCTGTTTCCTAGTGCCGGTTTGAAGTTCCTGCAGTTTTCACTGTAAAACCGAGTTGGAGCTAGTACTTCCCCATATATATTTATGGAGTGGTGTTTGCAACTGAAAAGAAACTTTGTGTTCCCAACAAGCTAGGTGAAGGACGGCTTTCACACACAAATATCTCTCAGAACTGAGCAAGTGGAGAGACGTTCGTTCATCTAGCAACAAGGGAACGGGTTGCAGGAGACACTTTTTCTCTGCCTTCTCAGTCTGATTCCTAGTGCCGGTTTGAAGTTCCTGCAGTTTTCACTTTAAAACCGAGTTGGAGCTAGTACCTCCCTATGTATATGTATGGAATGGAGTTTGCAACTGAAAAGAAACTTTGTGTTCCCAACAAGCTATGTGAAGGACGGCTTTCACATACAATTATCTCTCAGAACTGAGCAAGTGGAGAGACGTTCGCTGATATAGCACCAAAGGAACGAGTTGCAGGAGACACTTTTTCTCTGGTTTCTCAGTCTGTTTCCTAGAGCCGGTTTGAAGTTCCTGCTGTTTTCACTGTAAAACCGATTTGGAGCTAGTACCTACCCATACATACGTATGGAATGGAGTTTGCTACTGAAAAGAAACTTTGTTTTCCCAACAAGCTAGGTGAAGGACGGCTTTCACACACACATATCTCTCAGAACTGAGCAAGTGGAGAGACGTTCGTTCACATAGCAACAAGGGAACGGGTTGCAGGAGACACATTTTCTCTGCTTTCTCAGTCTGTTTTCTAGTGCCGGTTTGAAGTTCCTGCAGTTTTCACTGTCAAACCGAGTTGGAGGTAGTACCTCCCCATATATATGTATGGAATGGAGTTTGCAACTGAAAAGAAACTTTGTGTTCCCAACAAGCTAGTTGAAGGACGGCTTTCACACACACTTATCTCTCAGAACTGAGCAAGTGGAGAGACTTTCGTTCATCTAGCACCAAGGGAACGGGTTGCAGGAGACACTTTTTCTCTGCTTTCTCAGTCTGTTTCCTAGTGCAAGTTTGAAGTTCCTGCAGTTTTCACTGTAAAACCGATTTGGAGCTAGTACCTCCCCCAATATATGTATGGAATGGAGTTTGCAACTGAAAAGAAACTTTGTGTTCCCAACAAGCTAGGTGAAGGACGGCTTTCACACACAATTATCTCTCAGAAATGAGCAAGTGAAGAGACGTTCGTTCACCTAGCACCAAGGGAACGGGTTGCAGGACACACTTTTTCTCTGCTTTCTCAGTCTGTTTCCTAGTGCCGGTTTGAAGTTCCTGCAGTTTTCACTGTTACCGATTTGGAGCTAGTACTTCCCCATATATATTTATGGAGTGGAGTTTGCAACTGAAAAGAAACTTTGTTTTCCCAAAAAGCTAGGTGAAGGACGGCTTTCACACACACTTATCTCTCAGAACTGAGCAAGTGGAGAGACGTTCGTTCACATAGCACCAAGGGAACGGGTTGCAGGAGACACATTTTCTCTGCTTTCTCAGTCTGTTTTCTAGTGCCGGTTTGAAGTTCCTGCAGTTTTCACTGTCAAACCGAGTTGGAGCTAGTACCTCCCCATATATATGTATGGAATGGAGTTTGCAACTGAAAAGAAACTTTGTGTTCCCAACAAGCTAGGTGAAGGACGGCTTTCACACACACTTATCTCTCAGAACTGAGCAAGTGGAGAGACGTTCGTTCACCTAGCACCAAGGGAACGGGTTGCAGGAGACACTTTTTCTCTGCTTTCTCAGTCTGTTTCCTAGTGCATGTTTGAAGTACCTGCAGTTTTCACTGTAAAACCGAGTTAGAGCTAGTACCTCCCCCAATATATGTATGGAATGGAGTTTGCAACTGAAAAGAAACTTTGTGTTCCCAACCAGCTATGTGAAGGACGGCTTTCACACACAATTATCTCTCAGAAATGAGCAAGTGGAGAGACGTTCGTTCACCTAGCACCAAGGGAACTGTTTGCAGGAGACACTTTTTCTCTGCTTTCTCAGTCTGTTTCCTAGTGCAAGTTTGAAGTTCCTGCAGTTTTCACTGTAAAACCGAGTTGGAGCTAGTACCTCCCCCAATATATGTATGGAATGGAGTTTGCAACTGAAAAGAAACTTTGTGTTCCCAACAAGCTAGTTGAAGGACGGCTTTCACACACAATTATCTCTCAGAAATGAGCAAGTGAAGAGACGTTCGTTCACCTAGCACCAAGGGAACGGGTTGCAGGACACACTTTTTCTCTGCTTTCTCAGTCTGTTTCCTAGTGCCGGTTTGAAGTTCCTGCAGTTTTCACTGTAAAACCGAGTTGGAGCTAGTACTTCCCCATATATATTTATGGAGTGGACTTTGCAACTGAAAAGAAACTTTGTTTTCCCAAAAAGCTAGGTGAAGGACGGCTTTCACACACACTTATCTCTCAGAACTGAGCAAGTGGAGAGACGTTCGTTCACATAGCACCAAGGGAACGGGTTGCAGGAGACACTTTTTCTCTGCTTTCTCAGTCTGTTTCCTAGTGCCGGTTTGAAGTTCCTGCAGTTTTCACTGTAAAACCGAGTTGGAGCTAGTACTTCCCCATATATATTTATGGAGTGGTGTTTGCAACTGAAAAGAAACTTTGTGTTCCCAACAAGCTAGGTGAAGGACGGCTTTCACACACAATTATCTCTCAGAACTGAGCAAGTGGAGAGACGTTCGCTGATATAGCACGAAAGGAACGAGTTGCAGGAGACACTTTTTCTCTGCTTTCTCAGTCTGTTTCCTAGAGCCGGTTTGAAGTTCCTGCTGTTTTCACTGTAAAACCGATTTGGAGCTAGTACCTACCCATACATACGGATGGAATGGAGTTTGCTACTGAAAAGAAACTTTGTTTTCCCAACAAGCTAGGTGAAGGACGGCTTTCACACACACATATCTCTCAGAACTGAGCAAGTGGAGAGACGTTCGTTCACATAGCAACAAGGGAACGGGTTGCAGGAGACACATTTTCTCTGCTTTCTCAGTCTGTTTTCTAGTGCCGGATTGAAGTTCCTGCAGTTTTCACTGTCAAACCGAGTTGGAGCTAGTACCTCCCCATATATATGTATGGAATGGAGTTTGCAACTGAAAAGAAACTTTGTGTTCCCAACAAGCTAGTTGAAGGACTGCTTTCACACACACTTATCTCTCAGAACTGAGCAAGTGGAGAGACTTTCGTTCATCTAGCACCAAGGGAACGGGTTGCAGGAGACACTTTTTCTCTGCTTTCTCAGTCTGTTTCCTAGTGCAAGTTTGAAGTTCCTGCAGTTTTCACTGTAAAACCGAGTTGGAGCTAGTACCTCCCCCAATATATGTATGGAATGGAGTTTGCAACTGAAAAGAAACTTTGTGTTCCCAACAAGCTAGGTGAAGGACGGCTTTCACACACAATTATCTCTCAGAAATGAGCAAGTGAAGAGACGTTCGTTCACCTAGCACCAAGGGAACGGGTTGCAGGACACACTTTTTCTCTGCTTTCTCAGTCTGTTTCCTAGTGCCGGTTTGAAGTTCCTGCAGTTTTCACTGTAAAACCGATTTGGAGCTAGTACTTCCCCATATATATTTATGGAGTGGAGTTTGCAACTGAAAAGAAACTTTGTTTTCCCAAAAAGCTAGGTGAAGGACGGCTTTCACACACACTTATCTCTCAGAACTGAGCAAGTGGAGAGACGTTCGTTCACATAGCACCAAGGGAACGGTTTGCCGGAGACACTTTTTCTCTGCTTTCTCAGTCTGTTTTCTAGTGCCGGTTTGAAGTTCCTGCAGTTTTCACTGTCAAACCGAGTTGGAGCTTGTACCTCCCCATATATATGTATGGAATGGAGTTTGCAACTGAAAAGAAACTTTGTGTTCCCAACAAGCTAGGTGAAGGACGGCTTTCACACACACTTATCTCTCAGAACTGAGCAAGTGGAGAGACGTTCGTTCACCTAGCACCAAGGGAACGGGTTGCAGGAGACACTTTTTCTCTGCTTTCTCAGTCTGTTTCCTAGTGCAAGTTTGAAGTTCCTGCAGTTTTCACTGTAAAACCGAGTTAGAGCTAGTACCTCCCCCAATATATGTATGGAATGGAGTTTGCAACTGAAAAGAAACTTTGTGTTCCCAACCAGCTATGTGAAGGACGGCTTTCACACACAATTATCTCTCAGAAATGAGCAAGTGGAGAGACGTTCGTTCACCTAGCACCAAGGGAACTGTTTGCAGGGGACACTTTTTCTCTGCTTTCTCAGTCTGTTTCCTAGTGCAAGTTTGAAGTTCCTGCAGTTTTCACTGTAAAACCGATTTGGAGCTAGTACCTCTCCCAATATATGTATGGAATGGAGTTTGCAACTGAAAAGAAACTTTGTGTTCCCAACAAGCTAGGTGAAGGAAGGCTTTCACACACAATTATCTCTCAGAAATGAGCAAGTGAAGAGACGTTCGTTCACCTAGCACCAAGGGAACGGGTTGCAGGACACACTTTTTCTCTGCTTTCTCAGTCTGTTTCCTAGTGCCGGTTTGAAGTTCCTGCAGTTTTCACTGTAAAACCGATTTGGAGCTAGTACTTCCCCATATATATTTATGGAGTGGAGTTTGCAACTGAAAAGAAACTTTGTTTTCCCAAAAAGCTAGGTGAAGGACGGCTTTCACACACACTTATCTCTCAGAACTGAGCAAGTGGAGAGACGTTCGTTCACATAGCACCAAGGGAACGGGTTGCAGGAGACACATTTTCTCTGCTTTCTCAGTCTGTTTTCTAGTGCCGGTTTGAAGTTCCTGCAGTTTTCACTGTCAAACCGAGTTGGAGCTAGTACCTCCCCATATATATGTATGGAATGGAGTTTGCAACTGAAAAGAAACTTTGTGTTCCCAACAAGCTAGGTGAAGGACGGCTTTCACACACACTTATCTCTCAGAACTGAGCAAGTGGAGAGACGTTCGTTCAATTAGCACCAAGGGAACGGGTTGCAGGAGACACTTTTTCTCTGCTTTCTCAGTCTGTTTCCTAGTGCAATTTTGAAGTTCCTGCAGTTTTCACTGTAAAACCGAGTTAGAGCTAGTACCTCCCCCAATATATGTATGGAATGGAGTTTGCAACTGAAAAGAAACTTTGTGTTCCCAACCAGCTATGTGAAGGACGGCTTTCACACACAATTATCTCTCAGAAATGAGCAAGTGGAGAGACGTTCGTTCACCTAGCACCAAGGGAACTGTTTGCAGGACACACTTTTTCTCTGCTTTCTCAGTCTGTTTCCTAGTGCCGGTTTGAAGTTCCTGCAGTTTTCACTGTCAAACCGAGTTGGAGCTAGTACTTCCCCATATATATTTATGGAGTGGAGTTTGCAACTGAAAAGAAACTTTGTGTTCCCAACAAGCTAGGTGAAGGACGGCTTTCACACACAATTATCTCTCAGAACTGAGGAAGTGGAGAGACGTTCGTTCACATAGCACCAAGGGAACGGGTTGCAGGAGACACTTTTTCTCTGCTTTCTCAGTCTGTTTCCTAGTGCCGGTTTGAAGTTCCTGCAGTTTTCACTGTAAAACCGAGTTGGAGCTAGTACTTCCCCATATATATTTATGGAGTGGTGTTTGCAACTGAAAAGAAACTTTGTGTTCCCAACAAGCTAGGTGAAGGATGGCTTTCACACACAATTATCTCTCAGAACTGAGCAAGTGGAGAGACGTTCGTTCATCTAGCAACAAGGGAACGGGTTGCAGGAGACACTTTTTCTCTGCCTTCTCAGTCTGATTCCTAGTGCCGGTTTGAAGTTCCTGCAGTTTTCACTTTAAAACCGAGTTGGAGCTAGTACCTCCCTATGTATATGTATGGAATGGAGTTTGCAACTGAAAAGAAACTTTGTGTTCCCAACAAGCTATGTGAAGGACGGCTTTCACATACAATTATCTCTCAGAACTGAGCAAGTGGAGAGACGTTCGCTGATATAGCACCAAAGGAACGAGTTGCAGGAGACACTTTTTCTCTGGTTTCTCAGTCTGTTTCCTAGAGCCGGTTTGAAGTTCCTGCTGTTTTCACTGTAAAACCGATTTGGAGCTAGTACCTACCCATACATACGTATGGAATGGAGTTTGCTACTGAAAAGAAACTTTGTTTTCCCAACAAGCTAGGTGAAGGACGGCTTTCACACACACATATCTCTCAGAACTGAGCAAGTGGAGAGACGTTCGTTCACATAGCAACAAGGGAACGGGTTGCAGGAGACACATTTTCTCTGCTTTCTCAGTCTGTTTTCTAGTGCCGGTTTGAAGTTCCTGCAGTTTTCACTGTCAAACCGAGTTGGAGCTAGTACCTCCCCATATATATGTATGGAATGGAGTTTGCAACTGAAAAGAAACTTTGTGTGCCCAACAAGCTAGTTGAAGGACGGCTTTCACACACACTTATCTCTCAGAACTGAGCAAGTGGAGAGACTTTCGTTCATCTAGCACCAAGGGAACGGGTTGCAGGAGACACTTTTTCTCTGCTTTCTCAGTCTGTTTCCTAGTGCAAGTTTGAAGTTCCTGCAGTTTTCACTGTAAAACCGATTTGGAGCTAGTACCTCCCCCAATATATGTATGGAATGGAGTTTGCAACTGAAAAGAAACTTTGTGTTCCCAACAAGCTAGGTGAAGGACGGCTTTCACACACAATTATCTCTCAGAAATGAGCAAGTGAAGAGACGTTCGTTCACCTAGCACCAAGGGAACGGGTTGCAGGACACACTTTTTCTCTGCTTTCTCAGTCTGTTTCCTAGTGCCGGTTTGAAGTTCCTGCAGTTTTCACTGTTACCGATTTGGAGCTAGTACTTCCCCATATATATTTATGGAGTGGAGTTTGCAACTGAAAAGAAACTTTGTTTTCCCAAAAAGCTAGGTGAAGGACGGCTTTCACACACACTTATCTCTCAGAACTGAGCAAGTGGAGAGACGTTCGTTCACATAGCACCAAGGGAACGGGTTGCAGGAGACACATTTTCTCTGCTTTCTCAGTCTGTTTTCTAGTGCCGGTTTGAAGTTCCTGCAGTTTTCACTGTCAAACCGAGTTGGAGCTAGTACCTCCCCATATATATGTATGGAATGGAGTTTGCAACTGAAAAGAAACTTTGAGTTCCCAACCAGCTATGTGAAGGACGGCTTCCACACACAATTATCTCTCAGAAATGAGCAAGTGGAGAGACGTTCGTTCACCTAGCACCAAGGGAACTGTTTGCAGGAGACACTTTTTCTCTGCTTTCTCAGTCTGTTTCCTAGTGCAAGTTTGAAGTTCCTGCAGTTTTCACTGTAAAACCGAGTTGGAGCTAGTACCTCCCCCAATATATGTATGGAATGGAGTTTGCAACTGAAAAGAAACTTTGTGTTCCCAACAAGCTAGGTGAAGGACGGCTTTCACACACAATTATCTCTCAGAAATGAGCAAGTGAAGAGACGTTCGTTCACCTAGCACCAAGGGAACGGGTTGCAGGACACACTTTTTCTCTGCTTTCTCAGTCTGTTTCCTAGTGCCGGTTTGAAGTTCCTGCAGTTTTCACTGTAAAACCGATTTGGAGCTAGTACTTCCCCATATATATTTATGAAGTGGACTTTGCAACTGAAAAGAAACTTTGTTTTCCCAAAAAGCTAGGTGAAGGACGGCTTTCACACACACTTATCTCTCAGAACTGAGCAAGTGGAGAGACGTTCGTTCACATAGCACCAAGGGAACGGGTTGCAGGAGACACATTTTCTCTGCTTTCTCAGTCTGTTTTCTAGTGCCGGTTTGAAGTTCCTGCAGTTTTCACTGTCAAACCGAGTTGGAGCTAGTACCTCCCCATATATATGTATGGAATGGAGTTTGCAACTGAAAAGAAACTTTGTGTTCCCAACAAGCTAGGTGAAGGACGGCTTTCACACACACTTATCTCTCAGAACTGAGCAAGTGGAGAGACGTTCGTTCACCTAGCACCAAGGGAACGGGTTGCAGGAGACACTTTTTCTCTGCTTTCTCAGTCTGTTTCCTAGTGCCGGTTTGAAGTTCCTGCAGTTTTCACTGTAAAACCGAGTTGGAGCTAGTACTTCCCCATATATATTTATGGAGTGGTGTTTGCAACTGAAAAGAAACTTTGTGTTCCCAACAAGCTAGGTGAAGGACGGCTTTCACACACAATTATCTCTCAGAACTGAGCAAGTGGAGAGACGTTCGTTCACCTAGCACCAAGGGAACTGTTTGCAGGACACACTTTTTCTCTGCTTTCTCAGTCTGTTTCCTAGTGCCGGTTTGAAGTTCCTGCAGTTTTCACTGTAAAACCGAGTTGGAGCTAGTACTTCCCCATATATATTTATGGAGTGGTGTTTGCAACTGAAAAGAAACTTTGTGTTCCCAACAAGCTAGGTGAAGGACGGCTTTCACACACAATTATCTCTCAGAACTGAGCAAGTGGAGAGACGTTCGTTCACCTAGCACCAAGGGAACGGGTTGCAGGAGACACTTTTTCTCTGCATTCTCAGACTGTTTCCTAGTGCCGGTTTGAAGTTCCTGCAGTTTTCACTGTAAAACCGAGTTGGAGCTAGTACTTCCCCATATATATTTATGGAGTGGTGTTTGCAACTGAAAAGAAACTTTGTGTTCCCAACAAGCTAGGTGAAGGACGGCTTTCACACACAATTATCTCTCAGAACTGAGCAAGTGGAGAGACGTTCGTTCATCTAGCAACAAGGGAACGGGTTGCAGGAGACACTTTTTCTCTGCCTTCTCAGTCTGATTCCTAGTGCCGGTTTGAAGTTCCTGCAGTTTTCACTTTAAAACCGAGTTGGAGCTAGTACCTCCCTATGTATATGTATGGAATGGAGTTTGCAATTGAAAAGAAACTTTGTGTTCCCAACAAGCTATGTGAAGGACGGCTTTCACATACTATTATCTCTCAGAACTGAGCAAGTGGAGAGACGTTCGCTGATATAGCACCAAAGGAACGAGTTGCAGGAGACACTTTTTCTCTGGTTTCTCAGTCTGTTTCCTAGAGCTGGTTTGAAGTTCCTGCTGTTTTCACTGTAAAACCGATTTGGAGCTAGTACCTACCCATACATACGTATGGAATGGAGTTTGCTACTGAAAAGAAACTTTGTGTTCCCAACAAGCTAGGTGAAGGACGGCTTTCACTCAAACTTATCTCTCAGAACTGAGCAAGTGGAGAGACTTTCGTTCAGATAGCACCAAGGGAACGGGATGCAGGAGACACTTTTTCTCTGCTTTCTCAGTCTGTTTCCTAGTGCCGGTTTGAAGTTCCTGCAGTTTTCACTGTAAAACCGTGTTGGAGCTAGTACCTAACCATATATATGTATGGAATGGAGTTTGCAACTGAAAAGAAACTTTGTGTTCCCAACAAGCTAGGTGAAGGACGGCTTTCACACACACTTATCTCTCAGAACTGAGCAAGTGGAGAGACGTTCGTTCACCTAGCAACAAGGGAACGGGTTGCAGGAGACACTTTTTCTCTGCTATCTCAGTCTGTTTTCTAGTGCCGGTTTGAAGTTCCTGCAGTTTTCACTGTCAAATTGAGTTGGAGCTAGTACCTCCCCATATATATGTATGGAATGGAGTTTGCACCTGAAAAGAAACTTTGTGTTCCCAACAAGCTAGGTGAAGGACGGCTTTCACACACACTTATCTCTCAGAACTGAGCAAGTGGAGAGACGTTCGTTCATCTAGCACCAAGGGAACGGGTTGCAGGAGACACTTTTTCTCTGCTTTCTCAGTCTGTTTCCTAGTGCAAGTTTGAAGTTCCTGCAGTTTTCACTGTAAAACCGAGTTTGAGCTAGTACCTCCCCCAATATATGTATGGAATGGAGTTTGAAACTGAAAAGAAACATTGTGTTCCCAACAAGCTAGGTGAAGGACGGCTTTCACACACAATTATCTCTCAGAAATGAGCAAGTGGAGAGACGTTCGTTCACCTAGCACCAAGGGAACGGGTTGCAGGACACACTTTTTCTCTGCTTTCTCAGTCTGTTTCCGTGTGCCGGTTTGAAGTTCCTGCAGTTTTCACTGTAAAACCGATTTGGAGCTAGTACTTCCCCATATATATTTATGGAGTGGAGTTTGCAACTGAAAAGAAACTTTGTGTTCCCAACAAGCTAGGTGAAGGACGGCTTTCACACAGAATTATTTCTCAGAACTGAGCAAGTGGAGAGACGTTCGTTCATCTAGCAACAAGGGAACGGGTTGCAGGAGACACTTTTTCTCTGCCTTCTCAGTCTGTTTCCTAGTGCCGGTTTGAAGTTCCTGCAGTTTTCACTTTAAAACCGTGTTGGAGCTAGTACCTCCCCATGTATATGTATGGAATGGAGTTTGCAACTGAAAAGAAACTTTGTTTTCCCAAAAAGCTAGGTGAAGGACGGCTTTCACACACACTTATCTCTCAGAACTGAGCAAGTGGAGAGACGTTCGTTCACATAGCACCAAGGGAACGGGTTGCAGGAGACACATTTTCTCTGCTTTCTCAGTCTGTTTTCTAGTGCCGGTTTGAAGTTCCTGCAGTTTTCACTGTCAAACCGAGTTGGAGCTAGTACCTCCCCATATATATGTATGGAATGGAGTTTGCAACTGAAAAGAAACTTTGTGTTCCCAACAAGGTAGGTGAAGGACGGCTTTCACACACACTTATCTCTCAGAACTGAGCAAGTGGAGAGACGTTCGTTCACCTAGCACCAAGGGAACGGGTTGCAGGAGACACTTTTTCTCTGCTTTCTCAGTCTGTTTCCTAGTGCAAGTTTGAAGTTCCTGCAGTTTTCACTGTAAAACCGAGTTAGAGCTAGTACCTCCCCCAATATATGTATGGAATGGAGTTTGCAACTGAAAAGAAACTTTGTGTTCCCAACCAGCTATGTGAAGGACGGCTTTCACACACAATTATCTCTCAGAAATGAGCAAGTGGAGAGACGTTCGTTCACCTAGCACCAAGGGAACTGTTTGCAGGACACACTTTTTCTCTGCTTTCTCAGTCTGTTTCCTAGTGCCGGTTTGATGTTCCTGCAGTTTTCACTGTAAAACCGAGTTGGAGCTAGTACTTCCCCATATATATTTATGGAGTGGAGTTTGCAACTGAAAAGAAACTTTGTGTTCCCAACAAGCTAGGTGAAGGACGGCTTTCTCACACAATTATCTCTCAGAACTGAGCAAGTGGAGAGACGTTCGTTCACCTAGCACCAAGGGAACGGGTTGCAGGAGACACTTTTTCTCTGCTTTCTCAGTCTGTTTCCTAGTGCCGGTTTGAAGTTCCTGCAGTTTTCACTGTAAAACCGAGTTGGAGCTAGTACTTCCCCATATATATTTATGGAGTGGTGTTTGCAACTGAAAAGAAACTTTGTGTTCCCAACAAGCTAGGTGAAGGACGGCTTTCACACACAATTATCTCTCAGAACTGAGCAAGTGGAGAGACGTTCGTTCATCTAGCAACAAGGGAACGGGTTGCAGGAGACACTTTTTCTCTGCCTTCTCAGTCTGATTCCTAGTGCCGGTTTGAAGTTCCTGCAGTTTTCACTTTAAAACCGAGTTGGAGCTAGTACCTCCCTATGTATATGTATGGAATGGAGTTTGCAACTGAAAAGAAACTTTGTGTTCCCAACAAGCTATGTGAAGGACGGCTTTCACATACAATTATCTCTCAGAACTGAGCAAGTGGAGAGACGTTCGCTGATATAGCACCAAAGGAACGAGTTGCAGGAGACACTTTTTCTCTGGTTTCTCAGTCTGTTTCCTAGAGCCGGTTTGAAGTTCCTGCTGTTTTCACTGTAAAACCGATTTGGAGCTAGTACCTACCCATACATACGTATGGAATGGAGTTTGCTACTGAAAAGAAAATTTGTTTTCCCAACAAGCTAGGTGAAGGACGGCTTTCACACACACATATCTCTCAGAACTGAGCAAGTGGAGAGACGTTCGTTCACATAGCAACAAGGGAACGGGTTGCAGGAGACACATTTTCTCTGCTTTCTCAGTCTGTTTTCTAGTGCCGGTTTGAAGTTCCTGCAGTTTTCACTGTCAAACCGAGTTGGAGCTAGTACCTCCCCATATATATGTATGGAATGGAGTTTGCAACTGAAAAGAAACTTTGTGTTCCCAACAAGCTAGTTGAAGGACGGCTTTCACACACACTTATCTCTCAGAACTGAGCAAGTGGAGAGACTTTCGTTCATCTAGCACCAAGGGAACGGGTTGCAGGAGACACTTTTTCTCTGCTTTCTCAGTCTGTTTCCTAGTGCAAGTTTGAAGTTCCTGCAGTTTTCACTGTAAAACCGAGTTGGAGCTAGTACCTCCCCCAATATATGTATGGAATGGAGTTTGCAACTGAAAAGAAACTTTGTGTTCCCAACAAGCTAGGTGAAGGACGGCTTTCACACACAATTATCTCTCAGGAATGAGCAAGTTAAGAGACGTTCGTTCACCTAGCACCAAGGGAACGGGTTGCAGGACACACTTTTTCTCTGGTTTCTCAGTCTGTTTCCTAGTGCCGGTTTGAAGTTCCTGCAGTTTTCACTGTGAAACAGATTTGGAGCTAGTACTTCCCCATATATATTTATGGAGTGGAGTTTGCAACTGAAAAGAAACTTTGTGTTCCCAACAAGCTAGGTGAAGGAAGGCTTTCACACACAATTATCTCTCAGAACTGAGCAAGTGGAGAGACGTTCGTTCACCTAGCACAAAGGGAACGGGTTGCAGGAGACACTTTTTCTCTGCTTTCTCAGTCTGTTTCCTAGTGCCGGTTTGAAGTTCCTGCAGTTTTCACTGTAAAACCGAGTTGGAGCTAGTACTTCCCCATATATATTTATGGAGTGGAGTTTGCAACTGAAAAGAAACTTTGTGTTCCCAACAAGCTAGGAGAAGGACGGCTTTCACACACAATTATCTCTCAGAACTGAGCAAGTGGAGAGACGTTCGTTCATCTAGCAACAAGGGAACGGGTTGCAGGAGACACTTTTTCTCTGCTTTCTCAGTCTGTTTCCTAGTGCCGGTTTGAAGTTCCTGCAGTTTTCACTTTAAAACCGAGTTGGAGCTAGTACCTCCCCATGTATATGTATGGAATGGAGTTTGCAACTGAAAAGAAACATTGTTTTTCCAACAAGCTAGGTGAAGGACGGCTTTCACACACACTTATCTCTCAGAACTGAGCAAGTGGAGAGACGTTCGTTCACATAGCACCAAGGGAACGGGTTGCAGGAGACACATTTTCTCTGCTTTTTCAGTCTGTTTTCTAGTGCCGGTTTGAAGTTCCTGCAGTTTTCACTGTCAAACCGAGTTGGAGCTAGTACCTCCCCATATATATGTATGAAATGGAGTTTGCAACTGAAAAGAAACTTTGAGTTCCCAACCAGCTATGTGAAGGACGGCTTTCACACACAATTATCTCTCAGAAATGAGCAAGTGGAGAGACGTTCGTTCACCTAGCACCAAGGGAACTGTTTGCAGGAGACACTTTTTCTCTGCTTTCTCAGTCTGTTTCCTAGTGCAAGTTTGAAGTTCCTGCAGTTTTCACTGTAAAACCGAGTTGGAGCTAGTACCTCCCCCAATATATGTATGGAATGGAGTTTGCAACTGAAAAGAAACTTTGTGTTCCCAACAAGCTAGGTGAAGGACGGCTTTCACACACAATTATCTCTCAGAAATGAGCAAGTGAAGAGACGTTCGTTCACCTAGCACCAAGGGAACGGGTTGCAGGACACACTTTTTCTCTGCTTTCTCAGTCTGTTTCCTAGTGCCGGTTTGAAGTTCCTGCAGTTTTCACTGTAAAACCGATTTGGAGCTAGTACTTCCCCATATATATTTATGGAGTGGACTTTGCAACTGAAAAGAAACTTTGTTTTCCCAAAAAGCTAGGTGAAGGACGGCTTTCACACACACTTATCTCTCAGAACTGAGCAAGTGGAGAGACGTTCGTTCACCTAGCACCAAGGGAACGGGTTGCAGGAGACACTTTTTCTCTGCTTTCTCAGTCTGTTTCCTAGTGCCGGTTTGAAGTTCCTGCAGTTTTCACTGTAAAACCGAGTTGGAGCTAGTACTTCCCCATATATATTTATGGAGTGGTGTTTGCAACTGAAAAGAAACTTTGTGTTCCCAACAAGCTAGGTGAAGGACGGCTTTCACACACAATTATCTCTCAGAACTGAGCAAGTGGAGAGACGTTCGTTCATCTAGCAAAAAGTGAACGGGTTGCAGGAGACACTTTTTCTCTGCCTTCTCAGTCTGATTCCTAGTGCCGGTTTGAAGTTCCTGCAGTTTTCACTTTAAAACCGAGTTGGAGCTAGTACCTCCCCATATATATGTATGGAATGGAGTTTGCAACTGAAAAGAAACTTTGTGTTCCCAACAAGCTAGGTGAAGGACGGCTTTCACACACACTTATCTCTCAGAACTGAGCAAGTGGAGAGACGTTCGTTCACCTAGCACCAAGGGAACGGGTTGCAGGAGACACTTTTTCTCTGCTTTCTCAGTCTGTTTCCTAGTGCAAGTTTGAAGTTCCTGCAGTTTTCACTGTAAAACCGAGTTAGAGCTAGTACCTCCCCCAATATATGTATGGAATGGAGTTTGCAACTGAAAAGAAACTTTGTGTTCCCAACCAGCTATGTGAAGGACGGCTTTCACACACAATTATCTCTCAGAAATGAGCAAGTGGAGAGACGTTCGTTCACCTAGCACCAAGGGAACTGTTTGCAGGACACACTTTTTCTCTGCTTTCTCAGTCTGTTTCCTAGTGCCGGTTTGAAGTTCCTGCAGTTTTCACTGTAAAACCGAGTTGGAGCTAGTACTTCCCCATATATATTTATGGAGTGGAGTTTGCAACTGAAAAGAAACTTTGTGTTCCCAACAAGCTAGGTGAAGGACGGCTTTCTCACACAATTATCTCTCAGAACTGAGCAAGTGGAGAGACGTTCGTTCACCTAGCACCAAGGGAACGGGTTGCAGGAGACACTTTTTCTCTGCTTTCTCAGTCTGTTTCCTAGTGCCGGTTTGAAGTTCCTGCAGTTTTCACTGTAAAACCGAGTTGGAGCTAGTACTTCCCCATATATATTTATGGAGTGGTGTTTGCAACTGAAAAGAAACTTTGTGTTCCCAACAAGCTAGGTGAAGGACGGCTTTCACACACAATTATCTCTCAGAACTGAGCAAGTGGAGAGACGTTCGTTCATCTAGCAACAAGGGAACGGGTTGCAGGAGACACTTTTTCTCTGCCTTCTCAGTCTGATTCCTAGTGCCGGTTTGAAGTTCCTGCAGTTTTCACTTTAAAACCGAGTTGGAGCTAGTACCTCCCTATGTATATGTATGGAATGGAGTTTGCAACTGAAAAGAAACTTTGTGTTCCCAACAAGCTATGTGAAGGACGGCTTTCACATACAATTATCTCTCAGAACTGAGCAAGTGGAGAGACGTTCGCTGATATAGCACCAAAGGAACGAGTTGCAGGAGACACTTTTTCTCTTGTTTCTCAGTCTGTTTCCTAGAGCCGGTTTGAAGTTCCTGCTGTTTTCACTGTAAAACGGATTTGGAGCTAGTACCTACCCATACATACGTATGGAATGGAGTTTGCTACTGAAAAGAAAATTTGTTTTCCCAACAAGCCAGGTGAAGGACGGCTTTCACACACACATATCTCTCAGAACTGAGCAAGTGGAGAGACGTTCGTTCACATAGCAACAAGGGAACGGGTTGCAGGAGACACATTTTCTCTGCTTTCTCAGTCTGTTTTCTAGTGCCGGTTTGAAGTTCCTGCAGTTTTCACTGTCAAACCGAGTTGGAGCTAGTACCTCCCCATATATATGTATGGAATGGAGTTTGCAACTGAAAAGAAACTTTGTGTTCCCAACAAGCTAGTTGAAGGACGGCTTTCACACACACTTATCTCTCAGAACTGAGCAAGTGGAGAGACTTTCGTTCATCTAGCACCAAGGGAACGGGTTGCAGGAGACACTTTTTCTCTGCTTTCTCAGTCTGTTTCCTAGTGCAAGTTTGAAGTTCCTGCAGTTTTCACTGTAAAACCGAGTTGGAGCTAGTACCTCCCCCAATATATGTATGGAATGGAGTTTGCAACTGAAAAGAAACTTAGTGTTCCCAACAAGCTAGGTGAAGGACGGCTTTCACACACAATTATCTCTCAGAAATGAGCAAGTGAAGAGACGTTCGTTCACCTAGCACCAAGGGAACGGGTTGCAGGACACACTTTTTCTCTGCTTTCTCAGTCTGTTTCCTAGTGCCGGTTTGAAGTTCCTGCAGTTTTCACTGTAAAACCGATTTGGAGCTAGTACTTCCCCATATATATTTATGGAGTGGAGTTTGCAACTGAAAAGAAACTTTGTGTTCCCAACAAGCTAGGTGAAGGAAGGCTTTCACACACAATTATCTCTCAGAACTGAGCAAGTGGAGAGACGTTCGTTCACCTAGCACCAAGGGAACGGGTTGCAGGAGACACTTTTTCTCTGCTTTCTCAGTCTGTTTCCTAGTGCCGGTTTGAAGTTCCTGCAGTTTTCACTGTAAAACCGAGTTGGAGCTAGTACTTCCCCATATATATTTATGGAGTGGAGTTTGCAACTGAAAAGAAACTTTGTGTTCCCAACAAGCTAGGTGAAGGACGGCTTTCACACACAATTATCTCTCAGAACTGAGCAAGTGGAGAGACGTTCGTTCATCTAGCAACAAGGGAACGGGTTGCAGGAGACACTTTTTCTCTGCTTTCTCAGTCTGTTTCCTAGTGCCGGTTTGAAGTTCCTGCAGTTTTCACTTTAAAACCGAGTTGGAGCTAGTACCTCCCCATGTATATGTATGGAATGGAGTTTGCAACTGAAAAGAAACATTGTTTTTCCAACAAGCTAGGTGAAGGACGGCTTTCACACACACTTATCTCTCAGAACTGAGCAAGTGGAGAGACGTTCGTTCACATAGCACCAAGGGAACGGGTTGCAGGAGACACATTTTCTCTGCTTTCTCAGTCTGTTTCCTAGTGCCGGTTTGAAGTACCTGCAGTTTTCACTGTAAAACCGAGTTGGAGCTAGTACCTACCCATACATACGTATGGAATGGAGTTTGCTACTGAAAAGAATCTTTGTGTTCCCAACAAGCTAGGTGAAGGACGGCTTTCACACACACATATCTCTCAGAACTGAGCAAGTGGAGAGACTTTCGTTCACATAGCACCAAGGGAACGGGTTGCAGGAGACACATTTTCTCTGCTTTCTCAGTCTGTTTCCTAGTGCCGGTTTGAAGTTCCTGCAGTTTTCACTGTAAAACCGAGTTGGAGCTAGTACCTAACCATATATATATATGGAATGGAGTTTGCAAATGAAAACAAACTTTGTGTTCCCAACAAGCTTGGTGAAGGACGGCTTTCACACACACTTATCTCTCAGAACTGAGCGTGTAGAGAGACGTTCGTTCATCTAGCACCAAGGGAACGGGTTGCAGGAGACACTTTTTCTCTGCTTTCTCAGTCTGTTTCCTAGTGCCGGTTTGAAGTTCCTGCAGTTTTCACTGTAAAACAGAGTTGGAGCTAGTACTTCCCCATATATATTTATGGAGTGGAGTTTGCAACTGAAAAGAAACTTTGTGTTCCCAACAAGCTAGGTGAAGGACGGCTTTCACACACACTTATCTCTCAGAACTGAGCAAGTGGAGAGACGTTCGTTCATCTAGCACCAAGGGAACGGGTTGCAGGAGACACATTTTCTCTGCTTTCTCATTCTGTTTCCTAGTGCCGGTTTGAAGTTCCTGCAGTTTTCACTGTAAAACCGATTTGGAGCTAGTACTTCCCCATATATATTTATGGAGTGGAGTTTGCAACTGAAAAGAAACTTTGTGTTCCCAACAAGCTAGGTGAAGGAAGGCTTTCACACACAATTATCTCTCAGAACTGAGCAAGTGGAGAGACGTTCGTTCACCTAGCACCAAGGGAACGGGTTGCAGGAGACACTTTTTCTCTGCTTTCTCAGTCTGTTTCCTAGTGCCGGTTTGAAGTTCCTGCAGTTTTCACTGTAAAACCGAGTTGGAGCTAGTACTTCCCCATATATATTTATGGAGTGGAGTTTGCAACTGAAAAGAAACTTTGTGTTCCCAACAAGCTAGGTGAAGGACGGCTTTCACACACAATTATCTCTCAGAACTGAGCAAGTGGAGAGACGTTCGTTCATCTAGCAACAAGGGAACGGGTTGCAGGAGACACTTTTTCTCTGCTTTCTCAGTCTGTTTCCTAGTGCCGGTTTGAAGTTCCTGCAGTTTTCACTTTAAAACCGAGTTGGAGCTAGTACCTCCCCATGTATATGTATGGAATGGAGTTTGCAACTGAAAAGAAACATTGTTTTTCCAACAAGCTAGGTGAAGGACGGCTTTCACACACACTTATCTCTCAGAACTGAGCAAGTGGAGAGACGTTCGTTCACATAGCACCAAGGGAACGGGTTGCAGGAGACACATTTTCTCTGCTTTCTCAGTCTGTTTCCTAGTGCCGGTTTGAAGTACCTGCAGTTTTCACTGTAAAACCGAGTTGGAGCTAGTACCTACCCATACATACGTATGGAATGGAGTTTGCTACTGAAAAGAATCTTTGTGTTCCCAACAAGCTAGGTGAAGGACGGCTTTCACACACACATATCTCTCAGAACTGAGCAAGTGGAGAGACTTTCGTTCACATAGCACCAAGGGAACGGGTTGCAGGAGACACATTTTCTCTGCTTTCTCAGTCTGTTTCCTAGTGCCGGTTTGAAGTTCCTGCAGTTTTCACTGTAAAACCGAGTTGGAGCTAGTACCTAACCATATATATATATGGAATGGAGTTTGCAAATGAAAACAAACTTTGTGTTCCCAACAAGCTTGGTGAAGGACGGCTTTCACACACACTTATCTCTCAGAACTGAGCGTGTAGAGAGACGTTCGTTCATCTAGCACCAAGGGAACGGGTTGCAGGAGACACTTTTTCTCTGCTTTCTCAGTCTGTTTCCTAGTGCCGGTTTGAAGTTCCTGCAGTTTTCACTGTAAAACAGAGTTGGAGCTAGTACTTCCCCATATATATTTATGGAGTGGAGTTTGCAACTGAAAAGAAACTTTGTGTTCCCAACAAGCTAGGTGAAGGACGGCTTTCACACACACTTATCTCTCAGAACTGAGCAAGTGGAGAGACGTTCGTTCATCTAGCACCAAGGGAACGGGTTGCAGGAGACACATTTTCTCTGCTTTCTCATTCTGTTTCCTAGTGCCGGTTTGAAGTTCCTGCAGTTTTCACTGTCAAACCGAGTTGGAGCTAGTACCTCCCCATATATATGTATGGAATGGAGTTTGCAACTGAAAAGAAACTTTTTGTTCCCAACAAGCTTGGTGAAGAATGGCTTTCACACACACTTTTCTCTCAGAACTGAGCAAGTGGAGAGACGTTCGCTGATATAGCACCAAGGGAACGAGTTGCAGGAGACACTTTTTCTCTGGTTTCTCAGTCTATTTCCTAGTGCCGGTTTGAAGTTCCTGCTGTTTTCACTGTGAAAACGAGTTGGAGCTAGAACCTACCCATACATACATATGGAATGGAGTTTGCTACTGAAAAGAAACTTTGTTTTCCCAACAAGCTAGATGAAGGACGGCTTTCACACACACTTATCTCTCAGAACTGAGCAAGTGGAGAGACGTTCGTTCATCTAGCACCAAGGGAACGGGTTGCAGGAGACACTTTTTCTCTGCTTTCTCAGTCTGTTTCCTAGTGCCGGTTTGAAGTTCCTGCAGTTTTCACTGTAAAACCGAGTTGGAGCTAGTACCTCCCCCAATATATGTATGGAATGGAGGTTGCAACTGAAAAGAAACTTTGTGTTCCCAACAAGCTAGGTGAAGGACGGCTTTCACACACAATTATCTCTCAGAAATGAGCAAGTGGAGAGACGTTCGTTCACCTAGCACCAAGGGAACGGGTTGCAGGACACACTTTTTCTCTGCTTTCTCAGGCTGTTTCCTAGTGCCGGTTTGAATTTCCTGCAGTTTTCACTGTAAAACCGAGTTGGAGATAGTACTTCCCCATATATATGTATGGATTGGAGTTTGCAACTGAAAAGAAACTTTGTGTTCCCAACAAGCTAGGTGAAGGACGGCTTTCACACACAATTATCTCTCAGAACTGAGCAAGTGGAGAGACGTTCGTTCACCTAGCACCAAGGGAACGGGTTGCAGGAGACACTTTTTCTCTGCTTTCTCAGTCTTTTTCCTAGTGCCGGTTTGAAGTTCCTTCAGTTTTCACTGTAAAACCGAGTTGGAGCTAGTACCTCCCCATATATATGTATGGAATGGAGTTTGCAACTGAAAAGAAACTTTGTTTTCCCAACAAGCTAGGTGAAGGAAAGCTTTCACACACAATTATCTCTCAGAACTGAGCAAGTGGAGAGACGTTCGTTCATCTAGCACCAAGGCAACGGGTTGCAGGAGACACATTTTCTCTGCTTTCTCAGTCTGTTTCCTAGTGCAAGTTTGAAGTTCCTGCAGTTTTCACTGTAAAACCGAGTTGGAGCTAGTACCTCCCCATATATATGTATGGAATGGCTTTTGCAACTCAAAAGAAACTTTGTGTTCCCTACAAGCTAGGTGAAGGACGGCTTTCACACACACTTATCTCTCAGAACTGAGCAAGTGGAGAGACGTTCGTTCACATAGCACCAAGGGAACGGGTTGCAGGAGACACATTTTCTCTGCTTTCTCAGTCTGTTTCCTAGTGCCGGTTTGAAGTTCCTGCAGTTTTCACTTTAAAACCGAGTTGGAGCTAGTACCTCCCCATGTATATGTATGGAATGGAGTTTGCAACTGAAAAGAAACATTGTTTTTCCAACAAGCTAGGTGAAGGACGGCTTTCACACACACTTATCTCTCAGAACTGAGCAAGTGGAGAGACGTTCGTTCACATAGCACCAAGGGAACGGGTTGCAGGAGACACATTTTCTCTGCTTTCTCAGTCTGTTTCCTAGTGCCGGTTTGAAGTTCCTGCAGTTTTCACTTTAAAACCGAGTTGGAGCTAGTACCTCCCCATGTATATGTATGGAATGGAGTTTGCAACTGAAAAGAAACATTGTTTTTCCAACAAGCTAGGTGAAGGACGGCTTTCACACACACTTATCTCTCAGAACTGAGCAAGTGGAGAGACGTTCGTTCACATAGCACCAAGGGAACGGGTTGCAGGAGACACATTTTCTCTGCTTTTTCAGTCTGTTTTCTAGTGCCGGTTTGAAGTTCCTGCAGTTTTCACTGTAAAACCGAGTTGGAGCTAGTACCTCCCCCAATATATGTATGGAATGGAGTTTGCAACTGAAAAGAAACTTTGTGTTCCCAACAAGCTAGGTGAAGGACGGCTTTCACACACAATTATCTCTCAGAAATGAGCAAGTGAAGAGACGTTCGTTCACCTAGCACCAAGGGAACGGGTTGCAGGACACACTTTTTCTCTGCTTTCTCAGTCTGTTTCCTAGTGCCGGTTTGAAGTTCCTGCAGTTTTCACTGTAAAACCGATTTGGAGCTAGTACTTCCCCATATATATTTATGGAGTGGACTTTGCAACTGAAAAGAAACTTTGTTTTCCCAAAAAGCTAGGTGAAGGACGGCTTTCACACACACTTATCTCTCAGAACTGAGCAAGTGGAGAGACGTTCGTTCACCTAGCACCAAGGGAACGGGTTGCAGGAGACACTTTTTCTCTGCTTTCTCAGTCTGTTTCCTAGTGCCGGTTTGAAGTTCCTGCAGTTTTCACTGTAAAACCGAGTTGGAGCTAGTACTTCCCCATATATATTTATGGAGTGGTGTTTGCAACTGAAAAGAAACTTTGTGTTCCCAACAAGCTAGGTGAAGGACGGCTTTCACACACAATTATCTCTCAGAACTGAGCAAGTGGAGAGACGTTCGTTCATCTAGCAAAAAGTGAACGGGTTGCAGGAGACACTTTTTCTCTGCCTTCTCAGTCTGATTCCTAGTGCCGGTTTGAAGTTCCTGCAGTTTTCACTTTAAAACCGTGTTGGAGCTAGTACCTCCCCATATATATGTATGGAATGGAGTTTGCAACTGAAAAGAAACTTTGTGTTCCCAACAAGCTAGGTGAAGGACGGCTTTCACACACACTTATCTCTCAGAACTGAGCAAGTGGAGAGACGTTCGTTCACCTAGCACCAAGGGAACGGGTTGCAGGAGACACTTTTTCTCTGCTTTCTCAGTCTGTTTCCTAGTGCAAGTTTGAAGTTCCTGCAGTTTTCACTGTAAAACCGAGTTAGAGCTAGTACCTCCCCCAATATATGTATGGAATGGAGTTTGCAACTGAAAAGAAACTTTGTGTTCCCAACCAGCTATGTGAAGGACGGCTTTCACACACAATTATCTCTCAGAAATGAGCAAGTGGAGAGACGTTCGTTCACCTAGCACCAAGGGAACTGTTTGCAGGACACACTTTTTCTCTGCTTTCTCAGTCTGTTTCCTAGTGCCGGTTTGAAGTTCCTGCAGTTTTCACTGTAAAACCGAGTTGGAGCTAGTACTTCCCCATATATATTTATGGAGTGGAGTTTGCAACTGAAAAGAAACTTTGTGTTCCCAACAAGCTAGGTGAAGGACGGCTTTCTCACACAATTATCTCTCAGAACTGAGCAAGTGGAGAGACGTTCGTTCACCTAGCACCAAGGGAACGGGTTGCAGGAGACACTTTTTCTCTGCTTTCTCAGTCTGTTTCCTAGTGCCGGTTTGAAGTTCCTGCAGTTTTCACTGTAAAACCGAGTTGGAGCTAGTACTTCCCCATATATATTTATGGAGTGGTGTTTGCAACTGAAAAGAAACTTTGTGTTCCCAACAAGCTAGGTGAAGGACGGCTTTCACACACAATTATCTCTCAGAACTGAGCAAGTGGAGAGACGTTCGTTCATCTAGCAACAAGGGAACGGGTTGCAGGAGACACTTTTTCTCTGCCTTCTCAGTCTGATTCCTAGTGCCGGTTTGAAGTTCCTGCAGTTTTCACTTTAAAACCGAGTTGGAGCTAGTACCTCCCTATGTATATGTATGGAATGGAGTTTGCAACTGAAAAGAAACTTTGTGTTCCCAACAAGCTATGTGAAGGACGGCTTTCACATACAATTATCTCTCAGAACTGAGCAAGTGGAGAGACGTTCGCTGATATAGCACCAAAGGAACGAGTTGCAGGAGACACTTTTTCTCTTGTTTCTCAGTCTGTTTCCTAGAGCCGGTTTGAAGTTCCTGCTGTTTTCACTGTAAAACGGATTTGGAGCTAGTACCTACCCATACATACGTATGGAATGGAGTTTGCTACTGAAAAGAAAATTTGTTTTCCCAACAAGCCAGGTGAAGGACGGCTTTCACACACACATATCTCTCAGAACTGAGCAAGTGGAGAGACGTTCGTTCACATAGCAACAAGGGAACGGGTTGCAGGAGACACATTTTCTCTGCTTTCTCAGTCTGTTTTCTAGTGCCGGTTTGAAGTTCCTGCAGTTTTCACTGTCAAACCGAGTTGGAGCTTGTACCTCCCCATATATATGTATGGAATGGAGTTTGCAACTGAAAAGAAACTTTGTGTTCCCAACAAGCTAGTTGAAGGACGGCTTTCACACACACTTATCTCTCAGAACTGAGCAAGTGGAGAGACTTTCGTTCATCTAGCACCAAGGGAACGGGTTGCAGGAGACACTTTTTCTCTGCTTTCTCAGTCTGTTTCCTAGTGCAAGTTTGAAGTTCCTGCAGTTTTCACTGTAAAACCGAGTTGGAGCTAGTACCTCCCCCAATATATGTATGGAATGGAGTTTGCAACTGAAAAGAAACTTAGTGTTCCCAACAAGCTAGGTGAAGGACGGCTTTCACACACAATTATCTCTCAGAAATGAGCAAGTGAAGAGACGTTCGTTCACCTAGCACCAAGGGAACGGGTTGCAGGACACACTTTTTCTCTGCTTTCTCAGTCTGTTTCCTAGTGCCGGTTTGAAGTTCCTGCAGTTTTCACTGTAAAACCGATTTGGAGCTAGTACTTCCCCATATATATTTATGGAGTGGAGTTTGCAACTGAAAAGAAACTTTGTGTTCCCAACAAGCTAGGTGAAGGAAGGCTTTCACACACAATTATCTCTCAGAACTGAGCAAGTGGAGAGACGTTCGTTCACCTAGCACCAAGGGAACGGGTTGCAGGAGACACTTTTTCTCTGCTTTCTCAGTCTGTTTCCTAGTGCCGGTTTGAAGTTCCTGCAGTTTTCACTGTAAAACCGAGTTGGAGCTAGTACTTCCCCATATATATTTATGGAGTGGAGTTTGCAACTGAAAAGAAACTTTGTGTTCCCAACAAGCTAGGTGAAGGACGGCTTTCACACACAATTATCTCTCAGAACTGAGCAAGTGGAGAGACGTTCGTTCATCTAGCAACAAGGGAACGGGTTGCAGGAGACACTTTTTCTCTGCTTTCTCAGTCTGTTTCCTAGTGCCGGTTTGAAGTTCCTGCAGTTTTCACTTTAAAACCGAGTTGGAGCTAGTACCTCCCCATGTATATGTATGGAATGGAGTTTGCAACTGAAAAGAAACATTGTTTTTCCAACAAGCTAGGTGAAGGACGGCTTTCACACACACTTATCTCTCAGAACTGAGCAAGTGGAGAGACGTTCGTTCACATAGCACCAAGGGAACGGGTTGCAGGAGACACATTTTCTCTGCTTTCTCAGTCTGTTTCCTAGTGCCGGTTTGAAGTACCTGCAGTTTTCACTGTAAAACCGAGTTGGAGCTAGTACCTACCCATACATACGTATGGAATGGAGTTTGCTACTGAAAAGAATCTTTGTGTTCCCAACAAGCTAGGTGAAGGACGGCTTTCACACACACATATCTCTCAGAACTGAGCAAGTGGAGAGACTTTCGTTCACATAGCACCAAGGGAACGGGTTGCAGGAGACACATTTTCTCTGCTTTCTCAGTCTGTTTCCTAGTGCCGGTTTGAAGTTCCTGCAGTTTTCACTGTAAAACCGAGTTGGAGCTAGTACCTAACCATATATATATATGGAATGGAGTTTGCAAATGAAAACAAACTTTGTGTTCCCAACAAGCTTGGTGAAGGACGGCTTTCACACACACTTATCTCTCAGAACTGAGCGTGTAGAGAGACGTTCGTTCATCTAGCACCAAGGGAACGGGTTGCAGGAGACACTTTTTCTCTGCTTTCTCAGTCTGTTTCCTAGTGCCGGTTTGAAGTTCCTGCAGTTTTCACTGTAAAACAGAGTTGGAGCTAGTACTTCCCCATATATATTTATGGAGTGGAGTTTGCAACTGAAAAGAAACTTTGTGTTCCCAACAAGCTAGGTGAAGGACGGCTTTCACACACACTTATCTCTCAGAACTGAGCAAGTGGAGAGACGTTCGTTCATCTAGCACCAAGGGAACGGGTTGCAGGAGACACATTTTCTCTGCTTTCTCATTCTGTTTCCTAGTGCCGGTTTGAAGTTCCTGCAGTTTTCACTGTCAAACCGAGTTGGAGCTAGTACCTCCCCATATATATGTATGGAATGGAGTTTGCAACTGAAAAGAAACTTTTTGTTCCCAACAAGCTTGGTGAAGAATGGCTTTCACACACACTTTTCTCTCAGAACTGAGCAAGTGGAGAGACGTTCGCTGATATAGCACCAAGGGAACGAGTTGCAGGAGACACTTTTTCTCTGGTTTCTCAGTCTATTTCCTAGTGCCGGTTTGAAGTTCCTGCTGTTTTCACTGTGAAAACGAGTTGGAGCTAGAACCTACCCATACATACATATGGAATGGAGTTTGCTACTGAAAAGAAACTTTGTTTTCCCAACAAGCTAGATGAAGGACGGCTTTCACACACACTTATCTCTCAGAACTGAGCAAGTGGAGAGACGTTCGTTCATCTAGCACCAAGGGAACGGGTTGCAGGAGACACTTTTTCTCTGCTTTCTCAGTCTGTTTCCTAGTGCCGGTTTGAAGTTCCTGCAGTTTTCACTGTAAAACCGAGTTGGAGCTAGTACCTCCCCCAATATATGTATGGAATGGAGGTTGCAACTGAAAAGAAACTTTGTGTTCCCAACAAGCTAGGTGAAGGACGGCTTTCACACACAATTATCTCTCAGAAATGAGCAAGTGGAGAGACGTTCGTTCACCTAGCACCAAGGGAACGGGTTGCAGGACACACTTTTTCTCTGCTTTCTCAGGCTGTTTCCTAGTGCCGGTTTGAATTTCCTGCAGTTTTCACTGTAAAACCGAGTTGGAGATAGTACTTCCCCATATATATGTATGGATTGGAGTTTGCAACTGAAAAGAAACTTTGTGTTCCCAACAAGCTAGGTGAAGGACGGCTTTCACACACAATTATCTCTCAGAACTGAGCAAGTGGAGAGACGTTCGTTCACCTAGCACCAAGGGAACGGGTTGCAGGAGACACTTTTTCTCTGCTTTCTCAGTCTTTTTCCTAGTGCCGGTTTGAAGTTCCTTCAGTTTTCACTGTAAAACCGAGTTGGAGCTAGTACCTCCCCATATATATGTATGGAATGGAGTTTGCAACTGAAAAGAAACTTTGTTTTCCCAACAAGCTAGGTGAAGGAAAGCTTTCACACACAATTATCTCTCAGAACTGAGCAAGTGGAGAGACGTTCGTTCATCTAGCACCAAGGCAACGGGTTGCAGGAGACACATTTTCTCTGCTTTCTCAGTCTGTTTCCTAGTGCAAGTTTGAAGTTCCTGCAGTTTTCACTGTAAAACCGAGTTGGAGCTAGTACCTCCCCATATATATGTATGGAATGGCTTTTGCAACTCAAAAGAAACTTTGTGTTCCCTACAAGCTAGGTGAAGGACGGCTTTCACACACACTTATCTCTCAGAACTGAGCAAGTGGAGAGACGTTCGTTCACATAGCACCAAGGGAACGGGTTGCAGGAGACACATTTTCTCTGCTTTCTCAGTCTGTTTTCTAGTGCCGGTTTGAAGTTCCTGCAGTTTTCACTGTCAAACCGAGTTGGAGCTAGTACCTCCCCATATATATGTATGGAATGGAGTTTGCAACTGAAAAGAAACTTTGTGTTCCCAACAAGCTAGGTGAAGGACGGCTTTCACACACACTTATCTCTCAGAACTGAGCAAGTGGAGAGACGTTCGTTCACCTAGCACCAAGGGAACGGGTTGCAGGAGACACTTATTCTCTGCTTTCTCAGTCTGTTTCCTAGTGCAAGTTTGAAGTTCCTGCAGTTTTCACTGCAAAACCGTGTTAGGGCTTGTACCTCCCCCAATATATGTATGGAATGGAGTTTGCAACTGAAAAGAAACTTTGTGTTCCCAACCAGCTATGTGAAGGACGGCTTTCACACACAATTATCTCTCAGAAATGAGCAAGTGGAGAGACGTTCGTTCACCTAGCACCAAGGGAACTGTTTGCAGGACACACTTTTTCTCTGCTTTCTCAGTCTGTTTCCTAGTGCCGGTTTGAAGTTCCTGCAGTTTTCAATGTAAAACCGAGTTGGAGCTAGTACTTCCCCATATATATTTATGGAGTGGTGTTTGCAACTGAAAAGAAACTTTGTGTTCCCAACAAGCTAGGTGAAGGACGGCTTTCACACACAATTATCTCTCAGAACTGAGCAAGTGGAGAGACGTTCGTTCACCTAGCACCAAGGGAACGGGTTGCAGGAGACATTTTTCTCTGCTTTCTCAGTCTGTTTCCTAGTGCCGGTTTGAAGTTCCTGCAGTTTTCACTGTAAAACCGAGTTGGAGCTAGTACTTCCCCATATATATTTATGGAGTGGTGTTTGCAACTGAAAAGAAACTTTGTGTTCCCAACAAGCTAGGTGAAGGACGGCTTTCACACACAATTATCTCTCAGAACTGAGCAAGTGGAGAGACGTTCGTTCATCTAGCAACAAGGGAACGGGTTGCAGGAGACACTTTTTCTCTGCCTTCTCAGTCTGATTCCTAGTGCCGGTTTGAAGTTCCTGCAGTTTTCACTTTAAAACCGAGTTGGAGCTAGTACCTCCCTATGTATATGTATGGAATGGAGTTTGCAACTGAAAAGAAACTTTGTGTTCCCAACAAGCTATGTGAAGGACGGCTTTCACATACAATTATCTCTCAGAACTGAGCAAGTGGAGAGACGTTCGCTGATATAGCACCAAAGGAACGAGTTGCAGGAGACACTTTTTCTCTGGTTTCTCAGTCTGTTTCCTAGAGCCGGTTTGAAGTTCCTGCTGTTTTCACTGTAAAACCGATTTGGAGCTAGTACCTACCCATACATACGTATGGAATGGAGTTTGCTACTGAAAAGAAACTTTGTTTTCCCAACAAGCTAGGTGAAGGACGGCTTTCACACACACATATCTCTCAGAACTGAGCAAGTGGAGAGACGTTCGTTCACATAGCAACAAGGGAACGGGTTGCAGGAGACACATTTTCTCTGCTTTCTCAGTCTGTTTTCTAGTGCCGGTTTGAAGTTCCTGCAGTTTTCACTGTCAAACCGAGTTGGAGCTAGTACCTCCCCATATATATGTATGGAATGGAGTTTGCAACTGAAAAGAAACTTTGTGTTCCCAACAAGCTAGTTGAAGGACGGCTTTCACACACACTTATCTCTCAGAACTGAGCAAGTGGAGAGACTTTCGTTCATCTAGCACCAAGGGAACGGGTTGCAGGAGACACTTTTTCTCTGCTTTCTCAGTCTGTTTCCTAGTGCAAGTTTGAAGTTCCTGCAGTTTTCACTGTAAAACCGATTTGGAGCTAGTACCTCCCCCAATATATGTATGGAATGGAGTTTGCAACTGAAAAGAAACTTTGTGTTCCCAACAAGCTAGGTGAAGGACGGCTTTCACACACAATTATCTCTCAGAAATGAGCAAGTGAAGAGACGTTCGTTCACCTAGCACCAAGGGAACGGGTTGCAGGACACACTTTTTCTCTGCTTTCTCAGTCTGTTTCCTAGTGCCGGTTTGAAGTTCCTGCAGTTTTCACTGTTACCGATTTGGAGCTAGTACTTCCCCATATATATTTATGGAGTGGAGTTTGCAACTGAAAAGAAACTTTGTTTTCCCAAAAAGCTAGGTGAAGGACGGCTTTCACACACACTTATCTCTCAGAACTGAGCAAGTGGAGAGACGTTCGTTCACATAGCACCAAGGGAACGGGTTGCAGGAGACACATTTTCTCTGCTTTCTCAGTCTGTTTTCTAGTGCCGGTTTGAAGTTCCTGCAGTTTTCACTGTCAAACCGAGTTGGAGCTAGTACCTCCCCATATATATGTATGGAATGGAGTTTGCAACTGAAAAGAAACTTTGTGTTCCCAACAAGCTAGGTGAAGGACGGCTTTCACACACACTTATCTCTCAGAACTGAGCAAGTGGAGAGACGTTCGTTCACCTTGCACCAAGGGAACGGGTTGCAGGAGACACTTTTTCTCTGCTTTCTCAGTCTGTTTCCTAGTGCAAGTTTGAAGTTCCTGCAGTTTTCACTGTAAAACCGAGTTTGAGCTAGTACCTCCCCCAATATATGTATGGAATGGAGTTTGCAACTGAAAAGAAACTTTGTGTTCCCAACCAGCTATGTGAAGGACGGCTTTCACACACAATTATCTCTCAGAAATGAGCAAGTGGAGAGACGTTCGTTCACCTAGCACCAAGGGAACTGTTTGCAGGAGACACTTTTTCTCTGCTTTCTCAGTCTGTTTCCTAGTGCAAGTTTGAAGTTCCTGCAGTTTTCACTGTAAAACCGAGTTGGAGCTAGTACCTCCCCCAATATATGTATGGAATGGAGTTTGCAACTGAAAAGAAACTTTGTGTTCCCAACAATCTAGGTGAAGGACGGCTTTCACACACAATTATCTCTCAGAAATGAGCAAGTGAAGAGACGTTCGTTCACCTAGAACCAAGGGAACGGGTTGCAGGAGACACTTTTTCTCTGGTTTCTCAGTCTGTTTCCTAGTGCCGGTTTGAAGTTCCTGCAGTTTTCACTGTAAAACCGATTTGGAGCTAGTACTTCCCCATATATATTTATGGAGTGGACTTTGCAACTGAAAAGAAACTTTGTTTTCCCAAAAAGCTAGGTGAAGGACGGCTTTCACACACACTTATCTCTCAGAACTGAGCAAGTGGAGAGACGTTCGTTCACATAGCACCAAGGGAACGGGTTGCAGGAGACACATTTTCTCTGCTTTCTCAGTCTGTTTTCTAGTGCCGGTTTGAAGTTCCTGCAGTTTTCACTGTCAAACCGAGTTGGAGCTAGTACCTCCCCATATATATGTATGGAATGGAGTTTGCAACTGAAAAGAAACTTTGTGTTCCCAACAAGCTAGGTGAAGGACGGCTTTCACACACACTTATCTCTCAGAACTGAGCAAGTGGAGAGACGTTCGTTCACCTAGCACCAAGGGAACGGGTTGCAGGAGACACTTTTTCTCTGCTTTCTCAGTCTGTTTCCTAGTGCCGGTTTGAAGTTCCTGCAGTTTTCACTGTAAAACCGAGTTGGAGCTAGTACTTCCCCATATATATTTATGGAGTGGTGTTTGCAACTGAAAAGAAACTTTGTGTTCCCAACAAGCTAGGTGAAGGACGGCTTTCACACACAATTATCTCTCAGAACTGAGCAAGTGGAGAGACGTTCGTTCATCTAGCAACAAGGGAACGGGTTGCAGGAGACACTTTTTCTCTGCCTTCTCAGTCTGATTCCTAGTGCCGGTTTGAAGTTCCTGCAGTTTTCACTTTAAAACCGAGTTGGAGCTAGTACCTCCCTATGTATATGTATGGAATGGAGTTTGCAACTGAAAAGAAACTTTGTGTTCCCAACAAGCTATGTGAAGGACGGCTTTCACATACAATTATCTCTCAGAACTGAGCAAGTGGAGAGACGTTCGCTGATATAGCACGAAAGGAACGAGTTGCAGGAGACACTTTTTCTCTGCTTTCTCAGTCTGTTTCCTAGAGCCGGTTTGAAGTTCCTGCTGTTTTCACTGTAAAACCGATTTGGAGCTAGTACCTACCCATACATACGTATGGAATGGAGTTTGCTACTGAAAAGAAACTTTGTTTTCCCAACAAGCTAGGTGAAGGACGGCTTTCACACACACATATCTCTCAGAACTGAGCAATTGGAGAGACGTTCGTTCACATAGCAACAAGTGAACGGGATGCAGGAGACACATTTTCTCTGCTTTCTCAGTCTGTTTTCTAGTGCCGGTTTGAAGTTCCTGCAGTTTTCACTGTCAAACCGAGTTGGAGCTAGTACCTCCCCATATATATGTATGGAATGGAGTTTGCAACTGAAAAGAAACTTTGTGTTCCCAACAAGCTAGTTGAAGGACGGCTTTCACACACACTTATCTCTCCGAACTGAGCAAGTGGAGAGACTTTCGTTCATCTAGCACCAAGGGAACGGGTTGCAGGAGACACTTTTTCTCTGCTTTCTCAGTCTGTTTCCTAGTGCAAGTTTGAAGTTCCTGCAGTTTTCACTGTAAAACCGAGTTGGAGCTAGTACCTCCCCCAATATATGTATGGAATGGAGTTTGCAACTGAAAAGAAACTTTGTGTTCCCAACAAGCTAGGTGAAGGACGGCTTTCACACACAATTATCTCTCAGAAATGAGCAAGTGAAGAGACGTTCGTTCACCTAGCACCAAGGGAACGGGTTGCAGGACACACTTTTTCTCTGCTTTCTCAGTCTGTTTCCTAGTGCCGGTTTGAAGTTCCTGCAGTTTTCACTGTAAAACCGATTTGGAGCTAGTACTTCCCCATATATATTTATGGAGTGGAGTTTGCAACTGAAAAGAAACTTTGTTTTCCCAAAAAGCTAGGTGAAGGACGGCTTTCACACACACTTATCTCTCAGAACTGAGCAAGTGGAGAGACGTTCGTTCACATAGCACCAAGGGAACGGGTTGCAGGAGACACCTTTTCTCTGCTTTCTCAGTCTGTTTTCTAGTGCCGGTTTGAAGTTCCTGCAGTTTTCACTGTCAAACGAGTTGGAGCTAGTACCTCCCCATATATATGTATGGAATGGTGTTTGCAACTGAAAAGAAACTTTGTGTTCCCAACAAGCTAGGTGAAGGACGGCTTTCACACACACTTATCTCTCAGAACTGAGCAAGTGGAGAGACGTTCGTTCACCTAGCAACAAGGGAACGGGTTGCAGGAGACACTTTTTCTCTGCTTTCTCAGTCTGTTTCCTAGTGCAAGTTTGAAGTTCCTGCAGTTTTCACTGTAAAACCGAGTTAGAGCTAGTACCTCCCCCAATATATGTATGGAATGGAGTTTGCAACTGAAAAGAAACTTTGTGTTCCCAACCAGCTATGTGAAGGACGGCTTTCACACACAATTATCTCTCAGAAATGAGCAAGTGGAGAGACGTTCGTTCACCTAGCACCAAGGGAACTGTTTGCAGGGGACACTTTTTCTCTGCTTTCTCAGTCTGTTTCCTAGTGCAAGTTTGAAGTTCCTGCAGTTTTCACTGTAAAACCGAGTTGGAGCTAGTACCTCCCCCAATATATGTATGGAATGGAGTTTGCAACTGAAAAGAAACTTTGTGTTCCCAACAAGCTAGGTGAAGGACGGCTTTCACACACAATTATCTCTCAGAAATGAGCAAGTGAAGAGACGTTCGTTCACCTAGCACCAAGGGAACGGGTTGCAGGACACACTTTTTCTCTGCTTTCTCAGTCTGTTTCCTAGTGCCGGTTTGAAGTTCCTGCAGTTTTCACTGTAAAACCGATTTGGAGCTAGTACTTCCCCATATATATTTATGGAGTGGAGTTTGCAACTGAAAAGAAACTTTGTTTTCCCAAAAAGCTAGTTGAAGGACGGCTTTCACACACACTTATCTCTCAGAACTGAGCAAGTGGAGAGACGTTCGTTCACATAGCACCAAGGGAACGGGTTGCAGGAGACACATTTTCTCTGCTTTCTCAGTCTGTTTTCTAGTGCCGGTTTGAAGTTCCTGCAGTTTTCACTGTCAAACCGAATTGGAGCTAGTACCTCCCCATATATATGTATGGAATGGGGTTTGCAACTGAAAAGAAACTTTGTGTTCCCAACAAGCTAGGTGAAGGACGGCTTTCACACACACTTTTCTCTCAGAACTGAGCAAGTGGAGAGACGTTCGTTCAATTAGCACCAAGGGAACGGGTTGCAGGAGACACTTTTTCTCTGCTTTCTCAGTCTGTTTCCTAGTGCAAGTTTGAAGTTCATGCAGTTTTCACTGTAAAACCGAGTTAGAGCTAGTACCTCCCCCAATATATGTATGGAATGGAGTTTGCAACTGAAAAGAAACTTTGTGTTCCCAACCAGCTATGTGAAGGACGGCTTTCACACACAATTATCTCTCAGAAATGAGCAATTGGAGAGACGTTCCTTCACCTAGCACCAAGGGAACTGTTTGCAGGACACACTTTTTCTCTGCTTTCTCAGTCTGTTTCCTAGTGCCGGTTTGAAGTTCCTGCAGTTTTCACTGTAAAACCGAGTTGGAGCTAGTACTTCCCCATATATATTTATGGAGTGGAGTTTGCAACTGAAAAGAAACTTTGTGTTCCCAACAAGCTAGGTGAAGGACGGCTTTCACACACAATTATCTCTCAGAACTGAGCAAGTGGAGAGACGTTCGTTCACCTAGCACCAAGGGAACGGGTTGCAGGAGACACTTTTTCTCTGCTTTCTCAGTCTGTTTCCTAGTGCCGGTTTGAAGTTCCTGCAGTATTCACTGTAAAACAGTGTTGGAGCTAGTACTTCCCCATATATATTTATGGAGTGGTGTTTGCAACTGAAAAGAAACTTTGTGTTCCCAACAAGCTAGGTGAAGGACGGCTTTCACACACAATTATCTCTCAGAACTGAGCAAGTGGAGAGACGTTCGTTCATCTAGCAACAAGGGAACGGGTTGCAGGAGACACTTTTTCTCTGCCTTCTCAGTCTGATTCCTAGTGCCGGTTTGAAGTTCCTGCAGTTTTCACTTTAAAACCGAGTTGGAGCTAGTACCTCCCTATGTATATGTATGGAATGGAGTTTGCAACTGAAAAGAAACTTTGTGTTCCCAACAAGCTATGTGAAGGCCGGCTTTCACATACAATTATCTCTCAGAACTGAGCAAGTGGAGAGACGTTCGCTGATATAGCACCAAAGGAACGAGTTGCAGGAGACACTTTTTCTCTGGTTTCTCAGTCTGTTTCCTAGAGCCGGTTTGAAGTTCCTGCTGTTTTCACTGTAAAACCGATTTGGAGCTAGTACCTACCCATACATACGTATGGAATGGAGTTTGCTACTGAAAAGAAACTTTGTTTTCCCAACAAGCCAGGTGAAGGACGGCTTTCACACACACATATCTCTCAGAACTGAGCAAGTGGAGAGACGTTCGTTCACATAGCAACAAGGGAACGGGTTGCAGGAGACACATTTTCTCTGCTTTCTCAGTCTGTTTTCTAGTGCCGGTTTGAAGTTCCTGCAGTTTTCACTGTCAAACCGAGTTGGAGCTAGTACCTCCCCATATATATGTATGGAATGGAGTTTGCAACTGAAAAGAAACTTTGTGTTCCCAACAAGCTAGTTGAAGGACGGCTTTCACACACACTTATCTCTCAGAACTGAGCAAGTGGAGAGACTTTCGTTCATCTAGCACCAAGGGAACGGGTTGCAGGAGACACTTTTTCTCTGCTTTCTCAGTCTGTTTCCTAGTGCAAGTTTGAAGTTCCTGCAGTTTTCACTGTAAAACCGATTTGGAGCTAGTACCTCCCCCAATATATGTATGGAATGGAGTTTGCAACTGAAAAGAAACTTTGTGTTCCCAACAAGCTAGGTGAAGGACGGCTTTCACACACAATTATCTCTCAGAAATGAGCAAGTGAAGAGACGTTCGTTCACCTAGCACCAAGGGAACGGGTTGCAGGACACACTTTTTCTCTGCTTTCTCAGTCTGTTTCCTAGTGCCGGTTTGAAGTTCCTGCAGTTTTCACTGTTACCGATTTGGAGCTAGTACTTCCCCATATATATTTATGGAGTGGAGTTTGCAACTGAAAAGAAACTTTGTTTTCCCAAAAAGCTAGGTGAAGGACGGCTTTCACACACACTTATCTCTCAGAACTGAGCAAGTGGAGAGACGTTCGTTCACATAGCACCAAGGGAACGGGTTGCAGGAGACACATTTTCTCTGCTTTCTCAGTCTGTTTTCTAGTGCCGGTTTGAAGTTCCTGCAGTTTTCACTGTCAAACCGAGTTGGAGCTAGTACCTCCCCATATATATGTATGGAATGGAGTTTGCAACTGAAAAGAAACTTTGTGTTCCCAACAAGCTAGGTGAAGGACGGCTTTCACACACACTTATCTCTCAGAACTGAGCAAGTGGAGAGACGTTCGTTCACCTAGCACCAAGGGAACGGGTTGCAGGAGACACTTTTTCTCTGCATTCTCAGTCTGTTTCCTAGTGCAAGTTTGAAGTTCCTGCAGTTTTCACTGTAAAACCGAGTTAGAGCTTGTACCTCCCCCAATATATGTATGGAATGGAGTTTGCAACTGAAAAGAAACTTTGTGTTCCCAACCAGCTATGTGAAGGACGGCTTTCACACACAATTATCTCTCAGAAATGAGCAAGTGGAGAGACGTTCGTTCACCTAGCACCAAGGGAACTGTTTGCAGGAGACACTTTTTCTCTGCTTTCTCAGTCTGTTTCCTAGTGCAAGTTTGAAGTTCCTGCAGTTTTCACTGTAAAACCGAGTTGGAGCTAGTACCTCCCCCAATATATGTATGGAATGGAGTTTGCAACTGAAAAGAAACTTTGTGTTCCCAACAAGCTAGGTGAAGGACGGCTTTCACACACAATTATCTCTCAGAAATGAGCAAGTGAAGAGACGTTCGTTCACCTAGCACCAAGGGAACGGTTTGCAGGACACACTTTTTCTCTGCTTTCTCAGTCTGTTTCCTAGTGCCGGTTTGAAGTTCCTGCAGTTTTCACTGTAAAACCGATTTGGAGCTAGTACTTCCCCATATATATTTATGGAGTGGACTTTGCAACTGAAAAGAAACTTTGTTTTCCCAAAAAGCTAGGTGAAGGAAGGCTTTCACACACACTTATCTCTCAGAACTGAGCAAGTGGAGAGACGTTCGTTCACATAGCACCAAGGGAACGGTTTGCAGGAGACACATTTTCTCTGCTTTCTCAGTCTGTTTTCTAGTGCCGGTTTGAAGTTCCTGCAGTTTTCACTGTCAAACCGAGTTGGAGCTAGTACCTCCCCATATATATGTATGGAATGGAGTTTGCAACTGAAAAGAAACTTTGTGTTCCCAACAAGCTAGGTGAAGGACGGCTTTCACACACACTTATCTCTCAGAACTGAGCAAGTGGAGAGACGTTCGTTCACCTAGCACCAAGGGAACGGGTTGCAGGAGACACTTTTTCTCTGCTTTCTCAGTCTGTTTCCTAGTGCCGGTTTGAAGTTCCTGCAGTTTTCACTGTAAAACCGAGTTGGAGCTAGTACTTCCCCATATATATTTATTGAGTGGTGTTTGCAACTGAAAAGAAACTTTGTGTTCCCAACAAGCTAGGTGAAGGACGGCTTTCACACACAATTATCTCTCAGAACTGAGCAAGTGGAGAGACGTTCGTTCATCTAGCAACAAGGGAACGGGTTGCAGGAGACACTTTTTCTCTGCCTTCTCAGTCTGATTCCAAGTGCCGGTTTGAAGTTCCTGCAGTTTTCACTTTAAAACCGAGTTGGAGCTAGTACCTCCCCCAATATATGTATGGAATGGAGTTTGAAACTGAAAAGAAACTTTGTGTTCCCAACAAGCTAGGTGAAGGACGGCTTTCACACACAATTATCTCTCAGAAATGAGCAAGTGAAGAGACGTTCGTTCACCTAGCACCAAGGGAACGGGTTGCAGGACACACTTTTTCTCTGCTTTCTCAGTCTGTTTCCTAGTGCCGGTTTGAAGTTCCTGCAGTTTTCACTGTAAAACCGAGTTGGAGCTAGTACTTCCCCATATATATTTATGGAGTGGACTTTGCAACTGAAAAGAAACTTTGTTTTCCCAAAAAGCTAGGTGAAGGACGGCTTTCACACACACTTATCTCTCAGAACTGAGCAAGTGGAGAGACGTTCGTTCACATAGCACCAAGGGAACGGGTTGCAGGAGACACATTTTCTCTGCTTTCTCAGTCTGTTTTCTAGTGCCGGTTTGAAGTTCCTGCAGTTTTCACTGTCAAACCGAGTTGGAGCTAGTACCTCCCCATATATATGTATGGAATGGAGTTTGCAACTGAAAAGAAACTTTGTGTTCCCAACAAGCTAGGTGAAGGACGGCTTTCACACACACTTATCTCTCAGAACTGAGCAAGTGGAGAGACGTTCGTTCACCTAGCACCAAGGGAACGGGTTGCAGGAGACACTTTTTCTCTGCTTTCTCAGTCTGTTTCCTAGTGCCGGTTTGAAGTTCCTGCAGTTTTCACTGTAAAACCGAGTTGGAGCTAGTACTTCCCCATATATATTTATGGAGTGGTGTTTGCAACTGAAAAGAAACTTTGTGTTCCCAACAAGCTAGGTGAAGGACGGCTTTCACACACAATTATCTCTCAGAACTGAGCAAGTGGAGAGACGTTCGTTCACCTAGCACCAAGGGAACTGTTTGCAGGACACACTTTTTCTCTGCTTTCTCAGTCTGTTTCCTAGTGCCGGTTTGAAGTTCCTGCAGTTTTCACTGTAAAACCGAGTTGGAGCTAGTACTTCCCCATATATATTTATGGAGTGGAGTTTGCAACTGAAAAGAAACTTTGTGTTCCCAACAAGCTAGGTGAAGGACGGCTTTCACACACAATTATCTCTCAGAACTGAGCAAGTGGAGAGACGTTCGTTCACCTAGCACCAAGGGAACGGGTTGCAGTAGACACTTTTTCTCTGCATTCTCAGTCTGTTTCCTAGTGCCGGTTTGAAGTTCCTGCAGTTTTCACTGTAAAACCGAGTTGGAGCTAGTACTTCCCCATATATATTTATGGAGTGGTGTTTGCAACTGAAAAGAAACTTTGTGTTCCCAACAAGCTAGGTGAAGGACGGCTTTCACACACAATTATCTCTCAGAACTGAGCAAGTGGAGAGACGTTCGTTCATCTAGCAACAAGGGAACGGGTTGCAGGAGACACTTTTTCTCTGCCTTCTCAGTCTGATTCATAGTGCCGGTTTGAAGTTCCTGCAGTTTTCACTTTAAAACCGAGTTGGAGCTAGTACCTCCCTATGTATATGTATGGAATGGAGTTTGCAATTGAAAAGAAACTTTGTGTTCCCAACAAGCTATGTGAAGGACGGCTTTCACATACAATTATCTCTCAGAACTGAGCAAGTGGAGAGACGTTCGCTGATATAGCACCAAAGGAACGAGTTGCAGGAGACACTTTTTCTCTGGTTTCTCAGTCTGTTTCCTAGAGCCGGTTTGAAGTTCCTGCTGTTTTCACTGTAAAACCGATTTGGAGCTAGTACCTACCCATACATACGTATGGAATGGAGTTTGCTACTGAAAAGAAACTTTGTTTTCCCAACAAGCTAGGTGAAGGACGGCTTTCACACACACATATATCTCAGAACTGAGCAAGTGGAGAGACGTTCGTTCACATAGCTACAAGGGAACGGGTTGCAGGAGACACATTTTCTCTGCTTTCTCAGTCTGTTTTCTAGTGCCGGTTTGAATTTCCTGCAGTTTTCACTGTCAAACCGAGTTGGAGCTAGTACCTCCCCATATATATGTATGGAATGGAGTTTGCAACTGAAAAGAAACTTTGTGTTCCCAACAAGCTAGTTGAAGGACGGCTTTCACACACACTTATCTCTCAGAACTGAGCAAGTGGAGAGACTTTCGTTCATCTAGCACCAAGGGAACGGGTTGCAGGAGACACTTTTTCTCTGCTTTCTCAGTCTGTTTCCTAGTGCAAGTTTGAAGTTCCTGCAGTTTTCACTGTAAAACCGAGTTGGAGCTAGACCTCCCCCAATATATGTATGGAATGGAGTTTGCAACTGAAAAGAAACTTTGTGTTCCCAACAAGCTAGGTGAAGGACGGCTTTCACACACAATTATCTCTCAGAAATGAGCAAGTGAAGAGACGTTCATTCACCTAGCACCAAGGGAACGGGTTGCAGGACACACTTTTTCTCTGCTTTCTCAGTCTGTTTTCTAGTGCCGGTTTGAAGTTCCTGCAGTTTTCACTGTAAAACCGATTTGGAGCTAGTACTTCCCCATATATATTTATGGAGTGGAGTTTGCAACTGAAAAGAAACTTTGTGTTCCCAAAAAGCTAGGTGAAGGAAGGCTTTCACACACAATTATCTCTCAGAACTGAGCAAGTGGAGAGACGTTCGTTCACCTAGCACCAAGGGAACGGGTTGCAGGACACACTTTTTCTCTGCTTTCTCAGTCTGTTTCCTAGTGCCGGTTTGAAGTTCCTGCAGTTTTCTCTGTAAAACCGAGTTGGAGCTAGTACTTCCCCATATATATTTATGGAGTGGAGTTTGCAACTGAAAAGAAACTTTGTGTTCCCAACAAGCTAGGTGAAGGACGGCTTTCACACACAATTATCTCTCAGAACTGAGCAAGTGGAGAGACGTTCGTTCATCTAGCAACAAGGGAACGGGTTGCAGGAGACACTTTTTCTCTGCTTTCTCAGTCTGTTTCCTAGTGCCGGTTTGAAGTTCCTGCAGTTTTCACTTTAAAACCGAGTTGGAGCTAGTACCTCCCCATGTATATGTATGGAATGGAGTTTGCAACTGAAAAGAAACATTGTTTTTCCAACAAGCTAGGTGAAGGACGGCTTTCACACACACTTATCTCTCAGAACTGAGCAAGTGGAGAGACGTTCGTTCACATAGCACCAAGGGAACGGGTTGCAGGAGACACATTTTCTCTGCTTTCTCAGTCTGTTTCCTAGTGCCGGTTTGAAGTTCCTGCAGTTTTCACTGTAAAACCGAGTTGGAGCTAGTACCTACCCATACATACGTATGGAATGGAGTTTGCTACTGAAAAGAAACTTTGTGTTCCCAACAAGCTAGGTGAAGGACGGCTTTCACACACACTTATCTCTCAGAACTGAGCAAGTGGAGAGACGTTCTTTCACCTAGCACCAAGGGAACGGGTTGCAGGAGACACTTTTTCTCTGGTTTCTCAGTCTGTTTCCAAGTGCCGGTTTGAAGTTCCTTCAGTTTTCACTGTAAAACCGAGTTGGAGCTAGTACCTCCCCATATATATGTATGGAATGGAGTTTGCAACTGAAAAGAAACTTTTTGTTCCCAACAAGCTTGGTGAAGAATGGCTTTCACACACACTTTTCTCTCAGAACTGAGCAAGTGGAGAGACGTTCGCTGATATAGCACCAAGGGAACGAGTTGCAGGAGACACTTTTTCTCTGGTTTCTCATTCTATTTCCTAGTGCCGGTTTGAAGTTCCTGCTGTTTTCACTGTGAAAACGAGTTGGAGCTAGAACCTACCCATACATACATATGGAATGGAGTTTGCTACTGAAAAGAAACTTTGTTTTCCCAACAAGCTAGGTGAAGGACGGCTTTCACACACATTTATCTCTCAGAACTGAGCAAGTGGAGAGACGTTCGTTCATCTAGCACCAAGGGAACGGGTTGCAGGAGACACTTTTTCTCTGCTTTCTCAGTCTGTTTCCTAGTGCCGGTTTGAAGTTCCTGCAGTTTTCACTGTAAAACCGAGTTGGAGCTAGTACCTCCCCCAATATATGTATGGAATGGAGTTTGCAACTGAAAAGAAACTTTGTGTTCCCAACAAGCTAGGTGAAGGACGGCTTTCACACACAATTATCTCTCAGAAATGAGCAAGTGGAGAGACGTTCGTTCACCTAGCACCAAGGGAACGGGTTGCAGGTCACACTTTTTCTCTGCTTTCTCAGGCTGTTTCCTAGTGCCGGTTTGAAGTTCCTGCAGTTTTCACTGTAAAACCGAGTTGGAGATAGTACTTCCCCATATATATGTATGGATTGGAGTTTGCAACTGAAAAGAAACTTTGTGTTCCCAACAAGCTAGGTGAAGGACGGCTTTCACACACAATTATCTCTCAGAACTGAGCAAGTGGAGAGACGTTCGTTCACCTAGCACCAAGGGAACGGGTTGCAGGAGACACTTTTTCTCTGGTTTCTCAGTCTGTTTCCTAGTGCCGGTTTGAAGTTCCTTCAGTTTTCACTGTAAAACCGAGTTGGAGCTAGTACCTCCCCATATATATGTATGGAATGGAGTTTGCAACTGAAAAGAAACTTTGTTTTCCCAACAAGCTAGGTGAAGGAAAGCTTTCACACACAATTATCTCTCAGAACTGAGCAAGTGGAGAGACGTTCGTTCATCTAGCACCAAGGCAACGGGTTGCAGGAGACACATTTTCTCTGCTTTCTCAGTCTGTTTCCTAGTGCCGGTTTGAAGTTCCTGCAGTTTTCACTGTAAAACCGAGTTGGAGCTAGTACCTCCCCATATATATGTATGGAATGGCTTTTGCAACTCAAAAGAAACTTTGTGTTCCCTACAAGCTAGGTGAAGGACGGCTTTCACACACACTTATCTCTCAGAACTGAGCAAGTGGAGAGACGTTCGTTCATCTAGCACCAAGGGAACGGGTTGCAGGAGACACTTTTTCTCTGCTTTCTCAGTATGTTTCCTAGTGCCGGTTTGAAGTACCTGCAGTTTTCACTGTAAAACCGAGTTGGAGCTAGTACCTCCCCATATATATGTATGGAATGGAGTTTGCAACTGAAAAGAAACTTTGTGTTCCCAACAAGCTTGGTGAAGGACGGCTTTCACACACAAATATCTCTCAGAACTGAGCAAGTGGAGAGACGTTCGTTCACATAGCACCAAGGGAACGGGTTGCAGGAGAAACATTTTCTCTGCTTTCTCAGTCTGTTTCCTAGTGCCGGTTTGAAGTTCCTGCAGTTTTCACTGTCAAACCGAGTTGGAGCTAGTACCTAACCATATATATGTATGGAATGGAGTTTGCAACTGAAAAGAAACTTTGTGTTCCCAACAAGCTAGGTGAAGGACGGCTTTCACACACACTTATCTCTCAGAACTGAGCAAGTGGAGAGACGTTCGTTCATCTAGCACCAAGGGAACGGGTTGCAGGAGACACTTTTTCTCTGCTTTCTCAGTCTGTTTCCTAGTGCCGGTTTGAAGTTCCTGCAGTTTTCACTGTCAAACCTAGTTGGAGCTAGTACCTCCCCATATATATGTATGGAATGGAGTTTGCAACTGAAAAGAAACTTTGTGTTCCCAACAAGCTAGGTGAAGGACGGCTTTCACACACACTTATCTCTCAGAACTGAGCAAGTGGAGAGACGTTCGTTCATCTAGCACCAAGGGAACGAGTTGCAGGAGACACTTTTTCTCTGCTTTCTCAGTCTGTTTCCTAGTGCCGGTTTGAAGTTCCTGCAGTTTTCACTGTCAAACCGAGTTGGAGCTAGTACCTCCCCATATATATGTATGGAATGGAGTTTGCAACTGAAAAGAAACTTTTTGTTCCCAACAACTTTGGTGAAGAATGGCTTTCACACACACTTTTCTCTCAGAATTGAGCAAGTGGAGAGACGTTCGCTGATATAGCACCAAGGGAACGAGATGCAGGAGACACTTTTTCTCTGGATTCTCAGTCTGTTTCCTAGTGCCGGTTTGAAGTTCCTGCTGTTTTCACTGTAAAACCGAGTTGGAGCTAGTACCTACCCATACATACGTATGGAATGGAGTTTGCTACTGAAAAGAATCTTTGTGTTCCCAACAAGCTAGGTGAAGGACGGCTTTCACACACACTTATCTCTCAGAACTGAGCAAGTGGAGAGACGTTCGTTCACATAGCACCAAGGGAACGGGATGCAGGAGACACATTTTCTCTGCTTTCTCAGTCTGTTTCCTAGTGCCGGTTTGAAGTTCCTGCAGTTTTCACTGTAAAACCGAGTTGGAGCTAGTACCTAACCATATATATGTATGGAATGGAGTTTGCAACTGAAAAGAAACTTTGTGTTCCCAACAAGCTAGGTGAAGGACGGCTTTCACACACACTTATCTCTCAGAACTGAGCAAGTGGAGAGACGTTCGTTCATCTAGCACCAAGGGAACGGGTTGCAGGAGACACTTTTTCTCTGCTTTCTCAGTATGTTTCCTAGTGCCGGTTTGAAGTTCCTGCAGTTTTCACTGTCAAACCGAGTTGGAGCTAGTACCTCCCCATATATATGTATGGAATGGAGTTTGCAACTGAAAAGAAACTTTTTGTTCCCAACAAGCTTGGTGAAGAATGGCTTTCACACACACTTTTCTCTCAGAACTGAGCAAGTGGAGAGACGTTCGCTGATATAGCACCAAGGGAACGAGTTGCAGGAGACACTTTTTCTCTGCTTTCTCAGTCTGTTTCCTAGTGCCGGTTTGAAGTTCCTGCAGTTTTCACTGTAAAACCGAGTTGGAGCTAGTACCTAACCATATATATGTATGGAATGGAGTTTGCAACTGAAAAGAAACTTTGTGTTCCCAACAAGCTAGGTGAAGGACGGCTTTCACACACACTTATCTCTCAGAACTGAGCAAGTGGAGAGACGTTCGTTCATCTAGCACCAAGGGAACGGGTTGCAGGAGACACTTTTTCTCTGCTTTCTCAGTCTGTTTCCTAGTGCCGGTTTGAAGTTCCTGCAGTTTTCACTGTCAAACCGATTTGGAGCTAGTACCTCCCCATATATATGTATGGAATGGAGTTTGCAACTGAAAAGAAACTTTTTGTTCCCAACAAGCTTGGTGAAGAATGGCTTTCACACACACCTTTCTCTCAGAACTGAGCAAGTGGAGAGACGTTCGCTGATATAGCACCAAGGGAACTAGTTGCAGGAGACACTTTTTCTCTGGTTTCTCAGTCTGTTTCCTAGTGCCGGTTTGAAGTTCCTGCAGTTTTCACTGTAAAACCGAGTTGGAGCTAGTACCTAACCATATATATTTATGGAATGGAGTTTGCAACTGAAAAGAAACTTTGTGTTCCCAACAAGCTAGGTGAAGGACGGCTTTCACACACACTTATCTCTCAGAACTGAGCAAGTGGAGAGACGTTCGTTCATCTAGCACCAAGGGAACGGGTTGCAGGAGACACTTTTTCTCTGCTTTCTCAGTATGTTTCCTAGTGCCGGTTTGAAGTTCCTGCAGTTTTCACTGTCAAACCGAGTTGGAGCTAGTACCTCCCCATATATATGTATGGAATGGAGTTTGCAACTGAAAAGAAACTTTTTGTTCCCAACAAGCTTGGTGAAGAATGGCTTTCACACACACTTTTCTCTCAGAACTGAGCAAGTGGAGAGACGTTCGCTGATATAGCACCAAGGGAACGAGTTGCAGGAGACACTTTTTCTCTGGTTTCTCAGTCTGTTTCCTAGTGCCGGTTTGAAGTTCCTGCTGTTTTCACTGTAAAACAGAGTTGGAGTTAGTACCTACCCATACATACGTATGGAATGGAGTTTGCTACTGAAAAGAAACTTTGTGTTCCCAACAAGCTAGGTGAAGGACGGCTTTCACACACACTTATCTCTCAGAACTGAGCAAGTGGAGAGACGTTCGTTCATCTAGCACCAAGGGAACGGGTTGCAGGAGACACTTTTTCTCTGCTTTCTCAGTCTGTTTCCTAGTGCCGGTTTGAAGTTCCTGCAGTTTTCACTGTCAAACCGAGTTGGAGCTAGTACCTCCCCATATATATGTATGGAATGGAGTTTGCTACTGAAAAGAAACTTTTTGTTCCCAACAAGGTTGGTGAAGAATGGCTTTCACACACACTTTTCTCTCAGAACTGAGCAAGTGGAGAGACGTTCGCTGATATAGCACCAAGGGAACGAGATGCAGGAGACACTTTTTCTCTGGTTTCTCAGTCTGTTTCCTAGTGCCGGATTGAAGTTCCTGCTGTTTTCAATGTAAAACCGAGTTGGAGCTAGTACCTAATCATATATATATATGGAATGGAGTTTGCAAATGAAAAGAATCTTTGTGTTCCCAACAAGCTTGGTGAAGGACGGCTTTCACACACAATTATCTCTCAGAACTGAGCAAGTGGAGAGACGTTCGTTCACCTAGCAACATGGGAACGTGTTGCAGAAGAAACTTTTACTCTGGTATCTCAGTCTGTTTCCTAGTGCCGGTATGATTTTCCTGCAGTTTTCACTGTAAATCGGAGTTGGAGCTAGTACCTCCCCATATATATGTATGGAGTGGAGTTTTCAACAGAATAGAATCTTTGTGTTCCCAACAAGCTACTTGAAAGACGGCTTTCACACACACTTATCTCTCAGAACTGAGCAAGTGGAGAGACGTTCGTTCATCTAGCACCAAGGGAACGAGTTGCAGGAGACACTTTTTCTCTGCTTTCTCAGTCTGTTTCCTAGTGCCGGTTTGAAGTTCCTGCAGTTTTCACTGTAAAACCGAGTTGGAGCTAGGACCTCCCCATATATATGTAAGGAATGGAGTTTGCAACTGGAAATAAAATTTGTGTTCCCAACAAGCTAGGTGAAGTACGGCTTTCACACACACTTAACTCTCAGAACTGAGCAAGTGGAGAGACGTTCGTTCATCTAGCACCAAGGGAACGGGTGGCAGGAGACACTTTTTCTCTGCTTTCTCAGTCTGTTTCCTAGTGCCATTTTGAAGTTCCTGCAGTTTTCACTGTAAAACCGAGTTGGAGCTAGTACCTACCCATGTATATGTTTGGAATGGAGTTTGCAACTGAATAGAAACTTTGTGTTCCCTACAAGCTAGGTGAAGGACTGCTTTCACACACACTTATCTCTCAGAACTGAGCAAGTGGAGAGACGTTCGTTCATCTAGCAACAAGGGAACGGGTTGCAGGAGACACTTTTTCTCTGCCTTCTCAGTCTGTTTCCTAGTGCCGGTTTGAACTTCCTGCAGTTTTCTCTTTAAAACCGAGTTGGAGCTAGTACCTCCCCATGTATATGTATGGAATGGAGTTTGCTACTGAAAAGAAACTTTGTGTTCCCAACAAGCTTGGTGAAGAATGGCTTTCACACACACTTTTCTCTCAGAACTGAGCAAGTGGAGAGACGTTCGCTGATATAGCACCAAGGGAACGAGTTGCAGGAGACACTTTTTCTCTGCTTTCTCAGTCTGTTTCCTAGTGCCGGTTTGAAGTTCCTGCAGTTTTCACTGTAAAACCGAGTTGGAGCTAGTACCTAACCATATATATGTATGGAATGGAGTTTGCAACTGAAAAGAAACTTTGTGTTCCCAACAAGCTAGGTGAAGGACGGCTTTCACACACACTTATCTCTCAGAACTGAGCAAGTGGAGAGACGTTCGTTCATCTAGCACCAAGGGAACGGGTTGCAGGAGACACTTTTTCTCTGCTTTCTCAGTCTGTTTCCTAGTGCCTGTTTGAAGTTCCTGCAGTTTTCACTGTCAAACCGATTTGGAGCTAGTACCTCCCCATATATATGTATGGAATGGAGTTTGCAACTGAAAAGAAACTTTTTGTTCCCAACAAGCTTGGTGAAGAATGGCTTTCACACACACCTTTCTCTCAGAACTGAGCAAGTGGAGAGACGTTCGCTGATATAGCACCAAGGGAACTAGTTGCAGGAGACACTTTTTCTCTGGTTTCTCAGTCTGTTTCCTAGTGCCGGTTTGAAGTTCCTGCAGTTTTCACTGTAAAACCGAGTTGGAGCTAGTACCTAACCATATATATTTATGGAATGGAGTTTGCAACTGAAAAGAAACTTTGTGTTCCCAACAAGCTAGGTGAAGGACGGCTTTCACACACACTTATCTCTCAGAACTGAGCAAGTGGAGAGACGTTCGTTCATCTAGCACCAAGGGAACGGGTTGCAGGAGACACTTTTTCTCTGCTTTCTCAGTATGTTTCCTAGTGCCGGTTTGAAGTTCCTGCAGTTTTCACTGTCAAACCGAGTTGGAGCTAGTACCTCCCCATATATATGTATGGAATGGAGTTTGCAACTGAAAAGAAACTTTTTGTTCCCAACAAGCTTGGTGAAGAATGGCTTTCACACACACTTTTCTCTCAGAACTGAGCAAGTGGAGAGACGTTCGCTGATATAGCACCAAGGGAACGAGTTGCAGGAGACACTTTTTCTCTGGTTTCTCAGTCTGTTTCCTAGTGCCGGTTTGAAGTTCCTGCTGTTTTCACTGTAAAACAGAGTTGGAGTTAGTACCTACCCATACATACGTATGGAATGGAGTTTGCTACTGAAAAGAAACTTTGTGTTCCCAACAAGCTAGGTGAAGGACGGCTTTCACACACACTTATCTCTCAGAACTGAGCAAGTGGAGAGACGTTCGTTCATCTAGCACCAAGGGAACGGGTTGCAGGAGACACTTTTTCTCTGCTTTCTCAGTCTGTTTCCTAGTGCCGGTTTGAAGTTCCTGCAGTTTTCACTGTCAAACCGAGTTGGAGCTAGTACCTCCCCATATATATGTATGGAATGGAGTTTGCTACTGAAAAGAAACTTTTTGTTCCCAACAAGGTTGGTGAAGAATGGCTTTCACACACACTTTTCTCTCAGAACTGAGCAAGTGGAGAGACGTTCGCTGATATAGCACCAAGGGAACGAGATGCAGGAGACACTTTTTCTCTGGTTTCTCAGTCTGTTTCCTAGTGCCGGATTGAAGTTCCTGCTGTTTTCAATGTAAAACCGAGTTGGAGCTAGTACCTAATCATATATATATATGGAATGGAGTTTGCAAATGAAAAGAATCTTTGTGTTCCCAACAAGCTTGGTGAAGGACGGCTTTCACACACAATTATCTCTCAGAACTGAGCAAGTGGAGAGACGTTCGTTCACCTAGCAACATGGGAACGTGTTGCAGAAGAAACTTTTACTCTGGTATCTCAGTCTGTTTCCTAGTGCCGGTATGATTTTCCTGCAGTTTTCACTGTAAATCGGAGTTGGAGCTAGTACCTCCCCATATATATGTATGGAGTGGAGTTTGCAACTGAAAAGAAACTTTTTGTTCCCAACAAGCTAGGTGAAGGACGGCTTTCACACACACTTATCTCTCAGAACTGAGCATGTGGATAGACGTTCGTTCATCTAGCACCAAGGGAACGGGTTGCAGGAGAAATTTAGTCTTTTTTCTCAGTCTGTTTCCTGGTGCCGGTTTGAAGTTCCTGCAGTTTTCACTGTAAATCCGAGTTGGAACAAGTACCTCCCCATATAAATTTATGGAGTGTAGTTTGCAACTGATAAGAAACTTTGTGTTCCCAACAAGCTAGGTGAAGGACGGCTTTCACACACACTTATCTCTCAGAACTGAGCATGTGGAGAGACGTTCGTTCATCTAGCAACATGGGAAAGTGTTGCAGAAGAAACTTTTACTCTAGTGTCTCAGTCTGTTTCCTAGTGCCGGTATGATTTTCCTGCATTTTTCACTCTAAATCGGAGTTGGAGCTAGTACCTCCCCATATATATTTATGGAGTGGAGTTTTCAACAGAATACAATCTTTGTGTTCCCAACAAGCTACTTGAAAGACGGCTTTCACACACACTTATCTCTCAGAACTGAGCAAGTGGAGAGACGTTCGTTCATCTAGCACCAAGGGAACGAGTTGCAGGAGACACTTTTTTCTGCTTTCTCAGTCTGTTTCCTAGTGCCGGTTTGAAGTTCCTGCAGTTTTCACTGTAAAACCGAGTTGGAGCTATTACCTCCCCATATATATGTATGGAATGGAGTTTGCAACTGAAAAGAAACTTTGTGTTCCCAACAAGCTAGGTGAAGGACGTCTTTCACACACACTTATCTCTCAGAACTGAGCAAGTGGAGAGACGTTCGTTCATCTAGCAACAAGGGAACGGGTTGCAGGAGACACTTTTTCTCTGCCTTCTCAGTCTGTTTCCTAGTGCCGGTTATAACTTCCTGCAGTTTTCACTTAAAAACCGAGTTGGAGCTAGTACCTCCCCATGTATATGTATGGAATGGAGTTTGCTACTGAAAAGAAACTTTGTGTTCCCAACAAGCTATGTGAAGGACGGCTTTCACACACAATTATCTCTCAGAACTGAGCAAGTGGAGAGTCGTTCGTTCATCTAGCACCAAGGGAACGGGTTGAAGGAGACACATTTTCTCTGGTTTCTAAGTCTGTTTCGTAGTGCCGGTTTGAAGTTCCTGCAGTTTTCACTGTAAAACCGAGTTGGAGCTAGTACCTACCCATACATACGTATGGAATGGAGTTTGCAACTGAAAAGAAACTTTGTGTTCCCAACAAGCTAGGTGAAGGACGGCTTTCACACACACTTATCTCTCAGAACTGAGCAAGTGGAGAGACGTTCGTTCACATAGCACCAAGGGAACGGGATGCAGGAGACACATTTTCTCTGCTTTCTCAGTCTGTTTCCTAGTGCCGGTTTGAAGTTCCTGCAGTTTTCACTGTAAAACCGAGTTGGAGCTAGTACCTAACCATATATATGTATGGAATGGAGTTTGCAACTGAAAAGAAACTTTGTGTTCCCAACAAGCTAGGTGAAGGACGGCTTTCACACACACTTATCTCTCAGAACTGAGCAAGTGGAGAGACGTTCGTTCATCTAGCACCAAGGAAACGGGTTGCAGGAGACACTTTTTCTCTGCTTTCTCAGTCTGTTTCCTAGTGCCGGTTTGAAGTTCCTGCAGTTTTCACTGTCAAACCGAGTTGGAGCTAGTACCTCCCCATATATATGTATGGAATGGAGTTTGCAACTGAAAAGAAACTTTTTGTTCCCAACAAGCTTGGTGAAGAATGGCTTTCACACACACTTTTCTCTCAGAACTGAGCAAGTGGAGAGACGTTCGCTGATATAGCACCAAGGGAACGAGTTGCAGGAGACACTTTTTCTCTGGTTTCTCAGTCTGTTTCCTAGTGCCGGTTTGAAGTTCCTGCAGTTTTCACTGTAAAACCGAGTTGGAGTTAGTACCTACCCATACATACGTATGGAATGGAGTTTGCTACTGAAAAGAAACTTTGTGTTCCCAACAAGCTAGGTGAAGGACGGCTTTCACACACACTTATCTCTCAGAACTGAGCAAGTGGAGAGACTTTCTTTCACATAGCACCAAGGGAACGGGTTGCAGGAGACACATATTCTCTGCTTTCTCAGTCTGTTTCCTAGTGCCGGTTTGAAGTTCCTGCAGTTTTCACTGTAAAACCGAGTTGGAGCTAGTACCTAACCATATATATGTATGGAATGGAGTTTGCAACTGAAAAGAAACTTTGTGTTCCCAACAAGCTAGGTGAAGGACGGCTTTCACACACAATTATCTCTCAGAAATGAGCAAGTGAAGAGACGTTCGTTCACCTAGCACCAAGGGAACGGGTTGCAGGACACACTTTTTCTCTGCTTTCTCAGTCTGTTTCCTAGTGCCGGTTTGAAGTTCCTGCAGTTTTCACTGTTACCGATTTGGAGCTAGTACTTCCCCATATATATTTATGGAGTGGAGTTTGCAACTGAAAAGAAACTTTGTTTTCCCAAAAAGCTAGGTGAAGGACGGCTTTCACACACACTTATCTCTCAGAACTGAGCAAGTGGAGAGACGTTCGTTCACATAGCACCAAGGGAACGGGTTGCAGGAGACACATTTTCTCTGCTTTCTCAGTCTGTTTTCTAGTGCCGGTTTGAAGTTCCTGCAGTTTTCACTGTCAAACCGAGTTGGAGCTAGTACCTCCCCATATATATGTATGGAATGGAGTTTGCAACTGAAAAGAAACTTTGTGTTCCCAACAAGCTAGGTGAAGGACGGCTTTCACACACACTTATCTCTCAGAACTGAGCAAGTGGAGAGACGTTCGTTCACCTAGCACCAAGGGAACGGGTTGCAGGAGACACTTTTTCTCTGCTTTCTCAGTCTGTTTCCTAGTGCATGTTTGAAGTACCTGCAGTTTTCACTGTAAAACCGAGTTAGAGCTAGTACCTCCCCCAATATATGTATGGAATGGAGTTTGCAACTGAAAAGAAACTTTGTGTTCCCAACCAGCTATGTGAAGGACGGCTTTCACACACAATTATCTCTCAGAAATGAGCAAGTGGAGAGACGTTCGTTCACCTAGCACCAAGGGAACTGTTTGCAGGAGACACTTTTTCTCTGCTTTCTCAGTCTGTTTCCTAGTGCAAGTTTGAAGTTCCTGCAGTTTTCACTGTAAAACCGAGTTGGAGCTAGTACCTCCCCCAATATATGTATGGAATGGAGTTTGCAACTGAAAAGAAACTTTGTGTTCCCAACAAGCTAGTTGAAGGACGGCTTTCACACACAATTATCTCTCAGAAATGAGCAAGTGAAGAGACGTTCGTTCACCTAGCACCAAGGGAACGGGTTGCAGGACACACTTTTTCTCTGCTTTCTCAGTCTGTTTCCTAGTGCCGGTTTGAAGTTCCTGCAGTTTTCACTGTAAAACCGAGTTGGAGCTAGTACTTCCCCATATATATTTATGGAGTGGACTTTGCAACTGAAAAGAAACTTTGTTTTCCCAAAAAGCTAGGTGAAGGACGGCTTTCACACACACTTATCTCTCAGAACTGAGCAAGTGGAGAGACGTTCGTTCACATAGCACCAAGGGAACGGGTTGCAGGAGACACTTTTTCTCTGCTTTCTCAGTCTGTTTCCTAGTGCCGGTTTGAAGTTCCTGCAGTTTTCACTGTAAAACCGAGTTGGAGCTAGTACTTCCCCATATATATTTATGGAGTGGTGTTTGCAACTGAAAAGAAACTTTGTGTTCCCAACAAGCTAGGTGAAGGACGGCTTTCACACACAATTATCTCTCAGAACTGAGCAAGTGGAGAGACGTTCGCTGATATAGCACGAAAGGAACGAGTTGCAGGAGACACTTTTTCTCTGCTTTCTCAGTCTGTTTCCTAGAGCCGGTTTGAAGTTCCTGCTGTTTTCACTGTAAAACCGATTTGGAGCTAGTACCTACCCATACATACGGATGGAATGGAGTTTGCTACTGAAAAGAAACTTTGTTTTCCCAACAAGCTAGGTGAAGGACGGCTTTCACACACACATATCTCTCAGAACTGAGCAAGTGGAGAGACGTTCGTTCACATAGCAACAAGGGAACGGGTTGCAGGAGACACATTTTCTCTGCTTTCTCAGTCTGTTTTCTAGTGCCGGATTGAAGTTCCTGCAGTTTTCACTGTCAAACCGAGTTGGAGCTAGTACCTCCCCATATATATGTATGGAATGGAGTTTGCAACTGAAAAGAAACTTTGTGTTCCCAACAAGCTAGTTGAAGGACTGCTTTCACACACACTTATCTCTCAGAACTGAGCAAGTGGAGAGACTTTCGTTCATCTAGCACCAAGGGAACGGGTTGCAGGAGACACTTTTTCTCTGCTTTCTCAGTCTGTTTCCTAGTGCAAGTTTGAAGTTCCTGCAGTTTTCACTGTAAAACCGAGTTGGAGCTAGTACCTCCCCCAATATATGTATGGAATGGAGTTTGCAACTGAAAAGAAACTTTGTGTTCCCAACAAGCTAGGTGAAGGACGGCTTTCACACACAATTATCTCTCAGAAATGAGCAAGTGAAGAGACGTTCGTTCACCTAGCACCAAGGGAACGGGTTGCAGGACACACTTTTTCTCTGCTTTCTCAGTCTGTTTCCTAGTGCCGGTTTGAAGTTCCTGCAGTTTTCACTGTAAAACCGATTTGGAGCTAGTACTTCCCCATATATATTTATGGAGTGGAGTTTGCAACTGAAAAGAAACTTTGTTTTCCCAAAAAGCTAGGTGAAGGACGGCTTTCACACACACTTATCTCTCAGAACTGAGCAAGTGGAGAGACGTTCGTTCACATAGCACCAAGGGAACGGTTTGCCGGAGACACTTTTTCTCTGCTTTCTCAGTCTGTTTTCTAGTGCCGGTTTGAAGTTCCTGCAGTTTTCACTGTCAAACCGAGTTGGAGCTTGTACCTCCCCATATATATGTATGGAATGGAGTTTGCAACTGAAAAGAAACTTTGTGTTCCCAACAAGCTAGGTGAAGGACGGCTTTCACACACACTTATCTCTCAGAACTGAGCAAGTGGAGAGACGTTCGTTCACCTAGCACCAAGGGAACGGGTTGCAGGAGACACTTTTTCTCTGCTTTCTCAGTCTGTTTCCTAGTGCAAGTTTGAAGTTCCTGCAGTTTTCACTGTAAAACCGAGTTAGAGCTAGTACCTCCCCCAATATATGTATGGAATGGAGTTTGCAACTGAAAAGAAACTTTGTGTTCCCAACCAGCTATGTGAAGGACGGCTTTCACACACAATTATCTCTCAGAAATGAGCAAGTGGAGAGACGTTCGTTCACCTAGCACCAAGGGAACTGTTTGCAGGGGACACTTTTTCTCTGCTTTCTCAGTCTGTTTCCTAGTGCAAGTTTGAAGTTCCTGCAGTTTTCACTGTAAAACCGATTTGGAGCTAGTACCTCTCCCAATATATGTATGGAATGGAGTTTGCAACTGAAAAGAAACTTTGTGTTCCCAACAAGCTAGGTGAAGGAAGGCTTTCACACACAATTATCTCTCAGAAATGAGCAAGTGAAGAGACGTTCGTTCACCTAGCACCAAGGGAACGGGTTGCAGGACACACTTTTTCTCTGCTTTCTCAGTCTGTTTCCTAGTGCCGGTTTGAAGTTCCTGCAGTTTTCACTGTAAAACCGATTTGGAGCTAGTACTTCCCCATATATATTTATGGAGTGGAGTTTGCAACTGAAAAGAAACTTTGTTTTCCCAAAAAGCTAGGTGAAGGACGGCTTTCACACACACTTATCTCTCAGAACTGAGCAAGTGGAGAGACGTTCGTTCACATAGCACCAAGGGAACGGGTTGCAGGAGACACATTTTCTCTGCTTTCTCAGTCTGTTTTCTAGTGCCGGTTTGAAGTTCCTGCAGTTTTCACTGTCAAACCGAGTTGGAGCTAGTACCTCCCCATATATATGTATGGAATGGAGTTTGCAACTGAAAAGAAACTTTGTGTTCCCAACAAGCTAGGTGAAGGACGGCTTTCACACACACTTATCTCTCAGAACTGAGCAAGTGGAGAGACGTTCGTTCAATTAGCACCAAGGGAACGGGTTGCAGGAGACACTTTTTCTCTGCTTTCTCAGTCTGTTTCCTAGTGCAATTTTGAAGTTCCTGCAGTTTTCACTGTAAAACCGAGTTAGAGCTAGTACCTCCCCCAATATATGTATGGAATGGAGTTTGCAACTGAAAAGAAACTTTGTGTTCCCAACCAGCTATGTGAAGGACGGCTTTCACACACAATTATCTCTCAGAAATGAGCAAGTGGAGAGACGTTCGTTCACCTAGCACCAAGGGAACTGTTTGCAGGACACACTTTTTCTCTGCTTTCTCAGTCTGTTTCCTAGTGCCGGTTTGAAGTTCCTGCAGTTTTCACTGTCAAACCGAGTTGGAGCTAGTACTTCCCCATATATATTTATGGAGTGGAGTTTGCAACTGAAAAGAAACTTTGTGTTCCCAACAAGCTAGGTGAAGGACGGCTTTCACACACAATTATCTCTCAGAACTGAGGAAGTGGAGAGACGTTCGTTCACATAGCACCAAGGGAACGGGTTGCAGGAGACACTTTTTCTCTGCTTTCTCAGTCTGTTTCCTAGTGCCGGTTTGAAGTTCCTGCAGTTTTCACTGTAAAACCGAGTTGGAGCTAGTACTTCCCCATATATATTTATGGAGTGGTGTTTGCAACTGAAAAGAAACTTTGTGTTCCCAACAAGCTAGGTGAAGGATGGCTTTCACACACAATTATCTCTCAGAACTGAGCAAGTGGAGAGACGTTCGTTCATCTAGCAACAAGGGAACGGGTTGCAGGAGACACTTTTTCTCTGCCTTCTCAGTCTGATTCCTAGTGCCGGTTTGAAGTTCCTGCAGTTTTCACTTTAAAACCGAGTTGGAGCTAGTACCTCCCTATGTATATGTATGGAATGGAGTTTGCAACTGAAAAGAAACTTTGTGTTCCCAACAAGCTATGTGAAGGACGGCTTTCACATACAATTATCTCTCAGAACTGAGCAAGTGGAGAGACGTTCGCTGATATAGCACCAAAGGAACGAGTTGCAGGAGACACTTTTTCTCTGGTTTCTCAGTCTGTTTCCTAGAGCCGGTTTGAAGTTCCTGCTGTTTTCACTGTAAAACCGATTTGGAGCTAGTACCTACCCATACATACGTATGGAATGGAGTTTGCTACTGAAAAGAAACTTTGTTTTCCCAACAAGCTAGGTGAAGGACGGCTTTCACACACACATATCTCTCAGAACTGAGCAAGTGGAGAGACGTTCGTTCACATAGCAACAAGGGAACGGGTTGCAGGAGACACATTTTCTCTGCTTTCTCAGTCTGTTTTCTAGTGCCGGTTTGAAGTTCCTGCAGTTTTCACTGTCAAACCGAGTTGGAGCTAGTACCTCCCCATATATATGTATGGAATGGAGTTTGCAACTGAAAAGAAACTTTGTGTGCCCAACAAGCTAGTTGAAGGACGGCTTTCACACACACTTATCTCTCAGAACTGAGCAAGTGGAGAGACTTTCGTTCATCTAGCACCAAGGGAACGGGTTGCAGGAGACACTTTTTCTCTGCTTTCTCAGTCTGTTTCCTAGTGCAAGTTTGAAGTTCCTGCAGTTTTCACTGTAAAACCGATTTGGAGCTAGTACCTCCCCCAATATATGTATGGAATGGAGTTTGCAACTGAAAAGAAACTTTGTGTTCCCAACAAGCTAGGTGAAGGACGGCTTTCACACACAATTATCTCTCAGAAATGAGCAAGTGAAGAGACGTTCGTTCACCTAGCACCAAGGGAACGGGTTGCAGGACACACTTTTTCTCTGCTTTCTCAGTCTGTTTCCTAGTGCCGGTTTGAAGTTCCTGCAGTTTTCACTGTTACCGATTTGGAGCTAGTACTTCCCCATATATATTTATGGAGTGGAGTTTGCAACTGAAAAGAAACTTTGTTTTCCCAAAAAGCTAGGTGAAGGACGGCTTTCACACACACTTATCTCTCAGAACTGAGCAAGTGGAGAGACGTTCGTTCACATAGCACCAAGGGAACGGGTTGCAGGAGACACATTTTCTCTGCTTTCTCAGTCTGTTTTCTAGTGCCGGTTTGAAGTTCCTGCAGTTTTCACTGTCAAACCGAGTTGGAGCTAGTACCTCCCCATATATATGTATGGAATGGAGTTTGCAACTGAAAAGAAACTTTGAGTTCCCAACCAGCTATGTGAAGGACGGCTTCCACACACAATTATCTCTCAGAAATGAGCAAGTGGAGAGACGTTCGTTCACCTAGCACCAAGGGAACTGTTTGCAGGAGACACTTTTTCTCTGCTTTCTCAGTCTGTTTCCTAGTGCAAGTTTGAAGTTCCTGCAGTTTTCACTGTAAAACCGAGTTGGAGCTAGTACCTCCCCCAATATATGTATGGAATGGAGTTTGCAACTGAAAAGAAACTTTGTGTTCCCAACAAGCTAGGTGAAGGACGGCTTTCACACACAATTATCTCTCAGAAATGAGCAAGTGAAGAGACGTTCGTTCACCTAGCACCAAGGGAACGGGTTGCAGGACACACTTTTTCTCTGCTTTCTCAGTCTGTTTCCTAGTGCCGGTTTGAAGTTCCTGCAGTTTTCACTGTAAAACCGATTTGGAGCTAGTACTTCCCCATATATATTTATGAAGTGGACTTTGCAACTGAAAAGAAACTTTGTTTTCCCAAAAAGCTAGGTGAAGGACGGCTTTCACACACACTTATCTCTCAGAACTGAGCAAGTGGAGAGACGTTCGTTCACATAGCACCAAGGGAACGGGTTGCAGGAGACACATTTTCTCTGCTTTCTCAGTCTGTTTTCTAGTGCCGGTTTGAAGTTCCTGCAGTTTTCACTGTCAAACCGAGTTGGAGCTAGTACCTCCCCATATATATGTATGGAATGGAGTTTGCAACTGAAAAGAAACTTTGTGTTCCCAACAAGCTAGGTGAAGGACGGCTTTCACACACACTTATCTCTCAGAACTGAGCAAGTGGAGAGACGTTCGTTCACCTAGCACCAAGGGAACGGGTTGCAGGAGACACTTTTTCTCTGCTTTCTCAGTCTGTTTCCTAGTGCCGGTTTGAAGTTCCTGCAGTTTTCACTGTAAAACCGAGTTGGAGCTAGTACTTCCCCATATATATTTATGGAGTGGTGTTTGCAACTGAAAAGAAACTTTGTGTTCCCAACAAGCTAGGTGAAGGACGGCTTTCACACACAATTATCTCTCAGAACTGAGCAAGTGGAGAGACGTTCGTTCACCTAGCACCAAGGGAACTGTTTGCAGGACACACTTTTTCTCTGCTTTCTCAGTCTGTTTCCTAGTGCCGGTTTGAAGTTCCTGCAGTTTTCACTGTAAAACCGAGTTGGAGCTAGTACTTCCCCATATATATTTATGGAGTGGTGTTTGCAACTGAAAAGAAACTTTGTGTTCCCAACAAGCTAGGTGAAGGACGGCTTTCACACACAATTATCTCTCAGAACTGAGCAAGTGGAGAGACGTTCGTTCACCTAGCACCAAGGGAACGGGTTGCAGGAGACACTTTTTCTCTGCATTCTCAGACTGTTTCCTAGTGCCGGTTTGAAGTTCCTGCAGTTTTCACTGTAAAACCGAGTTGGAGCTAGTACTTCCCCATATATATTTATGGAGTGGTGTTTGCAACTGAAAAGAAACTTTGTGTTCCCAACAAGCTAGGTGAAGGACGGCTTTCACACACAATTATCTCTCAGAACTGAGCAAGTGGAGAGACGTTCGTTCATCTAGCAACAAGGGAACGGGTTGCAGGAGACACTTTTTCTCTGCCTTCTCAGTCTGATTCCTAGTGCCGGTTTGAAGTTCCTGCAGTTTTCACTTTAAAACCGAGTTGGAGCTAGTACCTCCCTATGTATATGTATGGAATGGAGTTTGCAATTGAAAAGAAACTTTGTGTTCCCAACAAGCTATGTGAAGGACGGCTTTCACATACTATTATCTCTCAGAACTGAGCAAGTGGAGAGACGTTCGCTGATATAGCACCAAAGGAACGAGTTGCAGGAGACACTTTTTCTCTGGTTTCTCAGTCTGTTTCCTAGAGCTGGTTTGAAGTTCCTGCTGTTTTCACTGTAAAACCGATTTGGAGCTAGTACCTACCCATACATACGTATGGAATGGAGTTTGCTACTGAAAAGAAACTTTGTGTTCCCAACAAGCTAGGTGAAGGACGGCTTTCACTCAAACTTATCTCTCAGAACTGAGCAAGTGGAGAGACTTTCGTTCAGATAGCACCAAGGGAACGGGATGCAGGAGACACTTTTTCTCTGCTTTCTCAGTCTGTTTCCTAGTGCCGGTTTGAAGTTCCTGCAGTTTTCACTGTAAAACCGTGTTGGAGCTAGTACCTAACCATATATATGTATGGAATGGAGTTTGCAACTGAAAAGAAACTTTGTGTTCCCAACAAGCTAGGTGAAGGACGGCTTTCACACACACTTATCTCTCAGAACTGAGCAAGTGGAGAGACGTTCGTTCACCTAGCAACAAGGGAACGGGTTGCAGGAGACACTTTTTCTCTGCTATCTCAGTCTGTTTTCTAGTGCCGGTTTGAAGTTCCTGCAGTTTTCACTGTCAAATTGAGTTGGAGCTAGTACCTCCCCATATATATGTATGGAATGGAGTTTGCACCTGAAAAGAAACTTTGTGTTCCCAACAAGCTAGGTGAAGGACGGCTTTCACACACACTTATCTCTCAGAACTGAGCAAGTGGAGAGACGTTCGTTCATCTAGCACCAAGGGAACGGGTTGCAGGAGACACTTTTTCTCTGCTTTCTCAGTCTGTTTCCTAGTGCAAGTTTGAAGTTCCTGCAGTTTTCACTGTAAAACCGAGTTTGAGCTAGTACCTCCCCCAATATATGTATGGAATGGAGTTTGAAACTGAAAAGAAACATTGTGTTCCCAACAAGCTAGGTGAAGGACGGCTTTCACACACAATTATCTCTCAGAAATGAGCAAGTGGAGAGACGTTCGTTCACCTAGCACCAAGGGAACGGGTTGCAGGACACACTTTTTCTCTGCTTTCTCAGTCTGTTTCCGTGTGCCGGTTTGAAGTTCCTGCAGTTTTCACTGTAAAACCGATTTGGAGCTAGTACTTCCCCATATATATTTATGGAGTGGAGTTTGCAACTGAAAAGAAACTTTGTGTTCCCAACAAGCTAGGTGAAGGACGGCTTTCACACAGAATTATTTCTCAGAACTGAGCAAGTGGAGAGACGTTCGTTCATCTAGCAACAAGGGAACGGGTTGCAGGAGACACTTTTTCTCTGCCTTCTCAGTCTGTTTCCTAGTGCCGGTTTGAAGTTCCTGCAGTTTTCACTTTAAAACCGTGTTGGAGCTAGTACCTCCCCATGTATATGTATGGAATGGAGTTTGCAACTGAAAAGAAACTTTGTTTTCCCAAAAAGCTAGGTGAAGGACGGCTTTCACACACACTTATCTCTCAGAACTGAGCAAGTGGAGAGACGTTCGTTCACATAGCACCAAGGGAACGGGTTGCAGGAGACACATTTTCTCTGCTTTCTCAGTCTGTTTTCTAGTGCCGGTTTGAAGTTCCTGCAGTTTTCACTGTCAAACCGAGTTGGAGCTAGTACCTCCCCATATATATGTATGGAATGGAGTTTGCAACTGAAAAGAAACTTTGTGTTCCCAACAAGGTAGGTGAAGGACGGCTTTCACACACACTTATCTCTCAGAACTGAGCAAGTGGAGAGACGTTCGTTCACCTAGCACCAAGGGAACGGGTTGCAGGAGACACTTTTTCTCTGCTTTCTCAGTCTGTTTCCTAGTGCAAGTTTGAAGTTCCTGCAGTTTTCACTGTAAAACCGAGTTAGAGCTAGTACCTCCCCCAATATATGTATGGAATGGAGTTTGCAACTGAAAAGAAACTTTGTGTTCCCAACCAGCTATGTGAAGGACGGCTTTCACACACAATTATCTCTCAGAAATGAGCAAGTGGAGAGACGTTCGTTCACCTAGCACCAAGGGAACTGTTTGCAGGACACACTTTTTCTCTGCTTTCTCAGTCTGTTTCCTAGTGCCGGTTTGATGTTCCTGCAGTTTTCACTGTAAAACCGAGTTGGAGCTAGTACTTCCCCATATATATTTATGGAGTGGAGTTTGCAACTGAAAAGAAACTTTGTGTTCCCAACAAGCTAGGTGAAGGACGGCTTTCTCACACAATTATCTCTCAGAACTGAGCAAGTGGAGAGACGTTCGTTCACCTAGCACCAAGGGAACGGGTTGCAGGAGACACTTTTTCTCTGCTTTCTCAGTCTGTTTCCTAGTGCCGGTTTGAAGTTCCTGCAGTTTTCACTGTAAAACCGAGTTGGAGCTAGTACTTCCCCATATATATTTATGGAGTGGTGTTTGCAACTGAAAAGAAACTTTGTGTTCCCAACAAGCTAGGTGAAGGACGGCTTTCACACACAATTATCTCTCAGAACTGAGCAAGTGGAGAGACGTTCGTTCATCTAGCAACAAGGGAACGGGTTGCAGGAGACACTTTTTCTCTGCCTTCTCAGTCTGATTCCTAGTGCCGGTTTGAAGTTCCTGCAGTTTTCACTTTAAAACCGAGTTGGAGCTAGTACCTCCCTATGTATATGTATGGAATGGAGTTTGCAACTGAAAAGAAACTTTGTGTTCCCAACAAGCTATGTGAAGGACGGCTTTCACATACAATTATCTCTCAGAACTGAGCAAGTGGAGAGACGTTCGCTGATATAGCACCAAAGGAACGAGTTGCAGGAGACACTTTTTCTCTGGTTTCTCAGTCTGTTTCCTAGAGCCGGTTTGAAGTTCCTGCTGTTTTCACTGTAAAACCGATTTGGAGCTAGTACCTACCCATACATACGTATGGAATGGAGTTTGCTACTGAAAAGAAAATTTGTTTTCCCAACAAGCTAGGTGAAGGACGGCTTTCACACACACATATCTCTCAGAACTGAGCAAGTGGAGAGACGTTCGTTCACATAGCAACAAGGGAACGGGTTGCAGGAGACACATTTTCTCTGCTTTCTCAGTCTGTTTTCTAGTGCCGGTTTGAAGTTCCTGCAGTTTTCACTGTCAAACCGAGTTGGAGCTAGTACCTCCCCATATATATGTATGGAATGGAGTTTGCAACTGAAAAGAAACTTTGTGTTCCCAACAAGCTAGTTGAAGGACGGCTTTCACACACACTTATCTCTCAGAACTGAGCAAGTGGAGAGACTTTCGTTCATCTAGCACCAAGGGAACGGGTTGCAGGAGACACTTTTTCTCTGCTTTCTCAGTCTGTTTCCTAGTGCAAGTTTGAAGTTCCTGCAGTTTTCACTGTAAAACCGAGTTGGAGCTAGTACCTCCCCCAATATATGTATGGAATGGAGTTTGCAACTGAAAAGAAACTTTGTGTTCCCAACAAGCTAGGTGAAGGACGGCTTTCACACACAATTATCTCTCAGGAATGAGCAAGTTAAGAGACGTTCGTTCACCTAGCACCAAGGGAACGGGTTGCAGGACACACTTTTTCTCTGGTTTCTCAGTCTGTTTCCTAGTGCCGGTTTGAAGTTCCTGCAGTTTTCACTGTGAAACAGATTTGGAGCTAGTACTTCCCCATATATATTTATGGAGTGGAGTTTGCAACTGAAAAGAAACTTTGTGTTCCCAACAAGCTAGGTGAAGGAAGGCTTTCACACACAATTATCTCTCAGAACTGAGCAAGTGGAGAGACGTTCGTTCACCTAGCACCAAGGGAACGGGTTGCAGGAGACACTTTTTCTCTGCTTTCTCAGTCTGTTTCCTAGTGCCGGTTTGAAGTTCCTGCAGTTTTCACTGTAAAACCGAGTTGGAGCTAGTACTTCCCCATATATATTTATGGAGTGGAGTTTGCAACTGAAAAGAAACTTTGTGTTCCCAACAAGCTAGGAGAAGGACGGCTTTCACACACAATTATCTCTCAGAACTGAGCAAGTGGAGAGACGTTCGTTCATCTAGCAACAAGGGAACGGGTTGCAGGAGACACTTTTTCTCTGCTTTCTCAGTCTGTTTCCTAGTGCCGGTTTGAAGTTCCTGCAGTTTTCACTTTAAAACCGAGTTGGAGCTAGTACCTCCCCATGTATATGTATGGAATGGAGTTTGCAACTGAAAAGAAACATTGTTTTTCCAACAAGCTAGGTGAAGGACGGCTTTCACACACACTTATCTCTCAGAACTGAGCAAGTGGAGAGACGTTCGTTCACATAGCACCAAGGGAACGGGTTGCAGGAGACACATTTTCTCTGCTTTTTCAGTCTGTTTTCTAGTGCCGGTTTGAAGTTCCTGCAGTTTTCACTGTCAAACCGAGTTGGAGCTAGTACCTCCCCATATATATGTATGAAATGGAGTTTGCAACTGAAAAGAAACTTTGAGTTCCCAACCAGCTATGTGAAGGACGGCTTTCACACACAATTATCTCTCAGAAATGAGCAAGTGGAGAGACGTTCGTTCACCTAGCACCAAGGGAACTGTTTGCAGGAGACACTTTTTCTCTGCTTTCTCAGTCTGTTTCCTAGTGCAAGTTTGAAGTTCCTGCAGTTTTCACTGTAAAACCGAGTTGGAGCTAGTACCTCCCCCAATATATGTATGGAATGGAGTTTGCAACTGAAAAGAAACTTTGTGTTCCCAACAAGCTAGGTGAAGGACGGCTTTCACACACAATTATCTCTCAGAAATGAGCAAGTGAAGAGACGTTCGTTCACCTAGCACCAAGGGAACGGGTTGCAGGACACACTTTTTCTCTGCTTTCTCAGTCTGTTTCCTAGTGCCGGTTTGAAGTTCCTGCAGTTTTCACTGTAAAACCGATTTGGAGCTAGTACTTCCCCATATATATTTATGGAGTGGACTTTGCAACTGAAAAGAAACTTTGTTTTCCCAAAAAGCTAGGTGAAGGACGGCTTTCACACACACTTATCTCTCAGAACTGAGCAAGTGGAGAGACGTTCGTTCACCTAGCACCAAGGGAACGGGTTGCAGGAGACACTTTTTCTCTGCTTTCTCAGTCTGTTTCCTAGTGCCGGTTTGAAGTTCCTGCAGTTTTCACTGTAAAACCGAGTTGGAGCTAGTACTTCCCCATATATATTTATGGAGTGGTGTTTGCAACTGAAAAGAAACTTTGTGTTCCCAACAAGCTAGGTGAAGGACGGCTTTCACACACAATTATCTCTCAGAACTGAGCAAGTGGAGAGACGTTCGTTCATCTAGCAAAAAGTGAACGGGTTGCAGGAGACACTTTTTCTCTGCCTTCTCAGTCTGATTCCTAGTGCCGGTTTGAAGTTCCTGCAGTTTTCACTTTAAAACCGAGTTGGAGCTAGTACCTCCCCATATATATGTATGGAATGGAGTTTGCAACTGAAAAGAAACTTTGTGTTCCCAACAAGCTAGGTGAAGGACGGCTTTCACACACACTTATCTCTCAGAACTGAGCAAGTGGAGAGACGTTCGTTCACCTAGCACCAAGGGAACGGGTTGCAGGAGACACTTTTTCTCTGCTTTCTCAGTCTGTTTCCTAGTGCAAGTTTGAAGTTCCTGCAGTTTTCACTGTAAAACCGAGTTAGAGCTAGTACCTCCCCCAATATATGTATGGAATGGAGTTTGCAACTGAAAAGAAACTTTGTGTTCCCAACCAGCTATGTGAAGGACGGCTTTCACACACAATTATCTCTCAGAAATGAGCAAGTGGAGAGACGTTCGTTCACCTAGCACCAAGGGAACTGTTTGCAGGACACACTTTTTCTCTGCTTTCTCAGTCTGTTTCCTAGTGCCGGTTTGAAGTTCCTGCAGTTTTCACTGTAAAACCGAGTTGGAGCTAGTACTTCCCCATATATATTTATGGAGTGGAGTTTGCAACTGAAAAGAAACTTTGTGTTCCCAACAAGCTAGGTGAAGGACGGCTTTCTCACACAATTATCTCTCAGAACTGAGCAAGTGGAGAGACGTTCGTTCACCTAGCACCAAGGGAACGGGTTGCAGGAGACACTTTTTCTCTGCTTTCTCAGTCTGTTTCCTAGTGCCGGTTTGAAGTTCCTGCAGTTTTCACTGTAAAACCGAGTTGGAGCTAGTACTTCCCCATATATATTTATGGAGTGGTGTTTGCAACTGAAAAGAAACTTTGTGTTCCCAACAAGCTAGGTGAAGGACGGCTTTCACACACAATTATCTCTCAGAACTGAGCAAGTGGAGAGACGTTCGTTCATCTAGCAACAAGGGAACGGGTTGCAGGAGACACTTTTTCTCTGCCTTCTCAGTCTGATTCCTAGTGCCGGTTTGAAGTTCCTGCAGTTTTCACTTTAAAACCGAGTTGGAGCTAGTACCTCCCTATGTATATGTATGGAATGGAGTTTGCAACTGAAAAGAAACTTTGTGTTCCCAACAAGCTATGTGAAGGACGGCTTTCACATACAATTATCTCTCAGAACTGAGCAAGTGGAGAGACGTTCGCTGATATAGCACCAAAGGAACGAGTTGCAGGAGACACTTTTTCTCTTGTTTCTCAGTCTGTTTCCTAGAGCCGGTTTGAAGTTCCTGCTGTTTTCACTGTAAAACGGATTTGGAGCTAGTACCTACCCATACATACGTATGGAATGGAGTTTGCTACTGAAAAGAAAATTTGTTTTCCCAACAAGCCAGGTGAAGGACGGCTTTCACACACACATATCTCTCAGAACTGAGCAAGTGGAGAGACGTTCGTTCACATAGCAACAAGGGAACGGGTTGCAGGAGACACATTTTCTCTGCTTTCTCAGTCTGTTTTCTAGTGCCGGTTTGAAGTTCCTGCAGTTTTCACTGTCAAACCGAGTTGGAGCTAGTACCTCCCCATATATATGTATGGAATGGAGTTTGCAACTGAAAAGAAACTTTGTGTTCCCAACAAGCTAGTTGAAGGACGGCTTTCACACACACTTATCTCTCAGAACTGAGCAAGTGGAGAGACTTTCGTTCATCTAGCACCAAGGGAACGGGTTGCAGGAGACACTTTTTCTCTGCTTTCTCAGTCTGTTTCCTAGTGCAAGTTTGAAGTTCCTGCAGTTTTCACTGTAAAACCGAGTTGGAGCTAGTACCTCCCCCAATATATGTATGGAATGGAGTTTGCAACTGAAAAGAAACTTAGTGTTCCCAACAAGCTAGGTGAAGGACGGCTTTCACACACAATTATCTCTCAGAAATGAGCAAGTGAAGAGACGTTCGTTCACCTAGCACCAAGGGAACGGGTTGCAGGACACACTTTTTCTCTGCTTTCTCAGTCTGTTTCCTAGTGCCGGTTTGAAGTTCCTGCAGTTTTCACTGTAAAACCGATTTGGAGCTAGTACTTCCCCATATATATTTATGGAGTGGAGTTTGCAACTGAAAAGAAACTTTGTGTTCCCAACAAGCTAGGTGAAGGAAGGCTTTCACACACAATTATCTCTCAGAACTGAGCAAGTGGAGAGACGTTCGTTCACCTAGCACCAAGGGAACGGGTTGCAGGAGACACTTTTTCTCTGCTTTCTCAGTCTGTTTCCTAGTGCCGGTTTGAAGTTCCTGCAGTTTTCACTGTAAAACCGAGTTGGAGCTAGTACTTCCCCATATATATTTATGGAGTGGAGTTTGCAACTGAAAAGAAACTTTGTGTTCCCAACAAGCTAGGTGAAGGACGGCTTTCACACACAATTATCTCTCAGAACTGAGCAAGTGGAGAGACGTTCGTTCATCTAGCAACAAGGGAACGGGTTGCAGGAGACACTTTTTCTCTGCTTTCTCAGTCTGTTTCCTAGTGCCGGTTTGAAGTTCCTGCAGTTTTCACTTTAAAACCGAGTTGGAGCTAGTACCTCCCCATGTATATGTATGGAATGGAGTTTGCAACTGAAAAGAAACATTGTTTTTCCAACAAGCTAGGTGAAGGACGGCTTTCACACACACTTATCTCTCAGAACTGAGCAAGTGGAGAGACGTTCGTTCACATAGCACCAAGGGAACGGGTTGCAGGAGACACATTTTCTCTGCTTTCTCAGTCTGTTTCCTAGTGCCGGTTTGAAGTACCTGCAGTTTTCACTGTAAAACCGAGTTGGAGCTAGTACCTACCCATACATACGTATGGAATGGAGTTTGCTACTGAAAAGAATCTTTGTGTTCCCAACAAGCTAGGTGAAGGACGGCTTTCACACACACATATCTCTCAGAACTGAGCAAGTGGAGAGACTTTCGTTCACATAGCACCAAGGGAACGGGTTGCAGGAGACACATTTTCTCTGCTTTCTCAGTCTGTTTCCTAGTGCCGGTTTGAAGTTCCTGCAGTTTTCACTGTAAAACCGAGTTGGAGCTAGTACCTAACCATATATATATATGGAATGGAGTTTGCAAATGAAAACAAACTTTGTGTTCCCAACAAGCTTGGTGAAGGACGGCTTTCACACACACTTATCTCTCAGAACTGAGCGTGTAGAGAGACGTTCGTTCATCTAGCACCAAGGGAACGGGTTGCAGGAGACACTTTTTCTCTGCTTTCTCAGTCTGTTTCCTAGTGCCGGTTTGAAGTTCCTGCAGTTTTCACTGTAAAACAGAGTTGGAGCTAGTACTTCCCCATATATATTTATGGAGTGGAGTTTGCAACTGAAAAGAAACTTTGTGTTCCCAACAAGCTAGGTGAAGGACGGCTTTCACACACACTTATCTCTCAGAACTGAGCAAGTGGAGAGACGTTCGTTCATCTAGCACCAAGGGAACGGGTTGCAGGAGACACATTTTCTCTGCTTTCTCATTCTGTTTCCTAGTGCCGGTTTGAAGTTCCTGCAGTTTTCACTGTAAAACCGATTTGGAGCTAGTACTTCCCCATATATATTTATGGAGTGGAGTTTGCAACTGAAAAGAAACTTTGTGTTCCCAACAAGCTAGGTGAAGGAAGGCTTTCACACACAATTATCTCTCAGAACTGAGCAAGTGGAGAGACGTTCGTTCACCTAGCACCAAGGGAACGGGTTGCAGGAGACACTTTTTCTCTGCTTTCTCAGTCTGTTTCCTAGTGCCGGTTTGAAGTTCCTGCAGTTTTCACTGTAAAACCGAGTTGGAGCTAGTACTTCCCCATATATATTTATGGAGTGGAGTTTGCAACTGAAAAGAAACTTTGTGTTCCCAACAAGCTAGGTGAAGGACGGCTTTCACACACAATTATCTCTCAGAACTGAGCAAGTGGAGAGACGTTCGTTCATCTAGCAACAAGGGAACGGGTTGCAGGAGACACTTTTTCTCTGCTTTCTCAGTCTGTTTCCTAGTGCCGGTTTGAAGTTCCTGCAGTTTTCACTTTAAAACCGAGTTGGAGCTAGTACCTCCCCATGTATATGTATGGAATGGAGTTTGCAACTGAAAAGAAACATTGTTTTTCCAACAAGCTAGGTGAAGGACGGCTTTCACACACACTTATCTCTCAGAACTGAGCAAGTGGAGAGACGTTCGTTCACATAGCACCAAGGGAACGGGTTGCAGGAGACACATTTTCTCTGCTTTCTCAGTCTGTTTCCTAGTGCCGGTTTGAAGTACCTGCAGTTTTCACTGTAAAACCGAGTTGGAGCTAGTACCTACCCATACATACGTATGGAATGGAGTTTGCTACTGAAAAGAATCTTTGTGTTCCCAACAAGCTAGGTGAAGGACGGCTTTCACACACACATATCTCTCAGAACTGAGCAAGTGGAGAGACTTTCGTTCACATAGCACCAAGGGAACGGGTTGCAGGAGACACATTTTCTCTGCTTTCTCAGTCTGTTTCCTAGTGCCGGTTTGAAGTTCCTGCAGTTTTCACTGTAAAACCGAGTTGGAGCTAGTACCTAACCATATATATATATGGAATGGAGTTTGCAAATGAAAACAAACTTTGTGTTCCCAACAAGCTTGGTGAAGGACGGCTTTCACACACACTTATCTCTCAGAACTGAGCGTGTAGAGAGACGTTCGTTCATCTAGCACCAAGGGAACGGGTTGCAGGAGACACTTTTTCTCTGCTTTCTCAGTCTGTTTCCTAGTGCCGGTTTGAAGTTCCTGCAGTTTTCACTGTAAAACAGAGTTGGAGCTAGTACTTCCCCATATATATTTATGGAGTGGAGTTTGCAACTGAAAAGAAACTTTGTGTTCCCAACAAGCTAGGTGAAGGACGGCTTTCACACACACTTATCTCTCAGAACTGAGCAAGTGGAGAGACGTTCGTTCATCTAGCACCAAGGGAACGGGTTGCAGGAGACACATTTTCTCTGCTTTCTCATTCTGTTTCCTAGTGCCGGTTTGAAGTTCCTGCAGTTTTCACTGTCAAACCGAGTTGGAGCTAGTACCTCCCCATATATATGTATGGAATGGAGTTTGCAACTGAAAAGAAACTTTTTGTTCCCAACAAGCTTGGTGAAGAATGGCTTTCACACACACTTTTCTCTCAGAACTGAGCAAGTGGAGAGACGTTCGCTGATATAGCACCAAGGGAACGAGTTGCAGGAGACACTTTTTCTCTGGTTTCTCAGTCTATTTCCTAGTGCCGGTTTGAAGTTCCTGCTGTTTTCACTGTGAAAACGAGTTGGAGCTAGAACCTACCCATACATACATATGGAATGGAGTTTGCTACTGAAAAGAAACTTTGTTTTCCCAACAAGCTAGATGAAGGACGGCTTTCACACACACTTATCTCTCAGAACTGAGCAAGTGGAGAGACGTTCGTTCATCTAGCACCAAGGGAACGGGTTGCAGGAGACACTTTTTCTCTGCTTTCTCAGTCTGTTTCCTAGTGCCGGTTTGAAGTTCCTGCAGTTTTCACTGTAAAACCGAGTTGGAGCTAGTACCTCCCCCAATATATGTATGGAATGGAGGTTGCAACTGAAAAGAAACTTTGTGTTCCCAACAAGCTAGGTGAAGGACGGCTTTCACACACAATTATCTCTCAGAAATGAGCAAGTGGAGAGACGTTCGTTCACCTAGCACCAAGGGAACGGGTTGCAGGACACACTTTTTCTCTGCTTTCTCAGGCTGTTTCCTAGTGCCGGTTTGAATTTCCTGCAGTTTTCACTGTAAAACCGAGTTGGAGATAGTACTTCCCCATATATATGTATGGATTGGAGTTTGCAACTGAAAAGAAACTTTGTGTTCCCAACAAGCTAGGTGAAGGACGGCTTTCACACACAATTATCTCTCAGAACTGAGCAAGTGGAGAGACGTTCGTTCACCTAGCACCAAGGGAACGGGTTGCAGGAGACACTTTTTCTCTGCTTTCTCAGTCTTTTTCCTAGTGCCGGTTTGAAGTTCCTTCAGTTTTCACTGTAAAACCGAGTTGGAGCTAGTACCTCCCCATATATATGTATGGAATGGAGTTTGCAACTGAAAAGAAACTTTGTTTTCCCAACAAGCTAGGTGAAGGAAAGCTTTCACACACAATTATCTCTCAGAACTGAGCAAGTGGAGAGACGTTCGTTCATCTAGCACCAAGGCAACGGGTTGCAGGAGACACATTTTCTCTGCTTTCTCAGTCTGTTTCCTAGTGCAAGTTTGAAGTTCCTGCAGTTTTCACTGTAAAACCGAGTTGGAGCTAGTACCTCCCCATATATATGTATGGAATGGCTTTTGCAACTCAAAAGAAACTTTGTGTTCCCTACAAGCTAGGTGAAGGACGGCTTTCACACACACTTATCTCTCAGAACTGAGCAAGTGGAGAGACGTTCGTTCACATAGCACCAAGGGAACGGGTTGCAGGAGACACATTTTCTCTGCTTTCTCAGTCTGTTTCCTAGTGCCGGTTTGAAGTTCCTGCAGTTTTCACTTTAAAACCGAGTTGGAGCTAGTACCTCCCCATGTATATGTATGGAATGGAGTTTGCAACTGAAAAGAAACATTGTTTTTCCAACAAGCTAGGTGAAGGACGGCTTTCACACACACTTATCTCTCAGAACTGAGCAAGTGGAGAGACGTTCGTTCACATAGCACCAAGGGAACGGGTTGCAGGAGACACATTTTCTCTGCTTTCTCAGTCTGTTTCCTAGTGCCGGTTTGAAGTTCCTGCAGTTTTCACTTTAAAACCGAGTTGGAGCTAGTACCTCCCCATGTATATGTATGGAATGGAGTTTGCAACTGAAAAGAAACATTGTTTTTCCAACAAGCTAGGTGAAGGACGGCTTTCACACACACTTATCTCTCAGAACTGAGCAAGTGGAGAGACGTTCGTTCACATAGCACCAAGGGAACGGGTTGCAGGAGACACATTTTCTCTGCTTTTTCAGTCTGTTTTCTAGTGCCGGTTTGAAGTTCCTGCAGTTTTCACTGTAAAACCGAGTTGGAGCTAGTACCTCCCCCAATATATGTATGGAATGGAGTTTGCAACTGAAAAGAAACTTTGTGTTCCCAACAAGCTAGGTGAAGGACGGCTTTCACACACAATTATCTCTCAGAAATGAGCAAGTGAAGAGACGTTCGTTCACCTAGCACCAAGGGAACGGGTTGCAGGACACACTTTTTCTCTGCTTTCTCAGTCTGTTTCCTAGTGCCGGTTTGAAGTTCCTGCAGTTTTCACTGTAAAACCGATTTGGAGCTAGTACTTCCCCATATATATTTATGGAGTGGACTTTGCAACTGAAAAGAAACTTTGTTTTCCCAAAAAGCTAGGTGAAGGACGGCTTTCACACACACTTATCTCTCAGAACTGAGCAAGTGGAGAGACGTTCGTTCACCTAGCACCAAGGGAACGGGTTGCAGGAGACACTTTTTCTCTGCTTTCTCAGTCTGTTTCCTAGTGCCGGTTTGAAGTTCCTGCAGTTTTCACTGTAAAACCGAGTTGGAGCTAGTACTTCCCCATATATATTTATGGAGTGGTGTTTGCAACTGAAAAGAAACTTTGTGTTCCCAACAAGCTAGGTGAAGGACGGCTTTCACACACAATTATCTCTCAGAACTGAGCAAGTGGAGAGACGTTCGTTCATCTAGCAAAAAGTGAACGGGTTGCAGGAGACACTTTTTCTCTGCCTTCTCAGTCTGATTCCTAGTGCCGGTTTGAAGTTCCTGCAGTTTTCACTTTAAAACCGTGTTGGAGCTAGTACCTCCCCATATATATGTATGGAATGGAGTTTGCAACTGAAAAGAAACTTTGTGTTCCCAACAAGCTAGGTGAAGGACGGCTTTCACACACACTTATCTCTCAGAACTGAGCAAGTGGAGAGACGTTCGTTCACCTAGCACCAAGGGAACGGGTTGCAGGAGACACTTTTTCTCTGCTTTCTCAGTCTGTTTCCTAGTGCAAGTTTGAAGTTCCTGCAGTTTTCACTGTAAAACCGAGTTAGAGCTAGTACCTCCCCCAATATATGTATGGAATGGAGTTTGCAACTGAAAAGAAACTTTGTGTTCCCAACCAGCTATGTGAAGGACGGCTTTCACACACAATTATCTCTCAGAAATGAGCAAGTGGAGAGACGTTCGTTCACCTAGCACCAAGGGAACTGTTTGCAGGACACACTTTTTCTCTGCTTTCTCAGTCTGTTTCCTAGTGCCGGTTTGAAGTTCCTGCAGTTTTCACTGTAAAACCGAGTTGGAGCTAGTACTTCCCCATATATATTTATGGAGTGGAGTTTGCAACTGAAAAGAAACTTTGTGTTCCCAACAAGCTAGGTGAAGGACGGCTTTCTCACACAATTATCTCTCAGAACTGAGCAAGTGGAGAGACGTTCGTTCACCTAGCACCAAGGGAACGGGTTGCAGGAGACACTTTTTCTCTGCTTTCTCAGTCTGTTTCCTAGTGCCGGTTTGAAGTTCCTGCAGTTTTCACTGTAAAACCGAGTTGGAGCTAGTACTTCCCCATATATATTTATGGAGTGGTGTTTGCAACTGAAAAGAAACTTTGTGTTCCCAACAAGCTAGGTGAAGGACGGCTTTCACACACAATTATCTCTCAGAACTGAGCAAGTGGAGAGACGTTCGTTCATCTAGCAACAAGGGAACGGGTTGCAGGAGACACTTTTTCTCTGCCTTCTCAGTCTGATTCCTAGTGCCGGTTTGAAGTTCCTGCAGTTTTCACTTTAAAACCGAGTTGGAGCTAGTACCTCCCTATGTATATGTATGGAATGGAGTTTGCAACTGAAAAGAAACTTTGTGTTCCCAACAAGCTATGTGAAGGACGGCTTTCACATACAATTATCTCTCAGAACTGAGCAAGTGGAGAGACGTTCGCTGATATAGCACCAAAGGAACGAGTTGCAGGAGACACTTTTTCTCTTGTTTCTCAGTCTGTTTCCTAGAGCCGGTTTGAAGTTCCTGCTGTTTTCACTGTAAAACGGATTTGGAGCTAGTACCTACCCATACATACGTATGGAATGGAGTTTGCTACTGAAAAGAAAATTTGTTTTCCCAACAAGCCAGGTGAAGGACGGCTTTCACACACACATATCTCTCAGAACTGAGCAAGTGGAGAGACGTTCGTTCACATAGCAACAAGGGAACGGGTTGCAGGAGACACATTTTCTCTGCTTTCTCAGTCTGTTTTCTAGTGCCGGTTTGAAGTTCCTGCAGTTTTCACTGTCAAACCGAGTTGGAGCTTGTACCTCCCCATATATATGTATGGAATGGAGTTTGCAACTGAAAAGAAACTTTGTGTTCCCAACAAGCTAGTTGAAGGACGGCTTTCACACACACTTATCTCTCAGAACTGAGCAAGTGGAGAGACTTTCGTTCATCTAGCACCAAGGGAACGGGTTGCAGGAGACACTTTTTCTCTGCTTTCTCAGTCTGTTTCCTAGTGCAAGTTTGAAGTTCCTGCAGTTTTCACTGTAAAACCGAGTTGGAGCTAGTACCTCCCCCAATATATGTATGGAATGGAGTTTGCAACTGAAAAGAAACTTAGTGTTCCCAACAAGCTAGGTGAAGGACGGCTTTCACACACAATTATCTCTCAGAAATGAGCAAGTGAAGAGACGTTCGTTCACCTAGCACCAAGGGAACGGGTTGCAGGACACACTTTTTCTCTGCTTTCTCAGTCTGTTTCCTAGTGCCGGTTTGAAGTTCCTGCAGTTTTCACTGTAAAACCGATTTGGAGCTAGTACTTCCCCATATATATTTATGGAGTGGAGTTTGCAACTGAAAAGAAACTTTGTGTTCCCAACAAGCTAGGTGAAGGAAGGCTTTCACACACAATTATCTCTCAGAACTGAGCAAGTGGAGAGACGTTCGTTCACCTAGCACCAAGGGAACGGGTTGCAGGAGACACTTTTTCTCTGCTTTCTCAGTCTGTTTCCTAGTGCCGGTTTGAAGTTCCTGCAGTTTTCACTGTAAAACCGAGTTGGAGCTAGTACTTCCCCATATATATTTATGGAGTGGAGTTTGCAACTGAAAAGAAACTTTGTGTTCCCAACAAGCTAGGTGAAGGACGGCTTTCACACACAATTATCTCTCAGAACTGAGCAAGTGGAGAGACGTTCGTTCATCTAGCAACAAGGGAACGGGTTGCAGGAGACACTTTTTCTCTGCTTTCTCAGTCTGTTTCCTAGTGCCGGTTTGAAGTTCCTGCAGTTTTCACTTTAAAACCGAGTTGGAGCTAGTACCTCCCCATGTATATGTATGGAATGGAGTTTGCAACTGAAAAGAAACATTGTTTTTCCAACAAGCTAGGTGAAGGACGGCTTTCACACACACTTATCTCTCAGAACTGAGCAAGTGGAGAGACGTTCGTTCACATAGCACCAAGGGAACGGGTTGCAGGAGACACATTTTCTCTGCTTTCTCAGTCTGTTTCCTAGTGCCGGTTTGAAGTACCTGCAGTTTTCACTGTAAAACCGAGTTGGAGCTAGTACCTACCCATACATACGTATGGAATGGAGTTTGCTACTGAAAAGAATCTTTGTGTTCCCAACAAGCTAGGTGAAGGACGGCTTTCACACACACATATCTCTCAGAACTGAGCAAGTGGAGAGACTTTCGTTCACATAGCACCAAGGGAACGGGTTGCAGGAGACACATTTTCTCTGCTTTCTCAGTCTGTTTCCTAGTGCCGGTTTGAAGTTCCTGCAGTTTTCACTGTAAAACCGAGTTGGAGCTAGTACCTAACCATATATATATATGGAATGGAGTTTGCAAATGAAAACAAACTTTGTGTTCCCAACAAGCTTGGTGAAGGACGGCTTTCACACACACTTATCTCTCAGAACTGAGCGTGTAGAGAGACGTTCGTTCATCTAGCACCAAGGGAACGGGTTGCAGGAGACACTTTTTCTCTGCTTTCTCAGTCTGTTTCCTAGTGCCGGTTTGAAGTTCCTGCAGTTTTCACTGTAAAACAGAGTTGGAGCTAGTACTTCCCCATATATATTTATGGAGTGGAGTTTGCAACTGAAAAGAAACTTTGTGTTCCCAACAAGCTAGGTGAAGGACGGCTTTCACACACACTTATCTCTCAGAACTGAGCAAGTGGAGAGACGTTCGTTCATCTAGCACCAAGGGAACGGGTTGCAGGAGACACATTTTCTCTGCTTTCTCATTCTGTTTCCTAGTGCCGGTTTGAAGTTCCTGCAGTTTTCACTGTCAAACCGAGTTGGAGCTAGTACCTCCCCATATATATGTATGGAATGGAGTTTGCAACTGAAAAGAAACTTTTTGTTCCCAACAAGCTTGGTGAAGAATGGCTTTCACACACACTTTTCTCTCAGAACTGAGCAAGTGGAGAGACGTTCGCTGATATAGCACCAAGGGAACGAGTTGCAGGAGACACTTTTTCTCTGGTTTCTCAGTCTATTTCCTAGTGCCGGTTTGAAGTTCCTGCTGTTTTCACTGTGAAAACGAGTTGGAGCTAGAACCTACCCATACATACATATGGAATGGAGTTTGCTACTGAAAAGAAACTTTGTTTTCCCAACAAGCTAGATGAAGGACGGCTTTCACACACACTTATCTCTCAGAACTGAGCAAGTGGAGAGACGTTCGTTCATCTAGCACCAAGGGAACGGGTTGCAGGAGACACTTTTTCTCTGCTTTCTCAGTCTGTTTCCTAGTGCCGGTTTGAAGTTCCTGCAGTTTTCACTGTAAAACCGAGTTGGAGCTAGTACCTCCCCCAATATATGTATGGAATGGAGGTTGCAACTGAAAAGAAACTTTGTGTTCCCAACAAGCTAGGTGAAGGACGGCTTTCACACACAATTATCTCTCAGAAATGAGCAAGTGGAGAGACGTTCGTTCACCTAGCACCAAGGGAACGGGTTGCAGGACACACTTTTTCTCTGCTTTCTCAGGCTGTTTCCTAGTGCCGGTTTGAATTTCCTGCAGTTTTCACTGTAAAACCGAGTTGGAGATAGTACTTCCCCATATATATGTATGGATTGGAGTTTGCAACTGAAAAGAAACTTTGTGTTCCCAACAAGCTAGGTGAAGGACGGCTTTCACACACAATTATCTCTCAGAACTGAGCAAGTGGAGAGACGTTCGTTCACCTAGCACCAAGGGAACGGGTTGCAGGAGACACTTTTTCTCTGCTTTCTCAGTCTTTTTCCTAGTGCCGGTTTGAAGTTCCTTCAGTTTTCACTGTAAAACCGAGTTGGAGCTAGTACCTCCCCATATATATGTATGGAATGGAGTTTGCAACTGAAAAGAAACTTTGTTTTCCCAACAAGCTAGGTGAAGGAAAGCTTTCACACACAATTATCTCTCAGAACTGAGCAAGTGGAGAGACGTTCGTTCATCTAGCACCAAGGCAACGGGTTGCAGGAGACACATTTTCTCTGCTTTCTCAGTCTGTTTCCTAGTGCAAGTTTGAAGTTCCTGCAGTTTTCACTGTAAAACCGAGTTGGAGCTAGTACCTCCCCATATATATGTATGGAATGGCTTTTGCAACTCAAAAGAAACTTTGTGTTCCCTACAAGCTAGGTGAAGGACGGCTTTCACACACACTTATCTCTCAGAACTGAGCAAGTGGAGAGACGTTCGTTCACATAGCACCAAGGGAACGGGTTGCAGGAGACACATTTTCTCTGCTTTCTCAGTCTGTTTTCTAGTGCCGGTTTGAAGTTCCTGCAGTTTTCACTGTCAAACCGAGTTGGAGCTAGTACCTCCCCATATATATGTATGGAATGGAGTTTGCAACTGAAAAGAAACTTTGTGTTCCCAACAAGCTAGGTGAAGGACGGCTTTCACACACACTTATCTCTCAGAACTGAGCAAGTGGAGAGACGTTCGTTCACCTAGCACCAAGGGAACGGGTTGCAGGAGACACTTATTCTCTGCTTTCTCAGTCTGTTTCCTAGTGCAAGTTTGAAGTTCCTGCAGTTTTCACTGCAAAACCGTGTTAGGGCTTGTACCTCCCCCAATATATGTATGGAATGGAGTTTGCAACTGAAAAGAAACTTTGTGTTCCCAACCAGCTATGTGAAGGACGGCTTTCACACACAATTATCTCTCAGAAATGAGCAAGTGGAGAGACGTTCGTTCACCTAGCACCAAGGGAACTGTTTGCAGGACACACTTTTTCTCTGCTTTCTCAGTCTGTTTCCTAGTGCCGGTTTGAAGTTCCTGCAGTTTTCAATGTAAAACCGAGTTGGAGCTAGTACTTCCCCATATATATTTATGGAGTGGTGTTTGCAACTGAAAAGAAACTTTGTGTTCCCAACAAGCTAGGTGAAGGACGGCTTTCACACACAATTATCTCTCAGAACTGAGCAAGTGGAGAGACGTTCGTTCACCTAGCACCAAGGGAACGGGTTGCAGGAGACATTTTTCTCTGCTTTCTCAGTCTGTTTCCTAGTGCCGGTTTGAAGTTCCTGCAGTTTTCACTGTAAAACCGAGTTGGAGCTAGTACTTCCCCATATATATTTATGGAGTGGTGTTTGCAACTGAAAAGAAACTTTGTGTTCCCAACAAGCTAGGTGAAGGACGGCTTTCACACACAATTATCTCTCAGAACTGAGCAAGTGGAGAGACGTTCGTTCATCTAGCAACAAGGGAACGGGTTGCAGGAGACACTTTTTCTCTGCCTTCTCAGTCTGATTCCTAGTGCCGGTTTGAAGTTCCTGCAGTTTTCACTTTAAAACCGAGTTGGAGCTAGTACCTCCCTATGTATATGTATGGAATGGAGTTTGCAACTGAAAAGAAACTTTGTGTTCCCAACAAGCTATGTGAAGGACGGCTTTCACATACAATTATCTCTCAGAACTGAGCAAGTGGAGAGACGTTCGCTGATATAGCACCAAAGGAACGAGTTGCAGGAGACACTTTTTCTCTGGTTTCTCAGTCTGTTTCCTAGAGCCGGTTTGAAGTTCCTGCTGTTTTCACTGTAAAACCGATTTGGAGCTAGTACCTACCCATACATACGTATGGAATGGAGTTTGCTACTGAAAAGAAACTTTGTTTTCCCAACAAGCTAGGTGAAGGACGGCTTTCACACACACATATCTCTCAGAACTGAGCAAGTGGAGAGACGTTCGTTCACATAGCAACAAGGGAACGGGTTGCAGGAGACACATTTTCTCTGCTTTCTCAGTCTGTTTTCTAGTGCCGGTTTGAAGTTCCTGCAGTTTTCACTGTCAAACCGAGTTGGAGCTAGTACCTCCCCATATATATGTATGGAATGGAGTTTGCAACTGAAAAGAAACTTTGTGTTCCCAACAAGCTAGTTGAAGGACGGCTTTCACACACACTTATCTCTCAGAACTGAGCAAGTGGAGAGACTTTCGTTCATCTAGCACCAAGGGAACGGGTTGCAGGAGACACTTTTTCTCTGCTTTCTCAGTCTGTTTCCTAGTGCAAGTTTGAAGTTCCTGCAGTTTTCACTGTAAAACCGATTTGGAGCTAGTACCTCCCCCAATATATGTATGGAATGGAGTTTGCAACTGAAAAGAAACTTTGTGTTCCCAACAAGCTAGGTGAAGGACGGCTTTCACACACAATTATCTCTCAGAAATGAGCAAGTGAAGAGACGTTCGTTCACCTAGCACCAAGGGAACGGGTTGCAGGACACACTTTTTCTCTGCTTTCTCAGTCTGTTTCCTAGTGCCGGTTTGAAGTTCCTGCAGTTTTCACTGTTACCGATTTGGAGCTAGTACTTCCCCATATATATTTATGGAGTGGAGTTTGCAACTGAAAAGAAACTTTGTTTTCCCAAAAAGCTAGGTGAAGGACGGCTTTCACACACACTTATCTCTCAGAACTGAGCAAGTGGAGAGACGTTCGTTCACATAGCACCAAGGGAACGGGTTGCAGGAGACACATTTTCTCTGCTTTCTCAGTCTGTTTTCTAGTGCCGGTTTGAAGTTCCTGCAGTTTTCACTGTCAAACCGAGTTGGAGCTAGTACCTCCCCATATATATGTATGGAATGGAGTTTGCAACTGAAAAGAAACTTTGTGTTCCCAACAAGCTAGGTGAAGGACGGCTTTCACACACACTTATCTCTCAGAACTGAGCAAGTGGAGAGACGTTCGTTCACCTTGCACCAAGGGAACGGGTTGCAGGAGACACTTTTTCTCTGCTTTCTCAGTCTGTTTCCTAGTGCAAGTTTGAAGTTCCTGCAGTTTTCACTGTAAAACCGAGTTTGAGCTAGTACCTCCCCCAATATATGTATGGAATGGAGTTTGCAACTGAAAAGAAACTTTGTGTTCCCAACCAGCTATGTGAAGGACGGCTTTCACACACAATTATCTCTCAGAAATGAGCAAGTGGAGAGACGTTCGTTCACCTAGCACCAAGGGAACTGTTTGCAGGAGACACTTTTTCTCTGCTTTCTCAGTCTGTTTCCTAGTGCAAGTTTGAAGTTCCTGCAGTTTTCACTGTAAAACCGAGTTGGAGCTAGTACCTCCCCCAATATATGTATGGAATGGAGTTTGCAACTGAAAAGAAACTTTGTGTTCCCAACAATCTAGGTGAAGGACGGCTTTCACACACAATTATCTCTCAGAAATGAGCAAGTGAAGAGACGTTCGTTCACCTAGAACCAAGGGAACGGGTTGCAGGAGACACTTTTTCTCTGGTTTCTCAGTCTGTTTCCTAGTGCCGGTTTGAAGTTCCTGCAGTTTTCACTGTAAAACCGATTTGGAGCTAGTACTTCCCCATATATATTTATGGAGTGGACTTTGCAACTGAAAAGAAACTTTGTTTTCCCAAAAAGCTAGGTGAAGGACGGCTTTCACACACACTTATCTCTCAGAACTGAGCAAGTGGAGAGACGTTCGTTCACATAGCACCAAGGGAACGGGTTGCAGGAGACACATTTTCTCTGCTTTCTCAGTCTGTTTTCTAGTGCCGGTTTGAAGTTCCTGCAGTTTTCACTGTCAAACCGAGTTGGAGCTAGTACCTCCCCATATATATGTATGGAATGGAGTTTGCAACTGAAAAGAAACTTTGTGTTCCCAACAAGCTAGGTGAAGGACGGCTTTCACACACACTTATCTCTCAGAACTGAGCAAGTGGAGAGACGTTCGTTCACCTAGCACCAAGGGAACGGGTTGCAGGAGACACTTTTTCTCTGCTTTCTCAGTCTGTTTCCTAGTGCCGGTTTGAAGTTCCTGCAGTTTTCACTGTAAAACCGAGTTGGAGCTAGTACTTCCCCATATATATTTATGGAGTGGTGTTTGCAACTGAAAAGAAACTTTGTGTTCCCAACAAGCTAGGTGAAGGACGGCTTTCACACACAATTATCTCTCAGAACTGAGCAAGTGGAGAGACGTTCGTTCATCTAGCAACAAGGGAACGGGTTGCAGGAGACACTTTTTCTCTGCCTTCTCAGTCTGATTCCTAGTGCCGGTTTGAAGTTCCTGCAGTTTTCACTTTAAAACCGAGTTGGAGCTAGTACCTCCCTATGTATATGTATGGAATGGAGTTTGCAACTGAAAAGAAACTTTGTGTTCCCAACAAGCTATGTGAAGGACGGCTTTCACATACAATTATCTCTCAGAACTGAGCAAGTGGAGAGACGTTCGCTGATATAGCACGAAAGGAACGAGTTGCAGGAGACACTTTTTCTCTGCTTTCTCAGTCTGTTTCCTAGAGCCGGTTTGAAGTTCCTGCTGTTTTCACTGTAAAACCGATTTGGAGCTAGTACCTACCCATACATACGTATGGAATGGAGTTTGCTACTGAAAAGAAACTTTGTTTTCCCAACAAGCTAGGTGAAGGACGGCTTTCACACACACATATCTCTCAGAACTGAGCAATTGGAGAGACGTTCGTTCACATAGCAACAAGTGAACGGGATGCAGGAGACACATTTTCTCTGCTTTCTCAGTCTGTTTTCTAGTGCCGGTTTGAAGTTCCTGCAGTTTTCACTGTCAAACCGAGTTGGAGCTAGTACCTCCCCATATATATGTATGGAATGGAGTTTGCAACTGAAAAGAAACTTTGTGTTCCCAACAAGCTAGTTGAAGGACGGCTTTCACACACACTTATCTCTCCGAACTGAGCAAGTGGAGAGACTTTCGTTCATCTAGCACCAAGGGAACGGGTTGCAGGAGACACTTTTTCTCTGCTTTCTCAGTCTGTTTCCTAGTGCAAGTTTGAAGTTCCTGCAGTTTTCACTGTAAAACCGAGTTGGAGCTAGTACCTCCCCCAATATATGTATGGAATGGAGTTTGCAACTGAAAAGAAACTTTGTGTTCCCAACAAGCTAGGTGAAGGACGGCTTTCACACACAATTATCTCTCAGAAATGAGCAAGTGAAGAGACGTTCGTTCACCTAGCACCAAGGGAACGGGTTGCAGGACACACTTTTTCTCTGCTTTCTCAGTCTGTTTCCTAGTGCCGGTTTGAAGTTCCTGCAGTTTTCACTGTAAAACCGATTTGGAGCTAGTACTTCCCCATATATATTTATGGAGTGGAGTTTGCAACTGAAAAGAAACTTTGTTTTCCCAAAAAGCTAGGTGAAGGACGGCTTTCACACACACTTATCTCTCAGAACTGAGCAAGTGGAGAGACGTTCGTTCACATAGCACCAAGGGAACGGGTTGCAGGAGACACCTTTTCTCTGCTTTCTCAGTCTGTTTTCTAGTGCCGGTTTGAAGTTCCTGCAGTTTTCACTGTCAAACGAGTTGGAGCTAGTACCTCCCCATATATATGTATGGAATGGTGTTTGCAACTGAAAAGAAACTTTGTGTTCCCAACAAGCTAGGTGAAGGACGGCTTTCACACACACTTATCTCTCAGAACTGAGCAAGTGGAGAGACGTTCGTTCACCTAGCAACAAGGGAACGGGTTGCAGGAGACACTTTTTCTCTGCTTTCTCAGTCTGTTTCCTAGTGCAAGTTTGAAGTTCCTGCAGTTTTCACTGTAAAACCGAGTTAGAGCTAGTACCTCCCCCAATATATGTATGGAATGGAGTTTGCAACTGAAAAGAAACTTTGTGTTCCCAACCAGCTATGTGAAGGACGGCTTTCACACACAATTATCTCTCAGAAATGAGCAAGTGGAGAGACGTTCGTTCACCTAGCACCAAGGGAACTGTTTGCAGGGGACACTTTTTCTCTGCTTTCTCAGTCTGTTTCCTAGTGCAAGTTTGAAGTTCCTGCAGTTTTCACTGTAAAACCGAGTTGGAGCTAGTACCTCCCCCAATATATGTATGGAATGGAGTTTGCAACTGAAAAGAAACTTTGTGTTCCCAACAAGCTAGGTGAAGGACGGCTTTCACACACAATTATCTCTCAGAAATGAGCAAGTGAAGAGACGTTCGTTCACCTAGCACCAAGGGAACGGGTTGCAGGACACACTTTTTCTCTGCTTTCTCAGTCTGTTTCCTAGTGCCGGTTTGAAGTTCCTGCAGTTTTCACTGTAAAACCGATTTGGAGCTAGTACTTCCCCATATATATTTATGGAGTGGAGTTTGCAACTGAAAAGAAACTTTGTTTTCCCAAAAAGCTAGTTGAAGGACGGCTTTCACACACACTTATCTCTCAGAACTGAGCAAGTGGAGAGACGTTCGTTCACATAGCACCAAGGGAACGGGTTGCAGGAGACACATTTTCTCTGCTTTCTCAGTCTGTTTTCTAGTGCCGGTTTGAAGTTCCTGCAGTTTTCACTGTCAAACCGAATTGGAGCTAGTACCTCCCCATATATATGTATGGAATGGGGTTTGCAACTGAAAAGAAACTTTGTGTTCCCAACAAGCTAGGTGAAGGACGGCTTTCACACACACTTTTCTCTCAGAACTGAGCAAGTGGAGAGACGTTCGTTCAATTAGCACCAAGGGAACGGGTTGCAGGAGACACTTTTTCTCTGCTTTCTCAGTCTGTTTCCTAGTGCAAGTTTGAAGTTCATGCAGTTTTCACTGTAAAACCGAGTTAGAGCTAGTACCTCCCCCAATATATGTATGGAATGGAGTTTGCAACTGAAAAGAAACTTTGTGTTCCCAACCAGCTATGTGAAGGACGGCTTTCACACACAATTATCTCTCAGAAATGAGCAATTGGAGAGACGTTCCTTCACCTAGCACCAAGGGAACTGTTTGCAGGACACACTTTTTCTCTGCTTTCTCAGTCTGTTTCCTAGTGCCGGTTTGAAGTTCCTGCAGTTTTCACTGTAAAACCGAGTTGGAGCTAGTACTTCCCCATATATATTTATGGAGTGGAGTTTGCAACTGAAAAGAAACTTTGTGTTCCCAACAAGCTAGGTGAAGGACGGCTTTCACACACAATTATCTCTCAGAACTGAGCAAGTGGAGAGACGTTCGTTCACCTAGCACCAAGGGAACGGGTTGCAGGAGACACTTTTTCTCTGCTTTCTCAGTCTGTTTCCTAGTGCCGGTTTGAAGTTCCTGCAGTATTCACTGTAAAACAGTGTTGGAGCTAGTACTTCCCCATATATATTTATGGAGTGGTGTTTGCAACTGAAAAGAAACTTTGTGTTCCCAACAAGCTAGGTGAAGGACGGCTTTCACACACAATTATCTCTCAGAACTGAGCAAGTGGAGAGACGTTCGTTCATCTAGCAACAAGGGAACGGGTTGCAGGAGACACTTTTTCTCTGCCTTCTCAGTCTGATTCCTAGTGCCGGTTTGAAGTTCCTGCAGTTTTCACTTTAAAACCGAGTTGGAGCTAGTACCTCCCTATGTATATGTATGGAATGGAGTTTGCAACTGAAAAGAAACTTTGTGTTCCCAACAAGCTATGTGAAGGCCGGCTTTCACATACAATTATCTCTCAGAACTGAGCAAGTGGAGAGACGTTCGCTGATATAGCACCAAAGGAACGAGTTGCAGGAGACACTTTTTCTCTGGTTTCTCAGTCTGTTTCCTAGAGCCGGTTTGAAGTTCCTGCTGTTTTCACTGTAAAACCGATTTGGAGCTAGTACCTACCCATACATACGTATGGAATGGAGTTTGCTACTGAAAAGAAACTTTGTTTTCCCAACAAGCCAGGTGAAGGACGGCTTTCACACACACATATCTCTCAGAACTGAGCAAGTGGAGAGACGTTCGTTCACATAGCAACAAGGGAACGGGTTGCAGGAGACACATTTTCTCTGCTTTCTCAGTCTGTTTTCTAGTGCCGGTTTGAAGTTCCTGCAGTTTTCACTGTCAAACCGAGTTGGAGCTAGTACCTCCCCATATATATGTATGGAATGGAGTTTGCAACTGAAAAGAAACTTTGTGTTCCCAACAAGCTAGTTGAAGGACGGCTTTCACACACACTTATCTCTCAGAACTGAGCAAGTGGAGAGACTTTCGTTCATCTAGCACCAAGGGAACGGGTTGCAGGAGACACTTTTTCTCTGCTTTCTCAGTCTGTTTCCTAGTGCAAGTTTGAAGTTCCTGCAGTTTTCACTGTAAAACCGATTTGGAGCTAGTACCTCCCCCAATATATGTATGGAATGGAGTTTGCAACTGAAAAGAAACTTTGTGTTCCCAACAAGCTAGGTGAAGGACGGCTTTCACACACAATTATCTCTCAGAAATGAGCAAGTGAAGAGACGTTCGTTCACCTAGCACCAAGGGAACGGGTTGCAGGACACACTTTTTCTCTGCTTTCTCAGTCTGTTTCCTAGTGCCGGTTTGAAGTTCCTGCAGTTTTCACTGTTACCGATTTGGAGCTAGTACTTCCCCATATATATTTATGGAGTGGAGTTTGCAACTGAAAAGAAACTTTGTTTTCCCAAAAAGCTAGGTGAAGGACGGCTTTCACACACACTTATCTCTCAGAACTGAGCAAGTGGAGAGACGTTCGTTCACATAGCACCAAGGGAACGGGTTGCAGGAGACACATTTTCTCTGCTTTCTCAGTCTGTTTTCTAGTGCCGGTTTGAAGTTCCTGCAGTTTTCACTGTCAAACCGAGTTGGAGCTAGTACCTCCCCATATATATGTATGGAATGGAGTTTGCAACTGAAAAGAAACTTTGTGTTCCCAACAAGCTAGGTGAAGGACGGCTTTCACACACACTTATCTCTCAGAACTGAGCAAGTGGAGAGACGTTCGTTCACCTAGCACCAAGGGAACGGGTTGCAGGAGACACTTTTTCTCTGCATTCTCAGTCTGTTTCCTAGTGCAAGTTTGAAGTTCCTGCAGTTTTCACTGTAAAACCGAGTTAGAGCTTGTACCTCCCCCAATATATGTATGGAATGGAGTTTGCAACTGAAAAGAAACTTTGTGTTCCCAACCAGCTATGTGAAGGACGGCTTTCACACACAATTATCTCTCAGAAATGAGCAAGTGGAGAGACGTTCGTTCACCTAGCACCAAGGGAACTGTTTGCAGGAGACACTTTTTCTCTGCTTTCTCAGTCTGTTTCCTAGTGCAAGTTTGAAGTTCCTGCAGTTTTCACTGTAAAACCGAGTTGGAGCTAGTACCTCCCCCAATATATGTATGGAATGGAGTTTGCAACTGAAAAGAAACTTTGTGTTCCCAACAAGCTAGGTGAAGGACGGCTTTCACACACAATTATCTCTCAGAAATGAGCAAGTGAAGAGACGTTCGTTCACCTAGCACCAAGGGAACGGTTTGCAGGACACACTTTTTCTCTGCTTTCTCAGTCTGTTTCCTAGTGCCGGTTTGAAGTTCCTGCAGTTTTCACTGTAAAACCGATTTGGAGCTAGTACTTCCCCATATATATTTATGGAGTGGACTTTGCAACTGAAAAGAAACTTTGTTTTCCCAAAAAGCTAGGTGAAGGAAGGCTTTCACACACACTTATCTCTCAGAACTGAGCAAGTGGAGAGACGTTCGTTCACATAGCACCAAGGGAACGGTTTGCAGGAGACACATTTTCTCTGCTTTCTCAGTCTGTTTTCTAGTGCCGGTTTGAAGTTCCTGCAGTTTTCACTGTCAAACCGAGTTGGAGCTAGTACCTCCCCATATATATGTATGGAATGGAGTTTGCAACTGAAAAGAAACTTTGTGTTCCCAACAAGCTAGGTGAAGGACGGCTTTCACACACACTTATCTCTCAGAACTGAGCAAGTGGAGAGACGTTCGTTCACCTAGCACCAAGGGAACGGGTTGCAGGAGACACTTTTTCTCTGCTTTCTCAGTCTGTTTCCTAGTGCCGGTTTGAAGTTCCTGCAGTTTTCACTGTAAAACCGAGTTGGAGCTAGTACTTCCCCATATATATTTATTGAGTGGTGTTTGCAACTGAAAAGAAACTTTGTGTTCCCAACAAGCTAGGTGAAGGACGGCTTTCACACACAATTATCTCTCAGAACTGAGCAAGTGGAGAGACGTTCGTTCATCTAGCAACAAGGGAACGGGTTGCAGGAGACACTTTTTCTCTGCCTTCTCAGTCTGATTCCAAGTGCCGGTTTGAAGTTCCTGCAGTTTTCACTTTAAAACCGAGTTGGAGCTAGTACCTCCCCCAATATATGTATGGAATGGAGTTTGAAACTGAAAAGAAACTTTGTGTTCCCAACAAGCTAGGTGAAGGACGGCTTTCACACACAATTATCTCTCAGAAATGAGCAAGTGAAGAGACGTTCGTTCACCTAGCACCAAGGGAACGGGTTGCAGGACACACTTTTTCTCTGCTTTCTCAGTCTGTTTCCTAGTGCCGGTTTGAAGTTCCTGCAGTTTTCACTGTAAAACCGAGTTGGAGCTAGTACTTCCCCATATATATTTATGGAGTGGACTTTGCAACTGAAAAGAAACTTTGTTTTCCCAAAAAGCTAGGTGAAGGACGGCTTTCACACACACTTATCTCTCAGAACTGAGCAAGTGGAGAGACGTTCGTTCACATAGCACCAAGGGAACGGGTTGCAGGAGACACATTTTCTCTGCTTTCTCAGTCTGTTTTCTAGTGCCGGTTTGAAGTTCCTGCAGTTTTCACTGTCAAACCGAGTTGGAGCTAGTACCTCCCCATATATATGTATGGAATGGAGTTTGCAACTGAAAAGAAACTTTGTGTTCCCAACAAGCTAGGTGAAGGACGGCTTTCACACACACTTATCTCTCAGAACTGAGCAAGTGGAGAGACGTTCGTTCACCTAGCACCAAGGGAACGGGTTGCAGGAGACACTTTTTCTCTGCTTTCTCAGTCTGTTTCCTAGTGCCGGTTTGAAGTTCCTGCAGTTTTCACTGTAAAACCGAGTTGGAGCTAGTACTTCCCCATATATATTTATGGAGTGGTGTTTGCAACTGAAAAGAAACTTTGTGTTCCCAACAAGCTAGGTGAAGGACGGCTTTCACACACAATTATCTCTCAGAACTGAGCAAGTGGAGAGACGTTCGTTCACCTAGCACCAAGGGAACTGTTTGCAGGACACACTTTTTCTCTGCTTTCTCAGTCTGTTTCCTAGTGCCGGTTTGAAGTTCCTGCAGTTTTCACTGTAAAACCGAGTTGGAGCTAGTACTTCCCCATATATATTTATGGAGTGGAGTTTGCAACTGAAAAGAAACTTTGTGTTCCCAACAAGCTAGGTGAAGGACGGCTTTCACACACAATTATCTCTCAGAACTGAGCAAGTGGAGAGACGTTCGTTCACCTAGCACCAAGGGAACGGGTTGCAGTAGACACTTTTTCTCTGCATTCTCAGTCTGTTTCCTAGTGCCGGTTTGAAGTTCCTGCAGTTTTCACTGTAAAACCGAGTTGGAGCTAGTACTTCCCCATATATATTTATGGAGTGGTGTTTGCAACTGAAAAGAAACTTTGTGTTCCCAACAAGCTAGGTGAAGGACGGCTTTCACACACAATTATCTCTCAGAACTGAGCAAGTGGAGAGACGTTCGTTCATCTAGCAACAAGGGAACGGGTTGCAGGAGACACTTTTTCTCTGCCTTCTCAGTCTGATTCATAGTGCCGGTTTGAAGTTCCTGCAGTTTTCACTTTAAAACCGAGTTGGAGCTAGTACCTCCCTATGTATATGTATGGAATGGAGTTTGCAATTGAAAAGAAACTTTGTGTTCCCAACAAGCTATGTGAAGGACGGCTTTCACATACAATTATCTCTCAGAACTGAGCAAGTGGAGAGACGTTCGCTGATATAGCACCAAAGGAACGAGTTGCAGGAGACACTTTTTCTCTGGTTTCTCAGTCTGTTTCCTAGAGCCGGTTTGAAGTTCCTGCTGTTTTCACTGTAAAACCGATTTGGAGCTAGTACCTACCCATACATACGTATGGAATGGAGTTTGCTACTGAAAAGAAACTTTGTTTTCCCAACAAGCTAGGTGAAGGACGGCTTTCACACACACATATATCTCAGAACTGAGCAAGTGGAGAGACGTTCGTTCACATAGCTACAAGGGAACGGGTTGCAGGAGACACATTTTCTCTGCTTTCTCAGTCTGTTTTCTAGTGCCGGTTTGAATTTCCTGCAGTTTTCACTGTCAAACCGAGTTGGAGCTAGTACCTCCCCATATATATGTATGGAATGGAGTTTGCAACTGAAAAGAAACTTTGTGTTCCCAACAAGCTAGTTGAAGGACGGCTTTCACACACACTTATCTCTCAGAACTGAGCAAGTGGAGAGACTTTCGTTCATCTAGCACCAAGGGAACGGGTTGCAGGAGACACTTTTTCTCTGCTTTCTCAGTCTGTTTCCTAGTGCAAGTTTGAAGTTCCTGCAGTTTTCACTGTAAAACCGAGTTGGAGCTAGACCTCCCCCAATATATGTATGGAATGGAGTTTGCAACTGAAAAGAAACTTTGTGTTCCCAACAAGCTAGGTGAAGGACGGCTTTCACACACAATTATCTCTCAGAAATGAGCAAGTGAAGAGACGTTCATTCACCTAGCACCAAGGGAACGGGTTGCAGGACACACTTTTTCTCTGCTTTCTCAGTCTGTTTTCTAGTGCCGGTTTGAAGTTCCTGCAGTTTTCACTGTAAAACCGATTTGGAGCTAGTACTTCCCCATATATATTTATGGAGTGGAGTTTGCAACTGAAAAGAAACTTTGTGTTCCCAAAAAGCTAGGTGAAGGAAGGCTTTCACACACAATTATCTCTCAGAACTGAGCAAGTGGAGAGACGTTCGTTCACCTAGCACCAAGGGAACGGGTTGCAGGACACACTTTTTCTCTGCTTTCTCAGTCTGTTTCCTAGTGCCGGTTTGAAGTTCCTGCAGTTTTCTCTGTAAAACCGAGTTGGAGCTAGTACTTCCCCATATATATTTATGGAGTGGAGTTTGCAACTGAAAAGAAACTTTGTGTTCCCAACAAGCTAGGTGAAGGACGGCTTTCACACACAATTATCTCTCAGAACTGAGCAAGTGGAGAGACGTTCGTTCATCTAGCAACAAGGGAACGGGTTGCAGGAGACACTTTTTCTCTGCTTTCTCAGTCTGTTTCCTAGTGCCGGTTTGAAGTTCCTGCAGTTTTCACTTTAAAACCGAGTTGGAGCTAGTACCTCCCCATGTATATGTATGGAATGGAGTTTGCAACTGAAAAGAAACATTGTTTTTCCAACAAGCTAGGTGAAGGACGGCTTTCACACACACTTATCTCTCAGAACTGAGCAAGTGGAGAGACGTTCGTTCACATAGCACCAAGGGAACGGGTTGCAGGAGACACATTTTCTCTGCTTTCTCAGTCTGTTTCCTAGTGCCGGTTTGAAGTTCCTGCAGTTTTCACTGTAAAACCGAGTTGGAGCTAGTACCTACCCATACATACGTATGGAATGGAGTTTGCTACTGAAAAGAAACTTTGTGTTCCCAACAAGCTAGGTGAAGGACGGCTTTCACACACACTTATCTCTCAGAACTGAGCAAGTGGAGAGACGTTCTTTCACCTAGCACCAAGGGAACGGGTTGCAGGAGACACTTTTTCTCTGGTTTCTCAGTCTGTTTCCAAGTGCCGGTTTGAAGTTCCTTCAGTTTTCACTGTAAAACCGAGTTGGAGCTAGTACCTCCCCATATATATGTATGGAATGGAGTTTGCAACTGAAAAGAAACTTTTTGTTCCCAACAAGCTTGGTGAAGAATGGCTTTCACACACACTTTTCTCTCAGAACTGAGCAAGTGGAGAGACGTTCGCTGATATAGCACCAAGGGAACGAGTTGCAGGAGACACTTTTTCTCTGGTTTCTCATTCTATTTCCTAGTGCCGGTTTGAAGTTCCTGCTGTTTTCACTGTGAAAACGAGTTGGAGCTAGAACCTACCCATACATACATATGGAATGGAGTTTGCTACTGAAAAGAAACTTTGTTTTCCCAACAAGCTAGGTGAAGGACGGCTTTCACACACATTTATCTCTCAGAACTGAGCAAGTGGAGAGACGTTCGTTCATCTAGCACCAAGGGAACGGGTTGCAGGAGACACTTTTTCTCTGCTTTCTCAGTCTGTTTCCTAGTGCCGGTTTGAAGTTCCTGCAGTTTTCACTGTAAAACCGAGTTGGAGCTAGTACCTCCCCCAATATATGTATGGAATGGAGTTTGCAACTGAAAAGAAACTTTGTGTTCCCAACAAGCTAGGTGAAGGACGGCTTTCACACACAATTATCTCTCAGAAATGAGCAAGTGGAGAGACGTTCGTTCACCTAGCACCAAGGGAACGGGTTGCAGGTCACACTTTTTCTCTGCTTTCTCAGGCTGTTTCCTAGTGCCGGTTTGAAGTTCCTGCAGTTTTCACTGTAAAACCGAGTTGGAGATAGTACTTCCCCATATATATGTATGGATTGGAGTTTGCAACTGAAAAGAAACTTTGTGTTCCCAACAAGCTAGGTGAAGGACGGCTTTCACACACAATTATCTCTCAGAACTGAGCAAGTGGAGAGACGTTCGTTCACCTAGCACCAAGGGAACGGGTTGCAGGAGACACTTTTTCTCTGGTTTCTCAGTCTGTTTCCTAGTGCCGGTTTGAAGTTCCTTCAGTTTTCACTGTAAAACCGAGTTGGAGCTAGTACCTCCCCATATATATGTATGGAATGGAGTTTGCAACTGAAAAGAAACTTTGTTTTCCCAACAAGCTAGGTGAAGGAAAGCTTTCACACACAATTATCTCTCAGAACTGAGCAAGTGGAGAGACGTTCGTTCATCTAGCACCAAGGCAACGGGTTGCAGGAGACACATTTTCTCTGCTTTCTCAGTCTGTTTCCTAGTGCCGGTTTGAAGTTCCTGCAGTTTTCACTGTAAAACCGAGTTGGAGCTAGTACCTCCCCATATATATGTATGGAATGGCTTTTGCAACTCAAAAGAAACTTTGTGTTCCCTACAAGCTAGGTGAAGGACGGCTTTCACACACACTTATCTCTCAGAACTGAGCAAGTGGAGAGACGTTCGTTCATCTAGCACCAAGGGAACGGGTTGCAGGAGACACTTTTTCTCTGCTTTCTCAGTATGTTTCCTAGTGCCGGTTTGAAGTACCTGCAGTTTTCACTGTAAAACCGAGTTGGAGCTAGTACCTCCCCATATATATGTATGGAATGGAGTTTGCAACTGAAAAGAAACTTTGTGTTCCCAACAAGCTTGGTGAAGGACGGCTTTCACACACAAATATCTCTCAGAACTGAGCAAGTGGAGAGACGTTCGTTCACATAGCACCAAGGGAACGGGTTGCAGGAGAAACATTTTCTCTGCTTTCTCAGTCTGTTTCCTAGTGCCGGTTTGAAGTTCCTGCAGTTTTCACTGTCAAACCGAGTTGGAGCTAGTACCTAACCATATATATGTATGGAATGGAGTTTGCAACTGAAAAGAAACTTTGTGTTCCCAACAAGCTAGGTGAAGGACGGCTTTCACACACACTTATCTCTCAGAACTGAGCAAGTGGAGAGACGTTCGTTCATCTAGCACCAAGGGAACGGGTTGCAGGAGACACTTTTTCTCTGCTTTCTCAGTCTGTTTCCTAGTGCCGGTTTGAAGTTCCTGCAGTTTTCACTGTCAAACCTAGTTGGAGCTAGTACCTCCCCATATATATGTATGGAATGGAGTTTGCAACTGAAAAGAAACTTTGTGTTCCCAACAAGCTAGGTGAAGGACGGCTTTCACACACACTTATCTCTCAGAACTGAGCAAGTGGAGAGACGTTCGTTCATCTAGCACCAAGGGAACGAGTTGCAGGAGACACTTTTTCTCTGCTTTCTCAGTCTGTTTCCTAGTGCCGGTTTGAAGTTCCTGCAGTTTTCACTGTCAAACCGAGTTGGAGCTAGTACCTCCCCATATATATGTATGGAATGGAGTTTGCAACTGAAAAGAAACTTTTTGTTCCCAACAACTTTGGTGAAGAATGGCTTTCACACACACTTTTCTCTCAGAATTGAGCAAGTGGAGAGACGTTCGCTGATATAGCACCAAGGGAACGAGATGCAGGAGACACTTTTTCTCTGGATTCTCAGTCTGTTTCCTAGTGCCGGTTTGAAGTTCCTGCTGTTTTCACTGTAAAACCGAGTTGGAGCTAGTACCTACCCATACATACGTATGGAATGGAGTTTGCTACTGAAAAGAATCTTTGTGTTCCCAACAAGCTAGGTGAAGGACGGCTTTCACACACACTTATCTCTCAGAACTGAGCAAGTGGAGAGACGTTCGTTCACATAGCACCAAGGGAACGGGATGCAGGAGACACATTTTCTCTGCTTTCTCAGTCTGTTTCCTAGTGCCGGTTTGAAGTTCCTGCAGTTTTCACTGTAAAACCGAGTTGGAGCTAGTACCTAACCATATATATGTATGGAATGGAGTTTGCAACTGAAAAGAAACTTTGTGTTCCCAACAAGCTAGGTGAAGGACGGCTTTCACACACACTTATCTCTCAGAACTGAGCAAGTGGAGAGACGTTCGTTCATCTAGCACCAAGGGAACGGGTTGCAGGAGACACTTTTTCTCTGCTTTCTCAGTATGTTTCCTAGTGCCGGTTTGAAGTTCCTGCAGTTTTCACTGTCAAACCGAGTTGGAGCTAGTACCTCCCCATATATATGTATGGAATGGAGTTTGCAACTGAAAAGAAACTTTTTGTTCCCAACAAGCTTGGTGAAGAATGGCTTTCACACACACTTTTCTCTCAGAACTGAGCAAGTGGAGAGACGTTCGCTGATATAGCACCAAGGGAACGAGTTGCAGGAGACACTTTTTCTCTGCTTTCTCAGTCTGTTTCCTAGTGCCGGTTTGAAGTTCCTGCAGTTTTCACTGTAAAACCGAGTTGGAGCTAGTACCTAACCATATATATGTATGGAATGGAGTTTGCAACTGAAAAGAAACTTTGTGTTCCCAACAAGCTAGGTGAAGGACGGCTTTCACACACACTTATCTCTCAGAACTGAGCAAGTGGAGAGACGTTCGTTCATCTAGCACCAAGGGAACGGGTTGCAGGAGACACTTTTTCTCTGCTTTCTCAGTCTGTTTCCTAGTGCCGGTTTGAAGTTCCTGCAGTTTTCACTGTCAAACCGATTTGGAGCTAGTACCTCCCCATATATATGTATGGAATGGAGTTTGCAACTGAAAAGAAACTTTTTGTTCCCAACAAGCTTGGTGAAGAATGGCTTTCACACACACCTTTCTCTCAGAACTGAGCAAGTGGAGAGACGTTCGCTGATATAGCACCAAGGGAACTAGTTGCAGGAGACACTTTTTCTCTGGTTTCTCAGTCTGTTTCCTAGTGCCGGTTTGAAGTTCCTGCAGTTTTCACTGTAAAACCGAGTTGGAGCTAGTACCTAACCATATATATTTATGGAATGGAGTTTGCAACTGAAAAGAAACTTTGTGTTCCCAACAAGCTAGGTGAAGGACGGCTTTCACACACACTTATCTCTCAGAACTGAGCAAGTGGAGAGACGTTCGTTCATCTAGCACCAAGGGAACGGGTTGCAGGAGACACTTTTTCTCTGCTTTCTCAGTATGTTTCCTAGTGCCGGTTTGAAGTTCCTGCAGTTTTCACTGTCAAACCGAGTTGGAGCTAGTACCTCCCCATATATATGTATGGAATGGAGTTTGCAACTGAAAAGAAACTTTTTGTTCCCAACAAGCTTGGTGAAGAATGGCTTTCACACACACTTTTCTCTCAGAACTGAGCAAGTGGAGAGACGTTCGCTGATATAGCACCAAGGGAACGAGTTGCAGGAGACACTTTTTCTCTGGTTTCTCAGTCTGTTTCCTAGTGCCGGTTTGAAGTTCCTGCTGTTTTCACTGTAAAACAGAGTTGGAGTTAGTACCTACCCATACATACGTATGGAATGGAGTTTGCTACTGAAAAGAAACTTTGTGTTCCCAACAAGCTAGGTGAAGGACGGCTTTCACACACACTTATCTCTCAGAACTGAGCAAGTGGAGAGACGTTCGTTCATCTAGCACCAAGGGAACGGGTTGCAGGAGACACTTTTTCTCTGCTTTCTCAGTCTGTTTCCTAGTGCCGGTTTGAAGTTCCTGCAGTTTTCACTGTCAAACCGAGTTGGAGCTAGTACCTCCCCATATATATGTATGGAATGGAGTTTGCTACTGAAAAGAAACTTTTTGTTCCCAACAAGGTTGGTGAAGAATGGCTTTCACACACACTTTTCTCTCAGAACTGAGCAAGTGGAGAGACGTTCGCTGATATAGCACCAAGGGAACGAGATGCAGGAGACACTTTTTCTCTGGTTTCTCAGTCTGTTTCCTAGTGCCGGATTGAAGTTCCTGCTGTTTTCAATGTAAAACCGAGTTGGAGCTAGTACCTAATCATATATATATATGGAATGGAGTTTGCAAATGAAAAGAATCTTTGTGTTCCCAACAAGCTTGGTGAAGGACGGCTTTCACACACAATTATCTCTCAGAACTGAGCAAGTGGAGAGACGTTCGTTCACCTAGCAACATGGGAACGTGTTGCAGAAGAAACTTTTACTCTGGTATCTCAGTCTGTTTCCTAGTGCCGGTATGATTTTCCTGCAGTTTTCACTGTAAATCGGAGTTGGAGCTAGTACCTCCCCATATATATGTATGGAGTGGAGTTTTCAACAGAATAGAATCTTTGTGTTCCCAACAAGCTACTTGAAAGACGGCTTTCACACACACTTATCTCTCAGAACTGAGCAAGTGGAGAGACGTTCGTTCATCTAGCACCAAGGGAACGAGTTGCAGGAGACACTTTTTCTCTGCTTTCTCAGTCTGTTTCCTAGTGCCGGTTTGAAGTTCCTGCAGTTTTCACTGTAAAACCGAGTTGGAGCTAGGACCTCCCCATATATATGTAAGGAATGGAGTTTGCAACTGGAAATAAAATTTGTGTTCCCAACAAGCTAGGTGAAGTACGGCTTTCACACACACTTAACTCTCAGAACTGAGCAAGTGGAGAGACGTTCGTTCATCTAGCACCAAGGGAACGGGTGGCAGGAGACACTTTTTCTCTGCTTTCTCAGTCTGTTTCCTAGTGCCATTTTGAAGTTCCTGCAGTTTTCACTGTAAAACCGAGTTGGAGCTAGTACCTACCCATGTATATGTTTGGAATGGAGTTTGCAACTGAATAGAAACTTTGTGTTCCCTACAAGCTAGGTGAAGGACTGCTTTCACACACACTTATCTCTCAGAACTGAGCAAGTGGAGAGACGTTCGTTCATCTAGCAACAAGGGAACGGGTTGCAGGAGACACTTTTTCTCTGCCTTCTCAGTCTGTTTCCTAGTGCCGGTTTGAACTTCCTGCAGTTTTCTCTTTAAAACCGAGTTGGAGCTAGTACCTCCCCATGTATATGTATGGAATGGAGTTTGCTACTGAAAAGAAACTTTGTGTTCCCAACAAGCTTGGTGAAGAATGGCTTTCACACACACTTTTCTCTCAGAACTGAGCAAGTGGAGAGACGTTCGCTGATATAGCACCAAGGGAACGAGTTGCAGGAGACACTTTTTCTCTGCTTTCTCAGTCTGTTTCCTAGTGCCGGTTTGAAGTTCCTGCAGTTTTCACTGTAAAACCGAGTTGGAGCTAGTACCTAACCATATATATGTATGGAATGGAGTTTGCAACTGAAAAGAAACTTTGTGTTCCCAACAAGCTAGGTGAAGGACGGCTTTCACACACACTTATCTCTCAGAACTGAGCAAGTGGAGAGACGTTCGTTCATCTAGCACCAAGGGAACGGGTTGCAGGAGACACTTTTTCTCTGCTTTCTCAGTCTGTTTCCTAGTGCCTGTTTGAAGTTCCTGCAGTTTTCACTGTCAAACCGATTTGGAGCTAGTACCTCCCCATATATATGTATGGAATGGAGTTTGCAACTGAAAAGAAACTTTTTGTTCCCAACAAGCTTGGTGAAGAATGGCTTTCACACACACCTTTCTCTCAGAACTGAGCAAGTGGAGAGACGTTCGCTGATATAGCACCAAGGGAACTAGTTGCAGGAGACACTTTTTCTCTGGTTTCTCAGTCTGTTTCCTAGTGCCGGTTTGAAGTTCCTGCAGTTTTCACTGTAAAACCGAGTTGGAGCTAGTACCTAACCATATATATTTATGGAATGGAGTTTGCAACTGAAAAGAAACTTTGTGTTCCCAACAAGCTAGGTGAAGGACGGCTTTCACACACACTTATCTCTCAGAACTGAGCAAGTGGAGAGACGTTCGTTCATCTAGCACCAAGGGAACGGGTTGCAGGAGACACTTTTTCTCTGCTTTCTCAGTATGTTTCCTAGTGCCGGTTTGAAGTTCCTGCAGTTTTCACTGTCAAACCGAGTTGGAGCTAGTACCTCCCCATATATATGTATGGAATGGAGTTTGCAACTGAAAAGAAACTTTTTGTTCCCAACAAGCTTGGTGAAGAATGGCTTTCACACACACTTTTCTCTCAGAACTGAGCAAGTGGAGAGACGTTCGCTGATATAGCACCAAGGGAACGAGTTGCAGGAGACACTTTTTCTCTGGTTTCTCAGTCTGTTTCCTAGTGCCGGTTTGAAGTTCCTGCTGTTTTCACTGTAAAACAGAGTTGGAGTTAGTACCTACCCATACATACGTATGGAATGGAGTTTGCTACTGAAAAGAAACTTTGTGTTCCCAACAAGCTAGGTGAAGGACGGCTTTCACACACACTTATCTCTCAGAACTGAGCAAGTGGAGAGACGTTCGTTCATCTAGCACCAAGGGAACGGGTTGCAGGAGACACTTTTTCTCTGCTTTCTCAGTCTGTTTCCTAGTGCCGGTTTGAAGTTCCTGCAGTTTTCACTGTCAAACCGAGTTGGAGCTAGTACCTCCCCATATATATGTATGGAATGGAGTTTGCTACTGAAAAGAAACTTTTTGTTCCCAACAAGGTTGGTGAAGAATGGCTTTCACACACACTTTTCTCTCAGAACTGAGCAAGTGGAGAGACGTTCGCTGATATAGCACCAAGGGAACGAGATGCAGGAGACACTTTTTCTCTGGTTTCTCAGTCTGTTTCCTAGTGCCGGATTGAAGTTCCTGCTGTTTTCAATGTAAAACCGAGTTGGAGCTAGTACCTAATCATATATATATATGGAATGGAGTTTGCAAATGAAAAGAATCTTTGTGTTCCCAACAAGCTTGGTGAAGGACGGCTTTCACACACAATTATCTCTCAGAACTGAGCAAGTGGAGAGACGTTCGTTCACCTAGCAACATGGGAACGTGTTGCAGAAGAAACTTTTACTCTGGTATCTCAGTCTGTTTCCTAGTGCCGGTATGATTTTCCTGCAGTTTTCACTGTAAATCGGAGTTGGAGCTAGTACCTCCCCATATATATGTATGGAGTGGAGTTTGCAACTGAAAAGAAACTTTTTGTTCCCAACAAGCTAGGTGAAGGACGGCTTTCACACACACTTATCTCTCAGAACTGAGCATGTGGATAGACGTTCGTTCATCTAGCACCAAGGGAACGGGTTGCAGGAGAAATTTAGTCTTTTTTCTCAGTCTGTTTCCTGGTGCCGGTTTGAAGTTCCTGCAGTTTTCACTGTAAATCCGAGTTGGAACAAGTACCTCCCCATATAAATTTATGGAGTGTAGTTTGCAACTGATAAGAAACTTTGTGTTCCCAACAAGCTAGGTGAAGGACGGCTTTCACACACACTTATCTCTCAGAACTGAGCATGTGGAGAGACGTTCGTTCATCTAGCAACATGGGAAAGTGTTGCAGAAGAAACTTTTACTCTAGTGTCTCAGTCTGTTTCCTAGTGCCGGTATGATTTTCCTGCATTTTTCACTCTAAATCGGAGTTGGAGCTAGTACCTCCCCATATATATTTATGGAGTGGAGTTTTCAACAGAATACAATCTTTGTGTTCCCAACAAGCTACTTGAAAGACGGCTTTCACACACACTTATCTCTCAGAACTGAGCAAGTGGAGAGACGTTCGTTCATCTAGCACCAAGGGAACGAGTTGCAGGAGACACTTTTTTCTGCTTTCTCAGTCTGTTTCCTAGTGCCGGTTTGAAGTTCCTGCAGTTTTCACTGTAAAACCGAGTTGGAGCTATTACCTCCCCATATATATGTATGGAATGGAGTTTGCAACTGAAAAGAAACTTTGTGTTCCCAACAAGCTAGGTGAAGGACGTCTTTCACACACACTTATCTCTCAGAACTGAGCAAGTGGAGAGACGTTCGTTCATCTAGCAACAAGGGAACGGGTTGCAGGAGACACTTTTTCTCTGCCTTCTCAGTCTGTTTCCTAGTGCCGGTTATAACTTCCTGCAGTTTTCACTTAAAAACCGAGTTGGAGCTAGTACCTCCCCATGTATATGTATGGAATGGAGTTTGCTACTGAAAAGAAACTTTGTGTTCCCAACAAGCTATGTGAAGGACGGCTTTCACACACAATTATCTCTCAGAACTGAGCAAGTGGAGAGTCGTTCGTTCATCTAGCACCAAGGGAACGGGTTGAAGGAGACACATTTTCTCTGGTTTCTAAGTCTGTTTCGTAGTGCCGGTTTGAAGTTCCTGCAGTTTTCACTGTAAAACCGAGTTGGAGCTAGTACCTACCCATACATACGTATGGAATGGAGTTTGCAACTGAAAAGAAACTTTGTGTTCCCAACAAGCTAGGTGAAGGACGGCTTTCACACACACTTATCTCTCAGAACTGAGCAAGTGGAGAGACGTTCGTTCACATAGCACCAAGGGAACGGGATGCAGGAGACACATTTTCTCTGCTTTCTCAGTCTGTTTCCTAGTGCCGGTTTGAAGTTCCTGCAGTTTTCACTGTAAAACCGAGTTGGAGCTAGTACCTAACCATATATATGTATGGAATGGAGTTTGCAACTGAAAAGAAACTTTGTGTTCCCAACAAGCTAGGTGAAGGACGGCTTTCACACACACTTATCTCTCAGAACTGAGCAAGTGGAGAGACGTTCGTTCATCTAGCACCAAGGAAACGGGTTGCAGGAGACACTTTTTCTCTGCTTTCTCAGTCTGTTTCCTAGTGCCGGTTTGAAGTTCCTGCAGTTTTCACTGTCAAACCGAGTTGGAGCTAGTACCTCCCCATATATATGTATGGAATGGAGTTTGCAACTGAAAAGAAACTTTTTGTTCCCAACAAGCTTGGTGAAGAATGGCTTTCACACACACTTTTCTCTCAGAACTGAGCAAGTGGAGAGACGTTCGCTGATATAGCACCAAGGGAACGAGTTGCAGGAGACACTTTTTCTCTGGTTTCTCAGTCTGTTTCCTAGTGCCGGTTTGAAGTTCCTGCAGTTTTCACTGTAAAACCGAGTTGGAGTTAGTACCTACCCATACATACGTATGGAATGGAGTTTGCTACTGAAAAGAAACTTTGTGTTCCCAACAAGCTAGGTGAAGGACGGCTTTCACACACACTTATCTCTCAGAACTGAGCAAGTGGAGAGACTTTCTTTCACATAGCACCAAGGGAACGGGTTGCAGGAGACACATATTCTCTGCTTTCTCAGTCTGTTTCCTAGTGCCGGTTTGAAGTTCCTGCAGTTTTCACTGTAAAACCGAGTTGGAGCTAGTACCTAACCATATATATGTATGGAATGGAGTTTGCAACTGAAAAGAAACTTTGTGTTCCCAACAAGCTAGGTGAAGGACGGCTTTCACACACACTTATCTCTCAGAACTGAGCAAGTGGAGAGACGTTCGTTCATCTAGCACCAAGGGAACGGGTTGCAGGAGACACTTTTTCTCTGCTTTCTCAGTCTGTTTCCTAGTGCCGGTTTGAAGTTCCTGCAGTTTTCACTGTCAAACCGAGTTGGAGCTAGTACCTCCCCATATATATGTATGGAATGGAGTTTGCTACTGAAAAGAAACTTTTTGTTCCCAACAAGGTTGGTGAAGAATGGCTTTCACACACACTTTTCTCTCAGAACTGAGCAAGTGGAGAGACGTTCGCTGATATAGCACCAAGGGAACGAGATGCAGGAGACACTTTTTCTCTGGTTTCTCAGTCTGTTTCCTAGTGCCGGTTTGAAGTTCCTGCAGTTTTCACTGTAAAACCGAGTTGGAGCTAGTACCTAACCATATATATATATGGAATGGAGTTTGCAAATGAAAAGAAACTTTGTGTTCCCAACAAGCTTGGTGAAGGACGGCTTTCACACACAATTATCTCTCAGAACTGTGCAAGTGGAGAGACGTTCGTTCACCTAGCACCAAGGGAACGGGTTGCAGGAGACACTTTTTCTCTGCTTTCTCAGTCTGTATCCTAGTGCAAGTTTGAAGTTCCTGCAGTTTTCACTGTAAAACCGAGTTGGAGCTAGTACCTCCCCCTATATATGTATGGAATGGAGTTTGCAACTGAAAAGAAACATTGTGTTCATAACAAGCTAGGTGAAGGACGGCTTTCACACACACTTATCTCTCAGAACTGAGCAAGTGGAGAGACTTTCGTTCATCTAGCACCAAGGGAACGGGTTGCAGGAGACACTTTTTCTCTGCTTTCTCAGTCTGTTTCCTAGTGCCGGTTTGAAGTTCCTGCAGTTTTCACCGTAAAACCGAGTTGGAGCTAGGACCTCCCCATATATATGTAAGGAATGGAGTTTGCAACTGGAAAGAAAATTTGTGTTCCCAACAAGCTAGGTGAAGTACGGCTTTCACACACACTTAACTCTCAGAACTGAGCAAGTGGAGAGACTTTCGTTCATCTAGCACCAAGGGAACGGGTGGCAGGAGACACTTTTTCTCTGCTTTCTCAGTCTGTTTCCTAGTGCCAGTTTGAAGTTCCTGCAGTTTTCACTGTAAAACCGAGTTGGAGTTAGTACCTCCCCATATATATGTATGGAGTGGAGTTTGCAACTGAAAAGAAACTTTTTTTTCCCAACAAGCTAGGTGAAGGACGGCTTTCACACACACATATCTCTCAGAACTGAGCAAGTGGAGAGACGTTCGTTCACCTAGCACCAAGGGAACGGTTTGCAGGAGACACTTATTCTCTGCTTTCTCAGTCTGTTTCCTAATGCCGGTTTGAAGTTCCTGCAGTTTTCACTGTAAAACCGAGTTGGAGCTAGTACCTCCCCATGTATATGTTTGGAATGGAGTTTACAACTGAATAGAAACTTTGTGTTCCCTACAAGCTAGGTGAAGGGCGGCTTTCACACACACTTATCTCTCAGAACTGAGCAAGTGGAGAGACGTTCGTTCATCTAGCAACAAGGGAACGGGTTGCAGGAGACACTTTTTCTCTGCCTTCTCAGTCTCTTTCCTAGTGCCGGTTTGAACTTCCTGCAGTTTTCACTTTAAAACCGAGTTGGAGCTAGGACCTCCCCATGTATATGTATGGAATGGAGTTTGCTACTGAAAAGAAACTTTGTGTTCCCAACAAGCTATGTGTAGGACGTTTTTCACACACATTTACCTCTCAGAACTGAGCAAGTGGAGAGACGTTCGTTCACCTAGCACCAAGGGAACGGGTTGCAGGAGACACTTATTCTCTGCTTTCTCAGTCTGTTTCCTAGTGCCGTTTTGAAGTTCCTGCAGTTTTCACTGTAAAACTGAGTTGGAGCAAGTACCTCCCCATATATATGTATGGAATGGAGTTTGCAACTGAAAAGAAACTTTGTGTTCCCAACAAGCTTGGTGAAGGACGGCTATCATACAGAATTATCTCTCAGAACTGAGCAAGTGGAGAGACGTTCGTTCACCTAGCACAAAGGGAACGGGTTGCAGGAGACACTTTTTCTCTGCTTTCTCAGTCTGTTTCCTAGTGCCGGTTTGAAGTTCCTGCAGTTTTCACTGTAAAACCGAGTTGGAGTTAGTACCTCCCCATATATATGTATGGAGTGGAGTTTGCAACTGAAAAGAAACTTTGTGTTCCCAACAAGCTAGGTGAAGGACGGCTTTCACACACACTTATCTCTCAGAACTGAGCAAGTGGAGAGACTTTCGTTCATCTAGCACCAAGGGAACGGTTTGCAGGGGACACTTATTCTCTGCTTTCTCAGTCTGTTTCCTAGTGCAAGTTTGAAGTTCCTGCAGTTTTCACTGTAAAACCGAGTTGGAGCTAGTACCTCCCCATGTATATGTATGGAATGGAGTTTGCAACCGAAAAGAAACTTTGTGTTCCCAACAACCTATGTGAAGGACGGCTTTCACACACACTTATCTCTCAGAACTGAGCAAGTGGAGAGACGTTCGTTCATCTAGCACCAAGGGAACGGGTTGCAGGAGACAGTTTTTCTCTGCTTTCTCAGTATGTTTCCTAGTGCCGGTTTGAATTTCCTGCAGTTTTCACTGTAAAACCGAGTTGGAGATAGTACCTCCCCATATATATGTATGGAATGGAGTTTGCAATTGAAAAGAAACTTTGTGTTCCCAACAAGCTAGGTGAAGGACGGCTTTCACACACACTTATCTCTCAGAACTGAGCAATTGGAGAGACGTTCGTTCATCTAGCACCAAGGGAACGGGTTGCAGGAGACACTTTTTCTCTGCTTTCTCAGTCTGTTTCCTGGTGCCGGTTTGAAGTTCCTGCAGTTTTCACTGTAAAACCGAGTTGGAGCTAGTACCTCCCCATATATATGTATGGAATGAAGTTTGCAACTGAAAAGAAACTTTTTGTTCCCAACAAGCTAGGTGAAAGACGGCTTTCACACACACTTATCTCTCAGAACTGAGCATGTTGATAGACGTTCGTTCATCTAGCACCAAGGGAACGGGTTGCAGGAGAAAATTTAGTCTTTTTTCTCAGTCTGTTTCCTGGTGCCGGTTTGAAGTTCCTGCAGTTTTCACTGTAAATCCGAGTTGGAACAAGTACCTCCCCATATAAATTTATGGAGTGTAGTTTGCAACTGATAAGAAACTTTGTGTTCCCAACAAGCTAGGTGAAGGACGGTTTTCACACACACTTATCTCTCAGAACTGAGCAAGTGGAGAGACGTTCGTTCATCTAGCAACAATTGAACGGGTTGCAGGAGACACTTTTTCTCTGCCTTCTCAGTCTGTTTCCTAGTGCCGGTTTTAACTTCCTGCAGTTTTCACTTTAAAACCGAGTTGGAGCTAGTACCTCCCCATGTATATGTATGGAATGGAGTTTGCTACTGAAAAGAAACTTTGTGTTCCCAACAAGCTATGTGAAGGACGGCTTTCACACACAATTATCTCTCAGAACTGAGCAAGTGGAGAGTCGTTCGTTCATCTAGCACCAAGGGAACGGGTTGAAGGAGACACATTTTCTCTGCTTTCTAAGTCTGTTTCCTAGTGCCGGTTTGAAGTTCCTGCAGTTTTCACTGTAAAACAGAGTTGGAGCTAGTACCTCCCCTTATATATGTATGGAATGGAGTTGGCAACTGAAAAGAAACTTTGTGTTCCCAACAAGCTAGGTGAAGGACGGCTTTCACACACACTTATCTCTCAGAACTGAGCATGTGGAGAGACGTTCGTTCATCTAGCAACATGGGAACGTTTTGCAGAAGAAACTTTATTCTGGTGTCTCAGTCTGTTTCCTAGTGCCGGTATGATTTTCCTGCAGTTTTCACTGTAAATCGGAGTTGGAGCTAGTACCTCCCCATATATATGTATTGAGTGGAGTTTTCAACAGAATAGAATCTTTGTGTTCCCAACAAGCTACTTGAAAGACGGCTTTCACACACACTTATCTCTCAGAACTGAGCAAGTGGAGAGACGTTCGTTCATCTAGCACCAAGGGAACGGGTTGCAGGAGACACTTTTTCTCTGCTTTCTCAGTCTGTTTCCTTGTGCCGGTTTGAAGTTCCTGCAGTTTTCACTGTAAAACGGAGTTGGAGCTAGTACCTCCCCATATGTATGTATGGAATGGAGTTTGCAACTGAAAAGAAACTTTGTGTTCCCAACAAGCTAGGTGAAGGACGGCTTTCACACACACTTATCTCTCAGAACTGAGCAAGTGGAGAGACGTTCGTTCATCTAGCAACAAGGCAACGGGTTGCAGGAGACACTTTTTCTCTGCCTTCTCAGTCTGTTTCCTAGTGCCGGTTTGAACTTCCTGCAGTTTTCACTTTAAAACAGAGTTGGAGCTAGTACCTCCCCATGTATATGTATGGAATGGAGTTTGCTACTGAAAAGAAACTTTGTGTTCCCAACAAGCTATGTGAAGGACGGCTTTCACACACAATTATCTCTCAGAACTGAGCAAGTGGAGAGACGTTCGTTCATCTAGCACCAAGGGAACGGGTTGAAGGAGACACATTTTCTCTGCTTTCTAAGTCTGTTTCCTAGTGCCGGTTTGAAGTTCCTGCAGTTTTCACTGTAAAACAGAGTTGGAGCTAGTACCTCCCCTTATATATGTTTGGAATGGAGTTTGCAACTGAAAAGAAACTTTGTGTTCCCAACAAGCTATGTGAAGGACGGCTATCATACAGAATTATCTCTCCGAACTGAGCAAGTGGAGAGACGTTCGTTCACCTAGCACCAAGGGAACGGGTTGCAGGAGACACTTTTTCTCTGCATTCTCAGTCTGTTTCCTAGTGCCGGTTTGAAGTTCCTGCAGTTTTCACTGTAAAACCGAGTTGGAGTTAGTACCTCCCCATATATATGTATGGAGTGGAGTTTGCAACTGAAAAGAAACTTTGTGTTCCCAACAAGCTATGTGAAGGACGGCTTTCACACACACTTATCTCTCAGAACTGAGCAAGTGGAGAGACTTTCGTTCAACTAGCACCAAGGGAACGGGTTGCAGGGGACACTTATTCTCTGCTTTCTCAGTCTGTTTCCTAGTGCCGGTTTGAAGTTCCTGCAGTTTTCACTGTAAAACCGAGTTGGAGCTAGTACCTCCCCATGTATATGTATGGAATGGAGTTTGCAACCGAAAAGAAACTTTGTGTTCCCAACAACCTATGTGAAGGACGGCTTTCACACACACTTATCTCTCAGAACTGAGCAAGTGGAGAGACGTTCGTTCATCTAGCACCAATTGAACGGGTTTCAGGAGACACTTTTTCTCTGCTTTCTCAGTCTGTTTCCTAGTGCCGGTTTGAATTTCGTGCAGTTTTCACTGTAAAACCGAGTTGGAGATAGTACCTCCCCATATATATGTATGGAATGTAGTTTGCCACTGAAAAGAAACTTTGTGTTCCCAACAAGCTAGGTGAAGGACGGCTTTCACACACACTTATCTCTCAGAACTGAGCAATTGGAGAGACGTTCGTTCATCTAGCACCAAGGGAACGGGTTGCAGGAGACACTTTTTCTCTGTTTCTCAGTCTGTTTCCTGGTGCCGGTTTGAAGTTCCTGCAGTTTTCACTGTAAAACCGAGTTGGAGCTAGTACCTCCCCATATATATGTATGGAATGAAGTTTTCAACTGTAAAGAAACTTTTTGTTCCCAACAAGCTAAGTGAAGGACGGCTTTCACACACACTTATCTCTCAGAACTGAGCATGTTGAGAGACGTTCGTTCATCTAGCACCAAGGGAACGGGTTGCAGGAGAAAATTTAGTCTTTTTTCTCAGTCTGTTTCCTGGTGCCGGTATGAAGTTCCTGCAGTTTTCACTGTAAATCCGAGTTGGAACAAGTACCTCCCCATATAAATTTATGGAGTGTAGTTTGCAACTGATAAGAAACTTTGTGTTCCCAACAAGCTAGGTGAAGGACGGTTTTCACACACACTTATCTCTCAGAACTGAGCATGTGGAGAGACGTTGTTTCATCTAGCAACATGGGAACGTGTTGCAGAAGAAACTTTTACTCTGGTGTCTCAGTCTGTTTCCTAGTGCCGGTATGATTTTCCTGCAGTTTTCACTGTAAATCGGAGTTGGAGCTAGTACCTCCCCATATATATGTATGGAGTGGAGTTTTCAACAGAATAGAATCTTTGTGTTCCCAACAAGCTACTTGAAATACGGCTTTCACACACACTTATCTCTCAGAACTGAGCAAGTGGAGAGACGTTCGTTCATCTAGCACCAAGGGAACGGGTGGCAGGAGACACTTTTTCTCTGCTTTCTCAGTCTGTTTCCTAGTGCCGGTTTGAAGTTCCTGCAGTTTTCACTGTAAAACCGAGTTGGAGCTAGGACCTCCCCATATATATGTATGGAATGGAGTTTGCAACTGAAAAGAAAATTTGTGTTCCCAACAAGCTAGGTGAAGGACGGCTTTCACACACACTTATCTCTCAGAACTGAGCAAGTGGAGAGACGTTCGTTCATCTAGCACCAAGGGAACGGGTGGCAGGACACACTTTTTCTCTGCTTTCTCAGTCTGTTTCCTAGTGCCAGTTTGAAGTTCCTGCAGTTTTCACTGTAAAACAGAGTTGGAGTTAGTACCTGCCCATATATATGTATGGAGTGGAGTTTGCAACTGAAAAGAAACTTTGTTTTCCCAACAAGCTAATTGAAGGACGGCTTTCACACACACATATCTCTCAGAACTGAGCAAGTGGAGAGACGTTCGTTCATCTAGCACCAAGGGAACGGGTTGCAGGAGACACTTTTCCTCTGCTTTCTCAGTCTGTTTCCTAGTGCCTTTTTGAAGTTCCTGCAGTTTTCACTGTAAAACCTAGTTGGAGCTTGTACCTCCCCATATATATGTATGGAATGGAGTTTGCAACTGAAAAGTATCTTTGTGTTCCCATCAAGCTAGGTGAAGGACGGCTTTCACACACACTTATATCTCAGAACTGAGCATGTGGAGATACGTTCGTTCATCTAGGACAAAAGGAAAGGTTTGCAGGAGACACTTTTTCTATGCTTTCTCATTCTGTTTCCTAGTGCCGGTTTGAAGTTCCTGCAGTTTTCACTGTAAAACCGAGTTAGAGATTGTACCTTCCCATATATATGTATGGAATGGAGTTTGCAACTGAAAAGAATCTTTGTTTTCCCAACAAGCTAGGTGAAGGAGGCTTTCACACACACTTATCTCTCAGAACTGAGCAAGTGGAGAGACGTTCGTTCATCTAGCACCAAGGGAACTTGTTGCAGAAGAAACTTTTTCTCTGGTGTCTCAGTCTGTTTCCTAGTGCCGGTATGATTTTCCTGCAGTTTTCACTGTAAATCGGAGTTGGAGCTAGTACCTACCCATATATATGTATGGAGTGGAGTTTTCAACAGAATAGAATCTTTGTGTTCCCAACAAGCTACTTGAAAGACGGCTTTCACACACACTTATCTCAGAACTGAGCAAGTGGAGAGACGTTCGTTCATCTAGCACCAAGGGAACGGTTTGCAGGAGACACTTTTTCTCTGCTTTCTCAGTCTGTTTCCTAGTGCCGGTTTGAAGTTCCTGCAGTTTTCATTGTAAAACCGAGTTGAAGCTTGTACCTCCCCATATATATGTATGGATTGGGGTTTGCAACCTAAAAGAAACTTTGTGTTCCCAACAAGCTAGGTGAAGGACGGCTTTCACACACACTTATCTCTCAGAACTGAGCAAGTGGAGAGACGTTCGTTCATCTAGCACCAAGGGAACGGTTTGCAGGAGACACTTTTTCTCTGCTTTCTCAGTCTGTTTCCTAGTGCCGGTTTGAAGTTCCTGCAGTTTTCTTTGTAAAACCTAGTTGGAGCTAGTAGCTCCCCATATATATGTATGGAGTGGAGTTTGCAACTGAAAAGAAACTTTGTTTTCCCAACAAGCTATGTGAAGGACGGCTTTCACACACACTTATCTCTCAGAACTGAGCATGTGGAGAGACGTTCGTTCATCTAGCAACAAGGGAACGGGTTGCAGGAGAAACTTTAGTCTTTTTTCTCAGTCTGTTTCCTGGTGCCGGTTTGAAGTTCCTGCAGTTTTCACTGTAAAACCGAGTTGGAACATGTACCTCCCCATATATATTTATTGAGTGGAGTTTGCAACTGAAAAGAAACTTTGTGTTCCCAAGAAGCTAATTGAAGGACGGCTTTCACACACACTATTCTCTCAGAAATGAGCATGTGGAGAGACGTTCGTTCATCTAGCAGAAATGGAACGGGTTGCAGGAGCAAGTTTTACTCTGGTTTTTTGTCTTTTTCCTAGTGCCGGTTTGAAGTTCCTGCAGTTTTCACTGTAAAACCGAGTTGGGTCTAGTACCTCCCCTTATATATTTATGGAGTGTAGTTTGCAACTCAAAAGTAACTTTGTGTTCCCAAGAAGCTAATTGAAGGTCGGCTTTCACACACACTATTCTCTCAGAAATGAGCATGTGGAGAGACGTTCGTTCATCTAGCAGAAATGGAACGGGTTGCAGGAGCAAGTTTTACTCTGGTTTCTTTGTCTTTTTCCTAGTGCCGGTTTGAAGTTCCTGCAGTTTTCACTGTAATACCGAGTTGGGGCTAGTACCTCCCCTTATATATTTATGGAGTGTTGTTTGCAACTGAAAAGAAACTTTGTGTTCCCAACAAGCTAGTTGAAGTACAGCTTTCACACACACTTATCTCTAAGATTTGAGCATGTGGAGAGACTTTCTTTCATATTTCATCATGTGGTGGTACGTTCTTTTATCCAGTTAATAGGTAGCGTTTATTTTAATAACACCTTCTCATTTCTTTTTAAGGATTCAACGGTCGGTTTTCATGTAAATATTGTTTGCTCTTTAAAATGTTTTTGCAGTAGTGTTTGCCCTGGGATATGTAATTAATGTATTTTCTCTAGACCAGTAACTCTGGTTTTCCAAGGATTTATGTGAATGACTTTTCCAACACACATACTGTTGTGGGAATTCTCCATGTGTTGAGCCATTCTATCATCCAGTATTTAAGTTAAGTAATACAGAAACACTTACTCTGTTTTCTCTGTTTGTTTCTCAAAGCCGGTTTCCAATAGAAGTTTTTTGCACTGGAAAACCGATTTGGTCCTAATACATTGCCATATATATGAAAACAGTGTAGTTTCCCCTCCCAAAAACTCTGGTTTCCCAACAAGCCAGTGGAAACGCGGCTTCCATACGCATACAGACCTAAAAATTTTGCATGTATATAGGCATTATATCATCCAGCATAATGTACAAGGTGACTTCTAGAGACACATTCTCTGATTTCTCAGAATGTTTCCTGATGCCGGTTTCTAAGTTAAAGCCGTTTCCTCTGGATAACCGTTTTGGAGATTGTGCCTCCCTTTACATATATAATTAGTGTAGATGCTCTAAGACAGAAGCTCTGTGTACCCAAAAATCTAGTTTTACAACAGCTTCCACACAGATTGAGATGTCAGAAGTGATCATGTGGAGAGGCTTTTTACATCCGTCATAAAAGGTAGAGTGACATGTAGAAACACTTACTCTCTTTTCTCAGCATGATTCTTAAAGCCGGTCTCTAGTAAAATCGGTTTGCAATGGAAAAGCGCGCTGGAGTTTTTGCCTCCCCTTTGATATGTAACTAGCCTATTTCCCCGTGGCCAGAAACTCTGGGTTTCCAAAAACCTAAGTGAAGGAGGCTGCAACACATATTCCGTTCCCAAAATGGTACATGTGGGGACGCATTCCTTTATGTAACGTAAACAGCAAGGCTACACCTCAAGCACTTACCATGATTTCTCAGCATGATTTCTAGAGTAGGTTTAAAGCTAAAAGCATTTTTCGCTCAAAAACCTTATTAGAGCTTGTTCCTTCTCTTATATTTATAGGTCGGGCAGTGCCCCTAACACCAAAATTCTGTGTTCCAACAGGGTTGGTGAAGGATGATTTGCAAACACATTCGGTTTTCTCTCCTCCTCACTCTTCTGCTAAGGGAACCATGCAGGTTGTCTATTCTGGAAGCCAAGGAAAGTTTTTTCATTTAGGATCAGCCTCGGAGAAAACTGAGACCTGCTTCTGCTTCTGCTTCTTTTCCCTGCTAGATTTCCTCTTGATGCATTTCCAGATCCTCACGAGTGAGTTCCTGTAACCAAGAAATTATTTCAAAGAAAATGAGCAGGTTTCCGTAAGGCCGCTACTTCTTTTATATTCTTGCTTTTTAATACCTCATTTCCATCTCTTTATCTCCAGGTATCTTATTTCTATGTTCTTTGGTTGAGGCTGAAGTCTAATCAGCAATAGTGTAGAAATTATTGCTTGATATTACTGATCTACTTTCTTTCCATGGATATTTGAATTATCATTGGATTTTAGGGAAGATACATTCTTTAAAAAAATTCTGGTAAGTATCTTGTGGGTGATTCTGATTCTCTTCGTCTAGAATTATAATGCTTAATTTCTGAATAAGTGATGCTTTCATAGAGCTCAAAATTCCAAAGGTTTGAGTGCCACCACTGTCCCGAAGCCTTTCAAACTTTTCCTTGGGGGCACTCAGAACTGCGTGTGTCTCTCTCTCTGTGTGTGTGTGTGTGTGTGTGTGTGTGTGTGTGTGTGTGTGTCCTTCTGGACTTAGTTTAGCCTGAAATGAGCAAAAGGAAGTACCCCTCTTTTTACACAAACAGCAGACGACTTTCACAAATTTATAACTTTTAAAAATATATGAACTGTAATGTTGTAGAATTTTACAAGAGGCAGTGACCTTCAGAGCTGTCAATAATGGAGGCAGAACAGTTGGAAGGACAGCAGGTGCTCGTGCTCAGTGGCTGAAGTCACAGAACATCCACGGCCACCTCTGGTTAATCTTATAGAGTTGGTGCTGTCTGCAGGCATTCAGAGATGTGCCCCCCTCCCCACCAAATATATATATTAGGAAAACTGGTGAGCCTCAGTATGAGAAACAATAAAGTATTAGAAGGGGAAATTGAGTATATTGTTTTTTAAAAAAAAATTAGCATCCAGGTAGTTTAATTTCAGCTCCTAATAGACTGATGTGATGACATTGACAAGGATGCGTAAACACCTGTAAGATCAAGGGACAGGACCGGAGACTCTGAAGCAGCAATCACCACACACAACCTTCACTGCTGTCCTTGACAACCTTATTGAATTACTTGATTTAAAATAGACTATAGATGTTAAACATCATCATTTTGAGAAAGCAGATCTTTTGAAATCTTATATATTAATGTAACTGAATTGGATAAAGAAATGCTAAATGTGTAATAAAGTATCCAAAGAGGTAACGATTCCTGTAAACACCACAAATTGAATAGGACCACAGCATAATGTGCATATATAGTTTAATGATCTGGAAGAATCACTCACCATTGTATTCAAGACATCTAGAGATGATGTTAAATGTGGTTGTCCTTGGATAGATTTTTGTGAATGTTAGAATGAATTCAGGGTCAAGCACACAAGTTTAGTTTAAAAGCAAAAGGTGAAACAGACTTCTTTTCAAAAAGCTATTGTGTCTGGTTAGAAATCATCGAACCCATGGGTCAAGGGAAGGAAAAAAAACCTAGTGACCACGTGACTGTTTCAGGAGCTGGTAGTAAAATGAAAGTTGACAATAGTGTAAATTAGATATGATATTGATGTCCAACTGACCCAATGATTTTTAGTCCATGTGTAAAAAATATATCAAGGAATAAATACTGATTTATGTGTTCTCAGCTCTGTTGCCCCCCTTCAAGCCTGCATTCTGGTTGGGAAAATAAGAACTTCTACTGCAGGGAGGAGGATTTTCAAAAAAGGAGTGTCCCCCAACCGACAAAATAAAGAAAAAGTAGACGACCACTTTAGAGACACAGGGAGATCTGTTGAGCCAGATGACACTTGCTTTACTGTCAATTAGTAGGAGGCACAGCTTTTTGATGAGTTGGGTAACGTATTGCTGCCTTTCTCAAGGTATTGCCCACGGCTCTTGAGAAGCGATGAAGTGGGGCCAAGGAATTAGCCTCCGAATGCCCTTTGCCATGGATGTTGTCTCTATTTTCCACTTTTAAGCTTTAGCTTAGACAAGTTGCCGTGTCTTGCCAAGTGAGCTACAGACAGTAAGTACATCTTGAAGCACACGGCTCTTTCCTCTTCACTGCAGCAGAGAACCTCTGCATTGGAGCATCCTGAGATGTCATTGGTGGTCATTTTTCATGTTAGGAATCAGTAAGGATGCTATGTCCACATGGATGAGGAGGGTAAGGCTTCAGTCTCTAAAGTGTAATGATGGGTTTACCTTTTCACTTAAAGAGTCTCACATCAACAAATGCGGGTCTGTTCTGGACCAAGAAGAAACAAGTGTTTCAAAAATAACAGCTTGAAAGGTCAGTGGGACATGCCAGGCATCTTCTTCATGTCTTCAAGTTCGGGTATCAAACATGGGTTTCCTATCCTGAGTGATACTGACAATTTGTCATGCTCTGTGCCTCATGTATACCAAAGGCTTTCCTAGATAAAATGTCTAGAAATGGTATCATTCTTGATATCTGTTAAACAGGGGAAGATGAAGGAATTAAATTTAGTCCCTAATGTGCATTGATTTTTTTAAAGACATCAATTTTATAGAAACTTTTGAAGAATTAAAGTGACAGAAAATTGTAAAGCACCTTCTCCTTCTGGTAGAAAACTATTCTGTTTTCGTTTTTTGAAGAATGTGACATAGAATCAGTACTAATATTGTTTGTATTGTACTTAGTGTTTACAGAGTGATTCACAGATATTCTCCTATTTCATCTGTGCAATGACCTCTGGAAGATAAGATTTCCTAGTTATGCTTTTTAATGTCTGTTTCCTAACTCTGTCTAAAAGCAGATTGATTGAGCTCCATTTGCTCAATTTAGAAGGCTGGACTGATTAATTGTGTCAGAACATTCCAGGAGGCAGAGGAAAGGAAGAGACAGGGGTTCTACACGATGGAAGCTGCTCCTGAAATGATTTGACCAGCAGTCATCCATTTTTCCCAAGGCTGGAAAGAAAAGACAACCCAAGGCAAGGAAAACAGGGAGCCCATGAGACTCCAACCTTGTCACGTAGAGTCACGGCTGTCCTCCTGTGCCTTGGAGAAGAGGAGGCTTTGTGTCTCTGTTCTATAATCTCTGTTTTGCTTTTTCTCCACAGTGTCTTGTTTTACTAGCATATGCTGAAACTTGATTTACATTTCATAGCATTAAAACAAAAATCAGGAACTCTTTATCATTTATTAACTATTTGGTAAATAGTTTTTGGTGAATCTTTAACTTTATTATTAGGACTTACCGTGGCAATGTACAACACCTACTTCCCCAGATAACAGCGGTAGCTTACACATGCTAAACTTGTATTTCCCTCTTACATAAAGAAGTCAAGCAATCGGTACCACAGGGCTGGTTTGCATGAAGGTCCCAGGGTCAGAGAACCAGATGCCTCTTATTTTCAGCCCGTCAACTTGATGGCCCAAAGTGTCTGCCTGAGGGTCAAAAATCAGGCCCACATTCCAGGCAGCAGAAAGGAGGGAAGAAAGGTGCTTCAGTTCCCTTTTGGGTTGGTTCTGTAAAGTCCCAGGTAGCTTTCCAGCTTTTATCTTGCTTTAGACAGAGGGCTGAGAGACAGCTTGCTATGAGGTAAGCTCAGCTCAGGACCAGCCATCTCCATCGAGGGGAGGGGAGGGAGGGGGCGGGGAGGCACTGCTCAACCTGCACATGGTGTAAGACAACACGATGAGACGCCGGGGGCCTCCGCAGTCCGTCCATTGCTTCGGGCTGCACTGATCGTTTGGTAACGGTTGAGATTTTCCCATAGAAGTGCGTGTATGCTCGAACAATTGCTCAGTTCATTTAAACTAGTGGCTACCAGAGCACGTTGGAGAACACATTTGTTCTCACCTTCTAGCCAGTGACTCTCCCGCCATGTTTCTGTCCTACTGTTCATTTCCACCTTATTTTCCAAGACTCCCGGAGGAAATGTAAGCAGCCTGATGCTCAAATGCTTTTCTGTGTGATTCCCCCCTTGTTCTTTGAAGGAAAAACAAATTGCCTAGAGAACAGTGGACGAAATGCCAACCCCCCATTTCTTTAAGGGTCTGAGATTTGGTGTTAGGAAATAGAAGAAATTTCCAGAAACACCCTTAAGAAACATTATTCCTTTCAAATGTGATTTGGAACAACAAAGGACAATATATTTTATAGCACAGCTTTTAAGACAAATGAATTGGCAGTAAGTTAGCATAATGAAACTTCCAACGTCTTTATATTTCTCCTGGAATTTCCATGGTTCTTGGTGTAAATTTTTAATAATTAATACCAGCTTTCTATTCTTTCTCTTCCTGTAGTTGTAGAGTTAACTTGAAAATAGCTTGTTGTGTCACTGAGAAAGCCTCCTGGTCAGCCTTCTAGTTAAACAGCTTGTGTGCGTTTCGGTGGCAGGTGTGCTAAATAGTAGTTTTCAGGCACTTGAGGGATGCCCATCACACCAGCACTGCGGGAGACTATTTCTCACCCACGACCAGGTGAGACCCTCCTTTCCTCCGCTGCCTCGCCCAGGGCCCCGCATTCTGGTTCTTTCTCACGACCCATTTTCATAAATTTCAGCCCTGCACCAGCAGAGCAAGTCTTGGTTTCTCAAAGACCAGGAACTTAGTTCAAGGTTTTCTGTTAAAGGACAGTGTATAAAATCAGGCAAATTGATATGTCTTTTGAGGCCTCAGGATCTCTGCATTTAAAACAAGAACTTGAGTTACAATACTATTCTCTTCCACTTTTGAAATTCTAAAGCTCCACACAATAGCTTTTTTAATTGCTAAAATTTTTTTCTAGACTATATTTTTCAAAGATTCACAAATATCTGTTAATTTATATTTAAAGATGTTATATTTAAGAAATGGAATAATTATTTACATTTAAATAGGAATTTAAGTCAAGAAATATTTGATACTGAATGTTTACTCTGAGTTCAAGTATGTAAGCTTAATTTTTGTGGTACTGTCGATAAACCACAAAACGTGAGAGTTGTTGGTTAAAGTTTATCTGGGGCAAAATAAGGACCAGAGCCCAGGTGACAGCATCTCAGAGAGCTCGGAGGAACTGCTCTGAAGAGGAGGGGGAGCTCAGAATTATATAAGATTTCAGTGAAGGGGGACGTGCGGTCCAATACAAGTTTAGGCAGAGGCTGCTGCTAGTCAAGAAGCAGGTGTCTCTGTTAATGATTTTAGCGCTTTTCTAGATAGGAGGGGATGTAAGAATTTGGGCGCATAAAATTTCCTGAAAATGTCTAACTATCTGAAGACTCTTCTGCCCATTTTCCCAGAGCACAGAGCGCCCCATTCCTGATCTCCACACTTAACTACTTTCAGAGGGTGTTGAAAGTCAGCAGCTGCAGTGGCTCATGACTTAACCAAATCAGAGGCAGATGACAAGTGCCAATTTTTAGTTGACAATATGTATATATTGTAGGAAAAAATGTTACTTTCCAACCCTACCCGTGTTCTAGTTTTAGTTAGAGATCAACGGATAACTGTGTTCGATGACTTAGGTCAGACGAGGGGGCGACGGGGTCGTCTCGTGAGCCGGCCAGTGCTCTATGTCAGCCTCCTTGATCACATTCAATTTTCTTTCTCTTCAAACAGTATGCTTCTGATTTTGTGAAGTTTGGAGCCTGTCCTGAGCACATGGGGTCTGGAGGTGGCCCTGTTCCTGTGGTCTTTGTTTATTCTGTGAATTATGGTGTGAATCTTTATGTGCCCAAGCTTCATCATAATTTCAAACTTAAAGGATTTAAATATGGGAGATGGATGCCACGTTCTGGGAATAGATTTTCAGGATAACAGCCAGGATTTGTAAAAAGTAGGGAGAATGGATACGGCCTTCAAAAAAGAAATGCTATTTTACAATTTCTTGTAGACAAATTAAAGTGCTTGTTGGGATTCTATCAGGAATGTTTAATTGGGAGACTTGCCTCCCATTTTCATGAAACAAAATAATTTTATTATTTGTTTAGTGCCTACTGTCTGGCAATGCAGTAGCCCCTTTGCATACAGTTTTATCATTTAATCTCTACAAAGAGTCCCAGGAGAACACATGTGTCACCGGTGAGGGAACCAAGGTCATCCAGGGTATGTGGCTGGAAGGCAGATGGGCTGGAGGGCTTACCCTCCTTCAGGCTGAGAGAGAGACACCAAGGTTTATTGACAAGCATGTTGCAGAATGGCTTACTTAATACTTTGCTTCCTTGATGAAGTGGATCTCTTGAAATTGTTTATGTCTGGCTTATATTCCCCTCTCTCCTCTGCCTCAGGACTTCTCGTAAGTAGAATGAATTCAGCCTGAACTGATTCAGGAAAATCAGAAAATATAAAATTAGCTCACACAAATGTCTGATTAGTCCTTGTAATTCAGTAATTCCTAAAACTCCTAGAAATGCAAGGAAGGTGTGTTACCTCGGGGACTGAGTGCATTTGAAGAGTGAGAAATTTAGTGTGATCTGGTAAAGGCACAGGCTCTATAGACAAAGATCCGGGTTTGGATCCTGGCTCCACCAAGTACTGGAAACATGACCACACATAGCCTCAGTTTCTTCATGTGTTAAATGGGCTGATGGAGCTCACCTCTAAGCAGTCAGGTCAAAATAAGATGGTACGAGTGACTCTTAGGCAGAATGCTTGGCAAAGTGCTAGTTGCTCTTGCTGCTTTATAATGTCTTCTTAGGTAATTCCGTTGTCCATTGGCTTGCAAATATCTCCTCATTTGATTTAAGAAATATAGCATGCCTTAAGAATTTTAAAATAAGGAATGAAGATTTACTGGTTAATGCTGGGTGTATTTTTATAGGTCATTTATTAAAAACAAGTAGTTCTCTAAAAAGAATTTATTCAGTGTGCCTAGAACATGATTCAGTTAAAAATGATTTTCCTTTAAATTCTTTTCAGAAATTTTCTGTGATATTTTTATCGAATAGTAGTTGAAGTTTTCTGAGGAGGGGTTACATTTTGAAAAGATTATTCTAGTAACAATTGATATATTAAATAAATGATTCATATCCCTGGACAGCGTAAAGCCCTGTTTTTTTTAAATATATATAATTTTGGGGCTTAGTTCTATGTCATTTTATTGGGCAGAAGTATTTCCCATTTCCATTTTACAGGCAGAGAAGATGAGTCATACAATACTCATTACACAAGAGCAGCAGAGGCTGATTAATTTGGGCAGAGGAGGAAAAGTGTGTGGAGAAAAAATCCTTATTCTCAAACTGGACACATTCTGCAGTGCTGTGCAGCTGGAACGGTTTTGAATTTGCTTCTGGGCTGTCCTAGGTTTCGGCCCATGTGCCTGGAAAGGTCACTCAGGCAAACATGCTAATTTAAGAAGTTTGTCATTCTAAATGCTCTTAAGAGGATTAAACAAAGTCCACAGCAAATAAATGAACATGTTTGGAAGGTTTTCCACCCTCATGTAATTTCCAGAAAACAGACATGATTCACTTGCTAATCCAAACACACATGTATATTAATGAGCCTGGTTCACATGACTGGACAGCACGGAGGGAGCCTCATCTATTGGCGTGGGTTCTGCTGCAGGAACCGCACCTGAAGGTTTAATTAGAATTTATTTCCAGCGAGTGCTGCTCCAGCCTTTTTCTCCCCAATGTAAGAAAGCGCCCTCCTTGCCTGGCCATTAGTCTGCAGAGCCCCGCGGCTCACACACTCCCCTGCTCATCAGGATGCTGATGGAGCCAGCTTGCTTAGACACACTTAGCTACACTCGCAGCGGGGATCATCAGTCTCTTCTGTGTGTTCACCTCCACGTGCAGGGGAGAAAATCGAGTTTTGCTGGAGACAAACGCTAATTGACCACCAGTTGTTTCAGAGGGACTGTGATGTTGAAAACTGGAGTCCCTTTCATTTTTATATGTTGGATGCAGACAAACTGCACGGCGACAACCCCCACTGTAAGTACACCTACCAGGGAGGGGGTCGGAATTTTAATCTGCACGTATTCAGATCCTGGCACTGGTCAGCTTACAGTGTTCTCACTGGGTTTGGGAGACTGTTTCCATAGTGATTTATTTGGTTTCCAATAAATTTGCACAGCCGTCTCCTTCAGTCGAGTTCTGATGGGTTCAGTTGGGAGGGGCATGTGAAATTGGGGCAGGCAGAGAGTTGCAATGAAGACTAGACACCATCTGGTTACCTCTCATTTTTTATGGGCCCAAAAATGCTTGTCTTGTTTTCTTTTCTCTTCCATCTACCCCTTCAGTTCAGGGAGTCGTCTTCAAGAATTTCATCCTAAAATATAAAGTAATGAAGAAGGCAGTGTGTCTTTTTGGTTGATTTCATTTGACTTGGGTTCATTGTTAAAGATTTTCCAGTGAGGATTTTGTGAGCTTTTAAAAGCTGGAAGTGTAGCACAACCAAGGAGAGAAAGTCAGAGAAACGAGTCAGCGGCCCCTGTGAGGTCTGCAGGACGAAGGCAGGAAGTGGGGCGGAGGCAGCACCGTGGCCTCCCCTGTAGCCCTGAGGCCAACGTGGGCATGAAAAGCCAGCTTCTCTTGTCGCCATGTGTTCTACCAGGTCTCCAACTAAAGGAATGCGAGGAGATTTGGAGAGGCCTTACCTTTTACCCTCTTGTCAAACATCTTAATGCTGACTGTATTTATTCAAGATGACACAGAGATCACCTGCAGAGCTTGAGGGAGCGGTGCTTGCTTCCTGACTTGCCCGCCCCAGGCTCACTCATCAGACTCCTGATTCTTGCAGGCACTGCAGTGCCCGTGGGGGGTGCTCTGCTCCTGGGGGGGTCTCTGCTCCTGTGGGGGGAGCTCTGCTCCTGGAGGAGCTGGGCACTGGAGTGCTCACATTGGAGCCGGTCGCACAAGCGCTGATCCCTCACCACGTGATGAGCCCTTTGTGTAAGTAGTAGAGGTGGGAAACAGAGTCTTCCTGTGTCTACGGAGTTCTCCAGTAAAGCCAACTTGGAGGAAAGAAAGAAAATGCCTACTGTTCCATGACTGTGTCCTAAGGGTTTAAAGCTCACTGCGGGGCACACGTGAGATCTCATCCAGTAAATACTCTGGGGTCTTGACTCTGACATGTCATGAATTTGGCATTCTCATAATGTTATTTCTCTTAAAATATGTCTAAGCAATCATTTTTGTGTGATGGTTATATGTGCATAAGTGTCCTGAAGAAACTGTTGTGGATGGAAGTGTGGGCATCAGTGGTACCAGAATGGCTGGTGGTCCTGGGGGTTGCCCGAGCTGCACACCATTTGTTACCAGCAGTCTTTCAGGTCGCATCTTATTCCAGAGCTCACCGGGGCTCCCATCTCTCACTATGTGTCTTGAGAGAATATTTGTTCAGAGGGTAGGGGACAGGGTGCTTCCAAGTCTGGGTTCTGGGGTTCCCTGTCTAAAGGTGGCACTGGCACAAATCCTTTATTCATGGGGTAATTAAGCCACACAGTCTCGTGGTTAATTTGGCCTCCCTGTACTTCTTCATGTTAGGAGCTGGAGGGCTTGGGTAAGGCCCCCAAACCTGTTTTTGGTAAGCTTTCAGCCCTACCACACAACCTGGGTTGTCCCATTTCAGTCACATGACTTTGATTTTTGCAGGTAGGTGTGACTCCTGGACAGTGCCTGGGACTTCCAGGTTTCCCCTACAGTAGGAACACTGAAGAAATTTCAACCCGTAAGTTGTGTTTGGGGGCCTCGAGGACAAGTAGGGACCCACAGAAAGATATCTGGATGGGTGGCGATCAGGCCCGAGTCTTGGAAGGACAGAGATTCCATTATTGTTTTAACAGTGAACTTAAGGGAGGAATTCGGGAAGGTCTGATGCAATTGAGGTTAAAAATATTATCTGGTTTTTATTGTTAGCAGTAGTGGTTTTTAAACCTTAGACCCATTCCCGCTTTTTATAAGAAATATTTTGCAACCTTTCTTTTTTGGTGCCCGGAATTGAACATCATGGAAAGTGTAACCTAAGTATAAATATGATAAACAAATAGACAGGTAGATGGAAAAATGGGGTACCTAAATTCTTATATTATGGGGTATTTTATATTTTTGCTAATTAGTGACCTCTCAGGACAAAAGGCACATACAAAGGGAGTCACTTCTAATAAACTGTTTTTCCAAGCCTTACCTAAATGGGAAACAAGTGGCTTCAGAATGTTAGAGCACCTCCCAGGTCCCCGGGGAAATCTCCTTGTCAGAGTTACACTTGCTGATGATGTCCTGTGCCAAGTGCAAGCAGATGCGGTTCGGAAGCTGCCCGGGGGCTGACTCCGGGGATTCCTTCTCCGTCTCAGCTCTGAGGGAGCCTTGCCTTTCCTGACCACAACCACAGAGGCGATTTTGAATCTCTGAAAACTGCCATACCAGTGTATATCACAACCCCCACAAGATATGTTGAATAAAGTAGAAAACTTTAAGTGCCTCCTTTAGGATAGAAATAGGATATAAAATAAATCATGATTTAAAAAATTCTAGTGCCCGAATAAGTGCTACATTACACTGGCTGCATTATTAGGTTAGACAACTTCATTACTGCTTTCCATACCACATCTTCTAGTTAGTTTTTATTTATCTTTTTTTCCCTAAAGAAAAAAATCATATGATGCATTCTTGTGTCAGAGGTGACAAGAAGAGAGCAAGTGTAAAACCGGAAATCGTGATGCTGGTCAGTCTAATATCAGCTCCGTCACTGCACAGATCATCTTAACTCATTTTACTGCAATTTTTGGAATTACCTTCTCACTTGGAAAATCCCCTGTGTCAGTTAGATTTGCTAGTAAAACAATTTTTTTTCTTACTTAGTGCATCAGTGATGTTTTCAAGATGATAAAAAATTTTGCCCATGGCATTTAAACAGTTGCTTCTTCTCGTAATTCATGGTTCACGGTCTTGTATTTGTCACAACTGGAGAAATGTGTTTTCTGTGTGCAAATTCTCATTGTTTTGGTGACGCAGGGACACTTGTCCTTACTGGATGGAGTATGATAGTAGTTGTTTGAATTCTCTCTCTAAATCTGGAGTCCTGTGTTATGATTCCTGTTACCTTAAAAAATATGAATATTGTTATTTACCTAAATAGATAACATCACACCAGTGATGTATATCAAATTGGTCCAACTAGGAATTCCAATATTAAATGAGACAGTAATTTCACAACCCACTATTCCAAAAATTTGGATTGATGGTTCAATTATACCAGGGACATTACCTGTTGTAATTGAATCAATCATTGCTTTCTTCAATAAAAGTTTCCATTCCATCTGCTCTTTTGTTTTATTGTCCTTCTGTGTTTTGTTTGCTTTCTTTCCCAAATATATATGATTTTGGATTTTGTCATTGAAAATCCTTGCTGGTTTTGCTACCTCATGCTGCAGAGAAAGCCTTGTGACTGTTTTATAGTCACTGATTTCATGGTTGTATGAGTGCTTAATGCCACCTTGCAGGGATGTGGAGACCTAACGAAGTGTGTGCATAAAAGGCTTAGTCTACATTGAGTGCAGGGTTAGTGTGAGCAGCTCATGTCATCAGTATCATAGTTAATCCATTACAATCATCCTCTGTTAATCAGTGTTATCATTCTAACGTCTCCAGGAGAGGAAATGTAGTATTCTAAATGCAAATCTTTGCCACTCTTTTAGTCAATTCAACACCTTTAAAGCTTTGCTGTCAATAGGACTGTGTGCCTGGTATCCCTACTTTTGCTTCTCCTGACCCAGGACGCGGTCTCCACGGCTGATGATCCATGAGACACTGGATTCTTGGTCCCATGGCTCTGTGTGTTCTGGGACATCTGGGGACTTCAGCACTGTTTTAGGGGCTTTGGGTCCCACCTCTTCATAGCATTGCTGAGATGAGATCTGTGGGTTCACCCTCATTCTTGAGTGTATGGTGCATTTTTTCTAGAACCAACACACGCCACCGTGACAGCACTGCTTTGACCACGTGCTGGGGCAGCGTGTGCTTGTCAGTTCTTGGGTTTAAATTTTCTGTTCAAATTTCTAAAATGGGGTATATTGACAGATACACTCCATGTAAACAGAAGCTCTGTGGGGTTTTCAGCAACTTCTAAGAGCATAAATATTCCTGAAGCAGCTAATCTTCCTCCCAACAAGTGAGGAGCAAGCCGGCAAGACCTGGGCGCCTGTGGCGGCCAAGCTCTGCAGCCCAGGCTGCTCACCGAGGAGCAAGGAGAAAATCTTAAAAACCTACTTCAATGCCGTCTTTCACAGAATCTCAGAACTGAATGTTTTAATATTTAAAGAGGGGTGATTAGTTTTTTTATATATTATTTTATTTTTTTCCTTTTTCAGTATTATTAGGTATAATTATTACAGTTCAACTCCACATACACATTGCATGTAAATACATGTATAGAGTATACTGCATTTTTTTAGTTACATATATGTACTAATTATTGTTTCTAAGAACAGATTAGAGTTTCAGATTTTTAAACTTACATAGTTACCAGAGGAATAAAGCCAACTACAAAAGAATAATAAACAGAATATGGTAATCCAATCACAAAGGACAGTCATATGTGCTTAAGCATATTCAAGAAATCAAAATAACAATTAGTTCATTTGTGGTCTTATTATTATTGCTATTAATTTTAGATTCCTCATAAATGAAGTCTTATGGCATTTTTCTTTCTCTTTTCACCCCACTTCACTTAGAATGACAGTCTTCAGGTCCATCCATGTTGCTGCAAATTGCATCTGTTATGGCTGAGTAGTATTCCATTGTAGATATGTATCACCTCGTCTTTATCCAGTCATGTGCTGATGGACATTTGTGTTGTTTCCATGTTCTTTGTTCTATGTCCCTTCTGGCAACAATTACTGATTTTAAATATTTTCCACCTTAAAATCCTTCCTGAAGGAGACGTGGTAACAGGAATCAAAAACAGTTACAGCACAGGGTTGTGTGTGATGGGCCCTAGGGCTTGGTAGGAAGGTTGGCAGAAAAGATTTCAGATTCTGATCAAATGATTCCTCCTCTTGTAGCCCTGCTGACCGCCTCTCTCACGGCCTGCCCTACTAGTCTGACCAGTCCCTTCTGTGAATCCCACTGTATTGTGCACAAATTTTTTCCAATTGGTGTCATCCCGCAGGGACCTTAGGTGAGGCACCTAAGCTCCTGTGTTGGTTTCTTCCATCAGCCCTTAACTTCCTTGGGAGCCAGGACTGTCTCATTGCCCCAAGGATTCCTAATGCCTAGTGAGATGCCTGATACAGCTGGTACTTAACGAGCACATAAGTCAAATGGAAAAACCTGATCAAAGAAATGGCCCTCATTTTTCAGACATGCCTACTTGAGTACATAGGGTAAAATGACATGTTTTCTTGAATTTGCTGTCAAATACTTCAACAAAGGACAAGTAAAAGAACAAAGGTCTGAATAAAGGAAATATGGAAATGTTTGTGAATTCCTTAATCTGGGTGATGGGCTTATTGTACTATATTTATTGATGTATAATTAAGTTATTTTATAATTTTCTTATCATTAGCTGAATAGCAAGTATTAATACGTATTAATTGAAATCCTTTGAGCCGACCAAACTTACCCCACACAAAATGCTTAATGTCCTAGTAGTGTGTCTTACAGAAATCTTTTCCCATAAAGACAGGAAAAAGGGAAAGACTGATCTGTGCAGTATTTCCACATTGTCAAAAGACCAAAGACCGACACAAAGAAGAGATTCTAAAAAAGATAAAGAGGCTGAAATCAATGTCCTGAAAACCTAGCCAAGAATTCTAAATGTCCCAACTTAACTAACCTCAGCACTGCCGCATCAAGAATGAGGCAAGTAGAACCTTGAGGATTTTTTTTAAATAAATAAATAATGATCCAGTTCCTACCACAGGCAATTATGGTAAGAGTGAGTACATGTTCTAACACCAACTAGTGTACAAATTGTAATTTATACTTGATTCAAACTGCTTCTTCTATAAAATCTGAATCTTTTTATTCTTAAGACAGATTTGTGGCATATGACCTAGTGATAAAATTTTCAACTCGCTTGTATTCAAAAAGTTCACCAATGTGAGAGTTTATTACAACAACTATTGCTTTTTGGGAAACCCATGTGCCTTGTCACTCTCTTCCATAAGATTTCCTGTGGAAAATTCAATCCCTCATTCAGGAAGGGGCTGAGCAAACAGTCTGATGGAAAACCTTCATACACTGCAACACAAGAAAATGAAAATGACAGTGAGCAGCCCGTGAAGCTGGCAGACACACACAGCTCACGGCTGTGTTCCCGCCATGACATTCTGTAACCAGCAGGGAAAATGTGCATTTCAAGAAATAGACATAAACACTTTTCAGGACCTGAGCACATAATTTCCCTTTCAGGGTTTAGTGGGCTTCCATTTAATTCTATGAGAAGTGTTTAAAACAACAGAACAACAGCTGAGGTATGGTTTAAAGTAACATTTGTCTTAGTGAAAATAAAGCCAGCTGATTGTTATCATTTTTACTTTATTTGATCTCACTCTCCTACTTTACCTCCCCAACCTCCTCCACAAAATGATGGTGAACGTCCCCTCCTGGGTCAGAAGGCTAAGTAGAAAGTACCAATCACATGGAGGTGTGCTTTGTTGTTTTATTTTTCAAAAGAAACATGTTTCATTCATGTGATTTAAAATTAAGATCAAGAAACAAACTCTATTCAATGAATGGTAGCCAACACATGTCGTCATAGCTGCTCATCAGGTTTGGCCCCACGTTACACACATTTACATGGACATGTGACATGTGCTGTCATGGGACATGGTGAGTGGGGACAGGGTCTCTGCTCTCACAGGGCACACAGCCTGGTGGGGGAGGCAGTGTTCAATCATTGCCTTTTTTTTTAATGTACTTACAAATTATGGGAAATGCTATTTAAAAAGAACAAAGTGAGTCAATGAAAGTGAAAAGTTCAAGGACAGTATTTAGGTGAGGGAAGACAGGGAACCTCTTTGAAGAGCTGACACTCCACTGAGACCCAAAGGACAACTCCGGTGCTGCAGGTGAAGGGCAGGGACACATTGATAAAGGGCTGATATCCAGAATACACCAAAATCTCTTTAAACTCAACAAGAAGAATGAATAACCTGCTTAAAAAATGAGCAAAATGCCTCAACACACACCTCAACATGGAAACTAGATGCCAAAGAAATCTATGGAAACATGCTCCACAGCATCTGTCATCAAGGGGCTGCAGACTGAAACAGTGAGTTATCACTGCACACCAGTCAGAACTGCCAAAACTCAGAACACTGACAGCACCAAATGCTGGTGAGGATGTGGAGCGTCAGGAATTTTCTTGCATTGCTGGTGGGAATGAAAAATGGCCCAGATACTTTGGAAGACGGTCTGGCAATTTTTTACAAAACTAAACGTACTCCTACCATATGATCTGGCAACTGTGCTCCTTGGTGTTTACTGAACAAAATGGAAAATTACGTCCACACACAAATCTGCATACAGATGTTAATAGCAGCTTTATTCATAATCACCAGAACTCAGAAACAACTAAGCTGTTCTTCAGTAGGTGAATGGATAAATAAACTGTGGTCCAGGCAGAAAATGGACTATTTATGGTGTTAAAATAAAATGAGTTATCAAGGCATGGAAAGACATGGAGGAACCTTAAATGCATATTACTAAGTGAAAGAAGCCAATCTGGGAAGATTCTGCAACTCTCTGATTCCAACTGTATGGTGTTCTGGGAAAGGCAAAACCACAGAGACTAAAAGATCAGTTACTGTCAGAGGCTAGAGGGGAAGGAGTAATGAATGAGGTGCAGCAAGGAGCATTTTTAGGGTCACTAAGACAGACTACTCTGTATGATGCTGTGATGGTAGAAACGTGTCATTGTACATCTGTCCAAACCCACAGAGTGCACACCACCAAGTGTAAATCCTAGTGTCAAGTATGGGCTCTTGGTGATGATGACTTGTCAGTGTAGGTTCACCCATTGTCGCAAATGCACGCTCAGGTACAGGCGTCAATAGTGAGGAGGCTGTGGGGACAAACTGCAGTTCATACACCCAATCCAGCCCCAGCCACTGCTGTGAATAAAGCTCTGTGGGTGTGTGGACTCTCCAGCTGCTCTGGCGTCTGAACAGCAGAGCTGAGCAGCTGCACCAGAGATCAGGAGGTTTGCAGATCCTGAAATATTGACTCCCAAGCCCTTGACAGAAAAAAGTCTGCTGTGTCCTGCTCTACACGAATCACAATTCACCCTGTTGAGACAGGAGAGCAGGGCCCAAACAAGGCATGGTTAATCGGACTGAAGCAATGTTTTAGTCCCAAAACCTTTGTTGAAGTCCTGCAGAATCAGTGACAGACTGTAGCCAGGAAGCGTCTGCAGAAGGAGTCGGTAGCAGGCCTTCCCGCCAGGCTCCGGGATGCCGGGGGCCACGCGCTGCACGGGGGCCACCCACTTGAAGAAGACGGACTTGCAGTGGAAGCCGATCAACTCATAGAGCTCGGAGAGGATGCTGCACTGCTGAATTCTCTCCTAGGAACGCTGAAGCACAGGGAAAAAAGCAACAAGCATCTGAACGAAACATGTAAGTGAAAAAAGACACGTAAAAAATGTTTTCCCATAAAACAGAGACCTGATGACACAGGAAGGAAGAGGAAGGCTGACTTCGTGCACTGATGGGACCGGATGCAGAAATGCAGGGAAGCAGCGCTGTGCAGATGCTCCAGACCCCCTCCGGCCCCACCTATCCACGTTCATCCTGTCCTTTTACCTAGAAAGGCCTGTATTCCCTGAAACAGAGGAATCTGCTCCCTACACATGAGACGCAGAGAAAGGAAGGAGCAAAAGAAAGGGAAAGTAAAGGAACAACGTTTCATCTAGACCCTAGTATTTGGGCAGGACTTTCACCAAATACACATCTTCTCAAAGCACAGAGCACACAGTGAGAGGCTGACAGAGTGACTGCGACTTCTGCTCCTTAAGCACCAGCTACCTGCCAGCACACGCTGCGCCCCTTACTGAATCATTACAATCATCTCAGAAACTATTACTACCCCGTCTCACAGGCAAGGAAATCTGAAACTCGGGGAAGAATTATTATCATCCTGGACAATGTCCCACGACCCAGAATTGTCAGAGCCTCCACAGACCCTGGACTAAAATTCTCCACTTCACCACGGGCCCTGAGCCTCAGGCTGAGGCCACATCAGGCCTGCACGGGCCCAGAGCATGAGTATGTGGGACAGGGAATGGTCCCACTCGAAGTGCCAGGCCAAGGCCCTCAGAAACCTATGAAATGAAACCAAATCCCCAAACTCCTTTCCAACCCACTGCCCTGTCCGGGAGGACTGCTCGGCACATCTGCGCTGTCACCTGTGCACAGGCTGAGCAAGGGGCCAAGACAGTGACGTGACGTCCCAGTGGAAGTGGCTAGGAGGCCGCTTCATCACAGGACAGACTCTCCCGGCTTCCAACGTTAACTCTCCATTCCATTTTCAACTGGAAAGTAAGTTTAGACTTCTTTTCCTCTCCTAGAAACAAAGAGAGTGGTAATATCAGCAGGAAACTCAAGACTGAGGAAGAGTCTCCTGGCCATCTGGAAGGATAGGTCGGGGAGGGAACAGAGACTGGGATCAGAAAGACCCGTGTTCCAGTCCAAAGTCTGCACGTCACTCGCTTTGACAGTTTACTTATTAATAGAGGTGAAAAAATCTAATTATGATTGTTGGGAAAATTAATTGAAATAACGTATGCCACTAGCATACGTATAAAATCCTTCATGAGTGTCCCAGAAATGGAAGTGATCATGGTTAGTTACTGTCTGCCAAGTCTTGGGTGCTAAGCCCACATCAGCCAGCCAGAGATGTGCCAGAGAATGCCTCACCAGCTAGCAGCCTTCTCCAACTTGGAAACTCACAGTGTCTGAAGAACAGGCAGTGGTGGATGCTTTGGGACACTCTGGAGGTAACACTCCAGTGATGACTTTAAAAAGCTGGGGAGAATTTAGGGGACCATACAGTTCAAATACAGAAAACACATTCCATGTCTGCCCACATTCATCTCTAGCCATGATGATTCAGAGAGGAAATACATATTCAAACGTACACCATTTTCCCACATAAGTGTATCAAAACAATTTGGAAAGAATGTAACTTTCTTCTCTAGATCACACAGCGGGGATTACAAGGTTTGTACTGAGAGCCCTACTTGTAAAACATCTGCTAACATAACTGGGTCCACTATCAGTCCATTCAAAGAGAAGGATGGAAAAGAACAAAGCCAAGCTAATACGCTCCGGTTTTTGGTGGGTTACAATGTCACAAAGGAGATGGACAGGTCATCAAGGAACCACCCTGCCGTGATCACGGAGCCGGGCAACGGGGTGGGCGGCAAGATGTATGACGCAGCCGCAGCTGTGCCCGCGCTTCTAGGCAGGTATCCAAAGTCTCCTCGACATGGCGTCCAATGCTTGTGCCCACGTCCTCATCACCTGAGATGTATTTAAGAGAAATGAAAACTAATAAACGGAAAATACCTTTGGTGGGCACACCGTCCAAAAAGCAAAGTCACAGTTTGACAACTGGCCATCCCGGTTCCCTGGGATTCATTCTTGGAGAACCTTAAAAACCACCCCTCTGTCCTCAAGAAGTGCTGCCTACTTGTCCTATCTTTGGCTCAGGGATACAGCACGTTCACGTGAACTTCAATGTCTGCACAGATTTGACTGTCTTTCTCCAGGTTCATTTGTCCATTCTGAAGAGGCCTGAGTTAAGTCCATTTTCTGTAAGATCAATTCCCTCCAGTGAAAACTCATCGAGCCTGCAATTAAAAGCCAAATGAACAGGACTGTCCTCAGCTAAAAAGTTCACCCACCCTTCACTGCTTTCTTAATTTCCTTTCCTAGCTAATTGCAACAGACTAAAACCTCCCTCCACCCAGCTCCCCAACTATGTCAAACAGAAAGTAAGGTCCATAAAAGAGGAGACAACTCCATAGTCACCTCTGAATTCCTAGCATATACTAATGTCAATAAATAGAACTATGATTATGGCTTCTTTCCTTTAAAACCTTTCTGGTTATTTAAATGAGACCTTGGAAGAGAGCTGTTTGGGTCTAGTATCTTGATCCAGAAGACTCAGGAGGCCTTTTTAGGAATGGCTGTTCACTGTTTCATTCAAAACACAACTTCTCATTCCGGGAGGAGCTGTGATTTTCTGCCAGGAGATTGTGGTCACTCTCATGCCAGAACAGCTTTAAACTAAATCCTTACTTTGGATTTGTTATTTTTCCCTGCATCCCCAAAAATTGACTTTCCTTAATTTCTTGCCTTGAGGAATGATATTTTTCTTTCTTTCTAATTCACCCTTTATTAAACAGGATTCTCAGGATGTGCTTGGCCTTACATAGGATGAGCCATCCAACTCCCAGTGTGAGAGGCCCGGGGCTCACCTCCCGCCCTCCTGCCAGGGCAACTAACACTCAGTTCAGGAGCCAACCGGCACCCCAGGGATTCTAAGTCTCACGTATCTCCCAGAATCCCTGCTTTCTGATATGACTTGGATTCTGAGGATTTCCCCTCACTTTCTTGAAAATTAGCTGTGCAGCTTGAAAGATGAGGAAGGAAGGATTTATTTCTTAATCAGCATTTTAAGGAACTTGTGTAATGAACGTTTTCACGAGTTTCTAGAACACTCCATTGCCGAGACAGAAAACACAATAGATATTTTCTAAACTTAGGTATCATGTGCATTGTTTCTTTGCTTTTGTTTTCTTAACTACTAACACACATTTTTTAATTAAAAAAAATAAGGCCCGAAATAGGATAGAAACTTGAAGGGGCAAACAAAATTTAAGGGCAAAGAAAGAAAAATGATAAGTACTCTACAAAGTTAATATAATACATACACTATGGATCAGATCAGCAATTCTCAGTAACAGCTAATTGAAACATGACCATGAGGTAAAACGTCTCTCCTGTCAGGAGATGACCAACAGATAATAGAATTAAAACAACAAATTAAAATTCTAAGTCTGGCGAGGTATAGAAGGCTACCAGCTAAATGTGTCTACTTCTGGAAAAGAGGGAGGCTCACCAGCTCTTTACTGTGGAGCCTGAGCCTAGGGGAGGGCGGTGAAGAACCGCCCTGTAAGTATCCAATTAACAAAGTGGGTTATGAATAAAGAGACGTGAGCTTTGATGACAGAGATGATACTACTATTCACTTGTCCTGTAAAGAATACTTCACGTTCAGCGATCAATACCTTGGCGTCCTCAGGGATTGAGATTATAGGAAAATGCACAGCCCGGGCCCAGACCTCCTCTGTGAGCTCGTGACACTGCACTTAGATGTCTCAAGAGCAACTCCAACTCCACCTGAAAAGAGCTGACTTCACGGTGCTCCTCCCATAGCCGTCCTGCCCAGGGCCCCTGGTTGGGAGGGAAGGTCTCTCTGCCCCTCCCAGCTCAGGCCCATCACTCACAGATGTGACTGGACCCCTCCTTCAGGGCTCAGATTTCCTCAGTCACCGAGACCCACCACCGACACCTGACCTACCAGGTATTCACAGGCACTCCCTCAGCACTGACTTTGGGCTGGGGACCACGCTGCACACTGTGCGAATGTTATCTCACTGGATCTCCACAACAGTCCTGGGAATTGGGTACATCACTGCTTCAATTGATTAAATAAATTGTTTCACTTCCTTGAGTGCGTCATCCAAAGTGACACGTCTACTGAGCCACAAACATGGGACTGAAAACCACTTGAAAATTGAACACTGCTACACCTCGCAGCCATCCTACTCTGATTCGTCACATCACTTTCTGCCGAGCCTACTGAATGTTTGCAAGCATTCTACAAACACAAAAGTGATCTACGAGAGCACCCCACTCCCCTAATTAAAATCTGTCAATGATGGTCCACTGCTCTTCAGAGAAAGCCTCACCAGGCCTGAGCACAGCCCAACGGCCCGGCATCCTCGTTCCCTGCGCGGCCACGCCGCCTCACCCACCAAGCAGCACAGTGCCGTGTCCAGGACTGGGATGCTGACTCCGTACAACACGGGGCTCGTCTCACTCTAACAATGATCACCCTCTTCAGTGGTCACCCTCTAAAATGCTGACTCTCAGAAAAATATTTTCTCAGGATGAATCAATATCTTTTTCCTTACAACTTCCAGTCATTGATAATGAGCTCCCCCAAAAAGAGAGAAGACTTATTCCTCAGTCTCCTTATCTGTAAAGTGGGAATAACAAGGAAATATGTAAGGTTTTCAGAGAAATAAAACTCATGTGAGTCTGAGGGACAATTCCCAACATACAGTAAGCACTCAATATGGGCTTACTTAGTATTAATAAGAATATGTTGCATTCCAGCAACCTTAAATCAATGATTTATGGCTTTGTCCAACAGACTACTGACAAACAGTTGGACGAACCCTTTTGAGCAGATCAGCACAAGTGTATTGGGAGAGGTAAGCGCTGCCTCCAGTTACAGCTCAAACTCTTACATGTTGTTTGAGCATTTAGTTGTCGTTATTGAATAAAGACAGGTGTTCTTTAGTCAAAGCTCCTGAAACATAAATCTTCAAAGATAGATACAAATTAGGTTTCAAGTACAACATTCTCACTAGAAATTATTTGAAAATGATAGTCTTAGCTCCTCTGTACATCAAAAGGGCATGTTCTTAATGTATCTGACTATATACACTGAAAGGATTGTTTAAAAGAAATTAAGATGAAGCCATCCTAAATAAGTTCTCAGTATCATCTGCACAAAGCCCCACCCAAGGGTCTCATTTCTCACTTCCACATAGGTGTTCAGGTAGTTTAACCTGGGTCTTGGTTTTTTAAAACACAGGGGAGGGAAGAGTTGTGGATAGATTTATGAAGCAAATATAAACCTAGTGTATTTGATGTGTAGGAATCCTAGAAATAAACAAATTGATATATAGTCCCACCCTTAAGAAGCTCAGCCTTTCCATTTACAACAGCATTAAAAATAAAATGGGAGATACATTTAACAAAAATTTACAAGATTTGTACATTGAACAATTTGAAGTATCACTGAAAAAATTTTAGAAGATCTACATATATGGAAGACATCCCATGTTCATGGAATAGTAGACAATATTGTTAAAAATGTTAAGACTCCCCAAAGTGATCTACAAATTCAGTGGAATCGCTATCAAAATTCCAGCTGACTTCTTTGCAAAAATTGAAAAACTGATCCCAAAATTCATATGGAAGTGCAAGGGGCCCAGGACAGCCAAAGCTATCTTGAAGAAGCAGAGCAAAGTGGGAGGACTCACTTTAAATGTTACTACAAATCTATAGTACTGAAGTCATTATGGTACTGTCATAAGTTTGGGTACATAAATCTATGAGACACAGTAAAAATTCCAGGGGGGAAACTTATATTTACAATCAGTTTTCAACAAGTGTGCCAACAACACTGCATTGAAAGAATAGTCTATTCAACGAATGGTGCAGGGAAGGCTGGGTATCTGCAGGCAAAAGAATGAATTTAGAATCTGAAACCCCCTATTGTATATAACAAATAAAAATTAATTGAAAATGGATCACAGACAGAAACGTAAAATCTAAACCTATAAACTTTCTAAAAGAAGACATAGTATAAATCTTTGTGGTCCTAGGATAGGTTATGATTTCCTAGATACAATACCAAGAGCAGAAGTGATAAAAAAAAAAAACCAGATAAACTGGACTTCATCAAAATTAAAACCACTTGTTACAAAAGACATCATCAAGAAAATGAAATGAAAGGGGAAGTGGGTAGCTCAAGTGATAGAGTGCATGCTTGGCAAAAAATAAATAAATAAATAAAATAAATGAATAAATCTAATTACCTCCCCTATAAAGGAATTGTCTTAATATTTTAAAAAAGTCAAGTGGAATGACAATCTGCAGAATAGTAGAAAAAATTTGCAAAGCATATATCTAATAAGAGACTAGTATCCAGGATATAAAAAAAATGTTTACAACTGACCAATACAAAGAAAATCGACCCAATTTTTAAATTTACCAAGGAATTAAATAGATACACAAATGGCCAATAAGCATATGAAAAGATGCTCAGCATCACTAGTCAAATCAAAATCAAAATGAGATCTCATTTTACACCCACTAGGATGGTTATAATCAAAACACGGACAATAACAATTGTCGGTCAGGAGGCAGAGGAATGGGAACCCTCAATATGCAGCCATTGGAAATGGGCAATGGTGCAGCTTCTTTGGAAAAGTCTGGTGTTTCCTCAAAAGTTTAGTGTTATCATATGGCTCAGCAATTCTACTCCTACATATAGGGTCATCCCTCAGTATCCTCGGGGGATTGGTTTCAGGAACCCACCACCCTGGATTCCATAATCCAAGGATGTTCGAGTCCCTTTACAACCAGCCATCTGGATCCATGAAGTGGAAACTACAGATATGGAGGGCCAACTGTACAGCCAACAGAATGAAAACATATTCTCACAAAAATTTGCACATCAATATTCATAGCAGTATCATTCAGAGTAGCCAAAAGTTACAAACAATGTCCATCCATCAATGAATGGGTAAAAAAATTATCAAGAATAGTCCCAAAAACTTTTGGTCATTGAATCTTTGACAAAGGAGGTGAGAACATACAATGGAGTAAAGACAGCCTCTTCAGAAAATGGTGTAGGGAAAACTGGACAGCTGCATGTAAATCAATGAAGTTAGACTACTCCCTCACAGCACACACAAAAATAAATTCAAAATGGCTTAAAGACTTAAACATGTAGACAAGACACTACAAACCTCTTAGAAGAAAACGTAGGCAAAACATCTGACATGCATCTCAGCAATGTTCTCCTAGAGCAGTCTACTCAAGCAATAGAAATACAAGCAAAAATATACAAGTGGGGTCTAATTAAACTTTCAAGCTTTTTCACAGCAAAGGAAACAGTAAGCAAAACAAAAAGACAGCCTATGGAATGGGAGAAAATATTTACATTCAATGAGACTGTCAAGGGGTTAATTCCCAGAATATATAAACAGCTTTTACACTTCATAAGAAAGAAAAATAAACAATTCAATCCAAAAATGGGCAGAAGTGCTAAAGAAACTTTTCTCCAATGAAAACATACAAATGGCCAATAGGCACATGAAAAAATGTTCAATATCATTATCAGAGAAATGCAAATCAAAACTACAATCAAGTATCACCTCACACCAGTCAGAATAGCCATCATTCAGAAGTTCACAAACAATAAATGCTGGAGAGGCTGTGGAGAAAATGGAACCCTCCTACACTGTGCTAGGAATGAAGTTTGGTGGAGCCATTGTGGAAAACTGTATGGAGATTCACCAAAAGACAAAAAATTTACTTCCCCTATGACCCAGCAATCCCACTCCTGGGCATATATCCAGAAGTAACCCTAATTCAAAAAGACACCTTCCCCCAAATATTCACAGCAGCACTATTTACAATAGCCAAGACATGGAAACAACCTAAATGTCCACTGACAGATGACTGGATAAAGAGGTTGCAGTATATTTATACCATAGACTACTACGTAGGCATAAAAAAATAATAAAATAATGCCATTTGCAGTAACATGAATGGACCTGGAGAATGTCATTCTAAGAGAAGTAAGCCAGAAAGAGAAAGAAAAATACCATATGAGATCGCTCATATGTGGAATCTTAAAAAAAAAAAGAAAGAGAAACTTATCTACAGAGCAGAAACAGACACAGAGACATAGAAACCAAACTATGGTTACCAGAGGGGAGACGGTGTGGGAAGGGATAACTTGTGAGTTCAAGGTTTGCAGATACTGATTATGTATAGAATAAACAGCAAGTTTATACTGTATAGTACAGGGAAATATGTTTAATATCTTATAGTAACTTATGTTGAAAAAGAATATGAAAATGAATACATGTATATTCCTATATAACTGAAGTGTTGTGCTGTAAACAAGAAACTGATGCAACATTATAAACTGACTAGACTTCAATGAAACTATTTTTAAATAGACCAAAAACAAAAAAAAAGAAAAAGAAAAAAGATATTATTAAACCAAAAGAATAAATTACTGTTTCAGGCTACAACATGGATGAACCTTAAAAAAGTATGCTGAAGTAAGCCAGACACAAAAGGACAAATACTGCCCTTTTAGGTGAAGTGTATCTAAGTGTTCATTGTACTACTCCTGTAAATTTTCCTGAAGTTTGAAGTCTATTAAATTAAAAATAAAGTGTATTATTCATTAAAAACCTAAAACGATCCCTCACAGGAGGGCTTTAAATAATAAATGAAGAAATGCATGTAAATCTCCTGGAACAACACTTTGCACGTCCACAGACAGTCACTGCTGTCACTGCCACTCAGAGGTTGGTACCAGCGCTGATGAGAGCTGCCTCCACTCGCTGCCCTGCAGACAGTTGTGAGGGCCTGGGGTCTGACAGGCAGGGTGACCTGGAACCTGAGTCAGACACAGCAATGCCCCAGACTCTGTGTTACCCAACTTTCTTATACAAGCTGCTACATGTAACATAAACACGCTAGAGGGATGTATCTTACAACATAGGCAATACAGTCAATGTTTTACAATAACTATAAATGGAGCAACTATTGTACACCTGAAACATATATTGTAAATCAGCTATACCTTTTGAAAAAATTAAAAAATAATGTAAAAATATTATAACTTTAAAATCAGTCCAGTTTTTAAGTAACTACTAAACAGCTTAGAATGTATAAAAGCATTTAAGTGTGATGTTTATTTACATATTTATTTACTTTCAGCCTCCTGCTAAAAGAGAATTTAAACAATTTTTTAAACACAGCTTAACAACAATAACAACAAAAAGACAAAAGTGAGAGTGAAAAGAAAATGGAGATTCAATACTTAAATGAAACCAGGGGGAGGTAAATTCATAAAAATGGATGCCATGAAGTCAGGGTAAGTGTTAAAGGCCGACTAGAAATTCAGCTGTAAGATTTTTGGCAGCTAAAGCAAAAAGAAAAAATGAAGGGGCGGGAGGTAGAGCTCAGTGTTAGAGCGTGTGTATAGCATACACAGGGTCTGGGTTCAAGCCCCAGGGCCTCCACTAACAGATAAATACACCTAATTACCTACCCCCCCAAAAAGAGCCCCAAAGAAAATAAAAAGAGAAATTTGTTTCCTAAAAAACCCTGATATTAAATTTAGATTAAATACTTAAAAAAAAAAAAAGAAAAATAGAAACAAATGAGTGACACAAGCGATAATGCCCGTGAGATAAATCTGCGGTGCAGCTGGCAGGTCCCCATGTCCCACGTGGGAAAATCTGAAACATCTTTCACACCACCCAGAGTCATCCTCAGCCTACCCCACCCCTCCCCCTGTTAAATGCAGGAGCACAGCCAGGGCCGGGCCTTTGTTCTCTCTGTGTCATCACAGTGAGACAGGATGGAAGGGGGCAGAGCACAGCCATTCAAGGAAGGCCAAAGCAATTAACATCAAAATGGTGAAGGATTCAACCCCCAATAGGCCTTGAGGCTCAGGATGAAGAGATTTAAGTTCTAGCAGATCTTGAGCTTCATTACACACCCGTTGTAATAGTAACATGGTGAATAACAAGCCCCCAGGCACCATGGCAGTCCCAAGGCTAGACAAAAATGGTCAAAGGGTGGGAAATGGCCAACTCCCTGTGAATTCCAGCCCCTTGCCCTTAGGCTGGTCCTTCTACTTATTAGCATATGAAACCACCAAGCCCATGAATACAAGCAACACAGCACTGCCTAGGAGTCACACCTCTCTCTCCCGTTTCAGAGAAGGCCCACACTCTGTGGAGTGTGTACCTACTTTTAATCTGAGCATCAAACCCCCACACATCGTGGAATATCTCTTGCCTTTCAACAAATCTCTCTGAATAAATCTACCTTTACTCAACAGTGGCTTGCCCTTGAATACTTTCCTGCATGAAGCCAAGTACCCACATCTGGCAGGGCACACCCAAGGGGCTCAACCAAAGCCTGGGACACAGCCCTTCTCATGCCCCACTTATTTTTTCTAGTATCAACAGGACTGGGTTGTGAAGGGAGCTCTAAGGCCCCGGCTAAGGGACAGAAGCAGCCCCAAGGGCTCGAATTGGTGGGCAGCCTCTCCCCCAGCAGGGGCCCTGGGGTCTGCCCGGTTCTCTATGTTTCTTTGTTGTGCTGACTCCCCAGCCACAGAGCGTTCTCCCTAGGCCTGTCCCCACAAAACCCTTCTCTCCAAAATACAAGCACATCATGTCACAGTCCTCTTGTTCAACCAGGAAATGTTCAGCCCACTATTTCCCTCCCCAGTAAAGTACCTAACTGTCCTCCCTCCCATCCCACCACTTCTTTCTTTGTGACAACTCTGCACTCTCCACCCACCATCTTGAACGCAGGTGCCTTGCTGGCTGGGACCGAGATGTTTCAGTCTTACACAGCCTGCGTCCTTTCACTTTCCCCTTTCTACCTTAAAAAGCCTTTCCTGAGTCTCCCACCCATCTGATTCTGAACTTCAAAAAGTGCTGAGTTTACGGTCACTATGTGCATACATCCCAGGTTTTGACTAGGTTTCCTTCACAAGATCAACATTAAGGCGCTGCATCAAGAAGTTTAAAGAGGCTATTCTTACATCTGAGCGGAGGAGCCTGCATAAAATTTAAATGGCTTTGAATAGACTGTTAACCAGGGACAGAAAGGTCGCAGGTCCTAGTCAACAGTGTCATGAGGCAAAATGTTCTTCAAAGGCTCAGAGTGGCTTCTGAACACGGAGTCGGCAGGGAGGAGGTGACAGGCAGTGAGTGGAGTGTGTGACAGAGCTTACGCTCCCCCAGCTGGGGAAGAATTGAATTTTTTTCTAGTTTTCCAAACAATTTCTTACTACCTTTTTCTCCTACTGTCACATACCATTTCCTACGAATTAAGAAAATCAATATCAGTCATTTGGGCCACTTGGGAGAAGCTACACGATGCCATTCACAGGGCTGGGGCATGACAGCCACGCCAGTCTAGGTTGAAAGACCAGTGGGGGTATTTTCACGGTAATCACGGGCATGCAGCAAACTCCCCAGCTTCAATGACCTCATCTCAAAGTTGGGGCCAATAAAACTACCAAGCAAAGTGCGTGATGATTATGGCCAACATCTGTTTACTAGGTAAGTGCCCATGACAGCTGCCGCTTAATGGGGAATGAGTATGACTAACGAGGCCCAGTCTACCTGGTCACACGTGCCCTGCCTTCCTGCCTTTGTGCAGCAGCAGAGCTTGTTTAGCTGAGATGAACGCCCCCAGAGCAGCCCCGACGGGTAAGCTCCCAGCGCTGCACGGCGAGGTCTGTTCCTTTCCTTCTCAGAGCTGATCACAGTTTGCAGTCATCTGTTTTTATGTTTATCCATTTTGTAACTGCCTCCACCCCGGAGTTTTGCTCAAGCAGCACAGGGCCAGGTATGTCTTCCTCCCTGCTGGATATTCTGGGCTGGGAGACAGCCGAGCACACATCTGGCTCAGGTGCTGAAAGGAGAGGGCAGAAGGCCCAGGGGCCTATGCTGAACTGAGGCCCCTGCACCCAAAATTATGGTCTGACTTTGGGCAAATTACACAGTCTTCTTTACCCTGAGATTCCTCATCTGTCCATGAAAATAACTGCCCATGGCACACAGATTTACCAAAAGGAAATAACCAAATTCACAACCTATTCAAGGGGCTACCAGTGCATCCTCAACAGACAAATGCTGTCTTTACGACTCTGACACACGCGAAGCGGGACGTCCACACACAGTGAACACTGCTAAGTGCCAGTGTGTTAAGTGCTTCATGTGTGCTATAATACTCTTTACAACTTACAACAATCCCAGGTAGAAACCAATATTATCATGCCCATTTCACAGATTCACCAACAGGTTAGGAGAGGTTACATTCTAGTCCAAGGCCCCATGGTGAGGAAATGGCGATTTAAACCTGAATCTGGGCCCAGGCCTGGGATCCATCTCTCTCCCATCCACCTGACCACTTGCCTATGAAATCCACCTGTCCAATACACAAGTTTGCAGCCGGCCAGCTCTTGAATGCAATGTTTGCCACAGTTTCTCAATGTTCATTAATTACCATATACTGTTCTCAGGAACCACTACAGAAAAGAAAGGTGGGCTTACGTCCCTGCCCACAAAGAAAAGGAATTCTGCCTTCTCCTGTAATGTGCAGAACACCTTCCCTACACCACCAAATCCTTTTGTATGCTTCCTCCATGTTTATGTTTGCACACGGCTTATTAAATTAGAAGGTACCTGAAGTAATTCCATCTCGGTTGCTTTCCAAGTTTGCAGATTATCCATAATCATTCTGTGACCGAAAATACTACAGTGTGAATGAAAATACTGCAACCATGTAAGTAAACAAAGAATGCTGAAACCAAATCATCAGTGGCTGCCAACACACCCCAGTGAAGACAGGCCTGCAGCCCAGCCACTACAGCCACTCACAACGGTGCCCTCTGAGCAGACTCAGAATAAGAAAGGACAGGATACTTGCCCTAGATAGCTAGGTGCTTGTCTAAAGAATGAATTCAGTGAGTCAAAATGTTTGCTTCCTCCCATACATGGAAAAGCACTAAATTCTTGAACTTGAGATACCTGGCTTTCTTTAGATAACAAGCAATCTTTTATTGTTCCAACAACCTTGTCTTTGTTGTAAAGCTCCTATATATCCTAGCTCCTCCTCAACCACTTGGGAACAGTCCCTCCGAGCGATCTGAGAGTCTGTCATCCCGGCTCGAGTCCTCCCGCCAAATAAAACATAACTCTTAACTTTTAGGCTGCACATGTATTTCAGTCAAAAGTTTTGGACACCAGGAAGGGACCCAGAGCAGACTTCTCTCCAGCTGAACTCTCAGAGTTACCGGAGCCTTGGTACCAGCATTGGCACTTTGTGCCCATCTGCCTCCTTGGGGAATCCAGATGAATTTGGGTGAGTCTCTCCTGGTTCTCGGATCTCCCAAATTGGTTGATGATCCTGAGTTTTATTTTGTGGTGTATCCAGGTACCTGGCCCTCCAGTTGAAAGATACTGGGGGGGAATAACCCACCCAGTGGAGACATACTGGGTGGGGCCTGGTTGAAAGATAACAGGAAACACCCACCTTGAGGAGACGTCTGAAGTGGGGCTGGTGGAAACATACCAGGAAAATACTCACCCAGTGAAAACGTCCTGAGTGGGTCCCAGTTGTAAGACACTGGGTTCAGGACTAAGTGGTTAGGTAAGAGGCTGGTCTAATGTTGTCCTCGATTTGGTTACCTCCATTGAATTTTTCGGAATAGAAGTAAAACTCTTATGAGGAACCTTTCAACTCCAAAAATGGGACCCTCCTCCTGGCTGGTAACAGCTTTCTTGGGTGATGGAGAAAATTACAGGAATGGTAGAGGCAAAGACTTCATGCCATAGTGTTGTCCCTGTGGGAAATCTTACCAGCAATTTTATTCTGAGAACCCGACCTTACAATGGGAAATAGAACTTTCAAAAAAAAATTAAAAAAAAAAAACACAGAACAGAAAAGAAAAAGAAATGACAGATTGCCAGCCTCCAACTAATACACTAGCCAGGTTTATATACGTACAAAACTCACAACATTCATTAGGAATTAGAAAAAATAACTCACCCTGAAAGTAACTAACCAGGCCTGATAAAATATTTTTTGGAATTCTGAACTTATAAGAGCAAAATCCCATTTAGGGGGAACTTGGATTTCTCTTCCTGTGTCCTTGAAATGTAAATGTTTTATCTTTCTCTGGGTGTTTTATGTGTGTGTATGTATGTATATATGTGTTTCTTTTTTTTTAAACGACACCTTGGACTCTGTCATACAAAAGGTACAAGTATTGTGTACATATTGTGGCCACGCAAATAAATTGGGATTCTCAAAAATCCTTTGATTGTACCAATTTTCAGATATTTTGCCATCTTAACCGTTGTTCCATCAGCCTGGACCACAAAGGCTTTTAGCTTTTGGAAAGTAAACTTTTGAATTTTATTTAAGCAACACCCCCACTGTCATGTGGAAAAGCCTCTTCATCTTATTGGTTTAAAATCACTTTATATATATATATATAAATTGATGGCCATATGATGGATCCTTTAATTTGGGAAAACTTTTAAATTGGTGAAAGTTGAAAGAGCTCTCATTATAAACAGCCGTTTTATTGGTACCTATTAAAATCAAGTTTAAAGGTAGAAAAATATATCTAATGGTTAACCTAAGAAATTAGTTAAAAAAAAAAAAACTGGTTTGAAAACCTACATTTGTGTTTTTCCTTTCCGATCAATGGTTTTAGGGATGCTAATAAATACTTAGAATAATTAATGTTAATTAGGCTGAATAACTGGAAAAAGGATTGTAAAAATGTCAAAAAAGATAAAGATAAGGGGCTTATCCCAAATGGATAAATATTTTTATATGGTTATTTTGAATGAGATAAATAAAATGGACATTTTTGGATTTAGATACAAGGTTTTGATACTACACTATGTAAAGTAAAAAAAAAAGGGCCAAAGAGATCACCTACTCCCCCCCAACATTAAAGTTCAAACAAGTCCGCTTTAGCACAGTTTAAAATATATGTATTTATACAGCTAAAAAAATACATATTTATAGACTGAAATACTTGATCAATGATTGGGACAACAGACCTATTAATCAAATTGAAAATTGAGAAGGGCCTAAGCTCTTTGGCTGAAACTTGGGAATCCCAGAGACTTTTCTATATAATTAGATACAATGCACACACACACACAAAAAGCTTCTGACACTCCTTCTAGAAATAGGAATTACTGATTAAACCTAATAAATATAAAAATCAAAGGTACGAGATTTAATAAAATTGAGATAAAGTTTGTAAAATTGGTATATTAAATGGGCTTTATATAAAACATTTGCTTAATTATATTGTGGGATTGATATATTTCAATGGAAAAACGCTTCCCCTTCTTGGTATTATAAGGCTGGGCACATATCTGTCCCTTAGAAAATATTAATTGAACAAAGTAAAGGAAACCAATAGAGTTTCGTGAGCCTTCCAATATAACGTAAAATTAAAAACTAATATTCAGTGGCTAATAGACAATAAAGTAAGAGGATTACCCTGGGTTTAACTTATAACCCAAGGAAAAGAGACCTCACTAAATACCTTATGCAAGCTTTGGAAGACATGCTAAAGTAAATCTTAAAGTTTTAAAACATGGAATTCTTTGTTTACAGCTCTTCTCACTGATACAAAAAAAAGCCAATTAAGGAGATACAATTGGATCTGCGTGACAGAGCAGTTCTCTGGGGAACTGGAAGCGTCTGTCTTTGTCTTGCAGATCAGAAATATAAATACAGCAAACAGTGACCTAGAATGAGCCTAATTAGCTCAACGAGATAATACTTAAGGCCAAGAAATTTTTGGCATTTTAGAACTCATAACTCTGACGTGTCCTTCAGCATTTGTCAAGAAATCTTAAATGTCGGTTTCATAAATAGTAAGCCTTAGTGATTTGAGCAAGCAAATTCAGCTTACTCCAACTATTATTATACCTATCTTATAAGTAAGTTTTAAAGTGAACCTATGAGATCTCTAGCTTTTGTCTGTTTATAAGCCTGCGTACACATTATAGATGTGAGATATTTCTACAGCTGAAAAAAAAAATCAAAGTCAAAGATCTCTGCTTATTTGACGTAAAAAAAAATAAGAGCTTAAAAATTAAGTATTTTTAAAATAAAAACTGACCAAATTGACTTTCAGCGTTACGTGAACTGGAAAATATTCAATATTAAGATTACACTTGGTATTGTTTAGTTTAAGTATGTTCTAATTAATATAGACATCTTTAAAGTCATCAATATTAAGTACAATACCTTTACTGTACCTAGTTTTAATGAAAGTCAAATAAGATCCTGTTATATCTGTTGCAGAATTGTCAAGAAAAAAATAGTAATGTGGTGTAGTAAAATTTTAAGTAAATTAAATGCAAATGAGATGAGAGCTTTGGGTAAATTTTTAAAATATATTTTTAAAATGTATGGTTAAGATACTCTCTAAATGTTTGGTATCTTTAAATTCTAGAGTTGTGCTAAATTGAGTTAAATGATAGGAGTTTATTAAATAGCTATGACACTTTCAGATAAAATAAGATTGTAATATGAATTATTTAACATTTAACTTACCCTTACAGAGAAAGTAAAGGTGTTTAGAAATATTAATAAATGGTTGGTGCTACCCTGAAATAATCTCTATTATTAAGGGTATAATCTCAGTATCCTAGGAAAGTAAGATAAATGTGTAAAGGAAGATATATGAATGTAATTATATTTTGTTAATAAAAAATAGTGACTTTCTTCTGAAGCTGGTTACTTCTGAATGGAAGAGAAAATAAAGGACACACTAATGTGAGTATAGTAAGCTGTGGAACGCTTGTGGAAGAGGAACCCTGAGGAAAGGGTTTTGTACGTTGTCGGAAATGTCTAAGTTTAGAATCAACTTGGGCAAAGTAAATGAATCTTAGAAGTAATCTGGTAGAAGACTAGATTTGGTTTTCTCTCTGTTAAGATGACAAAATTTTCTAAAAATGTTAATCCACTTTCAATAACAAATTGTAAAGTTTCTTATACCACATAACTGACCTGTTCTGCTTTTACCTTTAACGTATTTTCTTGTTAATGAAAAAGAACTACTTTACAGTGATCTATATGTTTATCTGACCAAGTGTTCTGAAAACTTTTAAAAAGCTCCCCAAATATCAATTTCTAATTAAAGTTCTTTTAATCTCCAGTTAAGTTTGGGATGCTACAGAGGGCCCCTGAAACATCCCAAAGAGAGATTTTAAAGTAGTAAGTTTCATTTGGCATGTTAAATAACATGGTATTGTCAAATGAATAATAGATCTTCCTAGGTTATATTGTATGAGAAAATATTATTAATATAGATATTCTAGAAATTATATGGATTCCCTAAAATTCTGGTATATCTGAAATGTTACCAGTCATAATTCTAGTTATAGTGACCAGCTTTCTTTATCGATTATAGTGTAACGTTGTTTAACCATGCTTTTAAATCACTTGTCATTTATATACAGTTAATTGTTTCCTTCTGATGATTTTGCAAATTGCTTTCTCTTCAAGGAGATTTATTGATTTCAAATGAATTTCAAATTATAGCACTGAACTAAACTGGGTAAGTAATTTTAAAGGTCTAATGGATACTCTGAGTAAAAGAATTAGTTACATGGGACTGAGTAAACTGGTGAATATGGTTATAATTTTTGATTTTGTCTGAAATACTACTGGCTTTTAACCTGTTTCCCAGACATAAAGAAACTCTTCTCCTCAAGCTAGTTATGTTTCACAGAAATTTGATAAATTATACTTATGTACGCAGACTTGGAACAGTTATCTTTTCTCTCTATCTGATCCCTTAAGAGACTAAAAACTCTAAGGTCCCCAGTGGCTCTATCAGACAAATGAGGAAGATCATCTCCTAACAGATATAGCAATCTCAAAGTATTTTAAGGATTTTAAAGAGAAAAGAATTTACCTAAATCTGTAAGGCAGAAATCCATGACAAGCCCTTGACGAGGCATTCTGGGCCTAAGAAAACCTTATTTACATTCTACCCTGAGAGTCCTTATTAAAAGTTCCAACACAGCCAATTTAAAAAAAGCCTATATAATCAAATAATCAGACTTAGCTTGTAAATAAATTAATCTTGATTTGACTATATTTGAGAAAACTGAGGGTAACTTTAGAGAGAAAAAAGATTATATTTTAGTGGATATTAATTTCTAGTTTTGTTGATTGAGGTCTATATTTACTTAGACATTTCCCAGATCATTCCTTGCTGTTATGTCACATTGCTGTAAAGTTTAATTGAATTATGAAAAGAACACTCTAGGTTTGTTTCTGAGGCTCAGTAATCTATCCTTGGTAAAGATCCAATGCCCCATGACCAGAAGCCAGGGGAATATACATACTGGTACAGGCATGACTTAAAGAACTGTCTCCAACCTGAATGGAAGGACCCTTTATCAGGTACTCTTAACAAGACCATACACACCAAAGCTGAAGGAAATGGACTTTCAGATTCATTTCCTATCAGAAACAGCCCCTTCAGTGCACTGGCCTATAGAGCACTGCTCACCTTAAAACAATGCCCAAATGGAGAAGAATCTACCAGGTCAGGATGAGAAGAAGTCAACATCTGAAGAAGACTGCAGACCCAAGACACAGAACCAGGCCTGTATGCCAATTACTTTGATAATTTCTCCTACCTTTGATTATGAACTACTCCAGCTGCTAAGTTTATGGTAAATTACCTATGTCTAGTACTTCTGTGTTACCTTGGTGGGTTTCCCTACTCCAAGGCTCTAACTAGATAGCCCTCAGAAACGTTATTCTAAAAAGAAATTATAGTTCTGTTTAGGCCACTATTGATCTTACAAGGTGGGAGACCTCACCTGGCCAATTAATACCTGCTCTGACCCTGACCATAAATATGAAATTTTGCATAAGATCACTCAAACTCAATCAGGAACACAAGGAAAATTTTAACCCAAAAATATAACTTCTCGACTATTAAATTCTTACTCATGACTTTATAAACGTTACTAGCTGAATTACTTATATTCTATCTATATAATAAAATTGTTGTCTGTTACATTTCCCAAGTGTAACTAGGCCTACAAAATTGATGATGGCTAAACATCTTGAAGGAATAGATAAAATTTATAACTCTGTGTAAAATAATTGTAATAGTGTGATTCTAGTTATGGTAATGAGCAACGAAGGGTAAACAATTCCTGGATCATAATAGACTAGTAAGACAGGCGATCCAGAGAACTTTTAGTATCAACAGGGTCTGATAAAAAACTAACACCTTGAATGGCAGCTCAGAAGATACTTCACCTGAACTAGGAATGAGCCATCCTAGCACCCTGGGACAAAATTGGTCATGAAACGTCTCTCAAAATATTGGTCGAATTTACGACCAAGGGGGAGCACTGTGAATGAAAGTACTACAATGTGAAAGAAAATACTGCAACCATGTCAGTAAACAAAGAATCCTGAAGCCAAGCCATCAGCAGACACTGCCACACCCCAGCGAGTACAGGCCTGCAGCCCAGCCTCTCAGCCACTCATATTGGTGCCCTCTGAGCAGACTCAGAATAAGAAAGGACAGGATACTTGCCCTATATAGCTAGGTGCTTGTTAAAGTATGAATTCAGTGAGTCCAAATGTTTGCTTCCTCCCATACATAGAAAACCACTAAATACTTGAACTTGAGATACCTGGCTTTCTTTAGATAACAAGCAATCTTTTATTGTTCCAACTACCTGGTCTTTGTTGTAAAGCTCCTGTATATCCTAGCTCTTCCCATACCTCTTGGGAGCAGTTCCTCAGAGTGATCTGAGAGGCTGTCATCCCGGCTTGAGTCCTCCCGCCAAATGAAACACAACTCTTAATTTTAGGCTGAACGTTTATTTCAATCAACTCCCAGAATAGACACAACTCATCACTTCTGTAATGGAATACACTGGATCAGTAACCAAAAGCGTGTTCTAGTCCTGAAAAACTACTGGTTCCTCTTTCTTCCTGTCATTATACAGTCCCACCAGAACTCATTACTTTGCTGTCTGCTCATCTGGTAACCAAACTCAGAGAAGAGTCAACTCAGCAGACTGCCCTACTGGGGAGAACAGCCGGCAAAAGCACTGTGGGTTGCCTGCCCTCCCGCACGCTCTGCTGACCCCTAGTGTCCTCCGTGGAGACCAGAGCAACAGAGCTGTTCCCAACAACTGCAAAGTCCCACACGTTAAGAAAATCATTTTATTTTATACGATATGTTACGTATATACCCATCTCTGAAAACAGCTTTGCCAGAAGCCCAAATCTTCAACATTAATCAGCAAAGGCAAATCCGGTCCCTAAGTGAATACAAGTTTTAAGACGATGCTAAGGCCTCCAAAGTTCTCTCCACGACCATCAATCAAACTGCCTGCAGGTCTGCAGCTGCAGGCGGCAACATGTCTGCTTTTAAAGCAAACCCATCCTGCCCTCGGGTGCTACAATGTCCCTCTACGCCCTCCCATCTCAGGGTAAGAGCAGCCGCTGCAGAACCTCACAGGGCAGCACTGACAGGACTGGACACAGAGGATCAGAGCTAAACTAAGCCTTCTGATGACACTAGCTTGTCACTGTGTCACTTTACAGATGAAGATATATATAGAGAGAACTGGGGTGATCTTGCTCAAAGTCACACAGCTAATAAGTGGCAAAGTCTATAACTCTGCTCCTCCCTCCGGCGTGACGCCCCAGCTGGGATGCCCACAGGGTTCTCTCGTGCCTGCCTGACCAGTCCTTTCCTGTCACTCATAACCCACCACAGGGTCTGAACCTAGCCTGCCTTTTCAGCATCTTTTACCTCCAGTTTCTCAGGAACAAGGCTGCTCGTGCCACTGTATGACTTCCGGCTTCCCAAACCCTCCGTGCTCAGGGTGGTCTTGCCTGTGCATCCAGCACCCTGCTCAGAGGCTCTTCCTCCCCTGCAGGAGGACGTTTCCACTCTCTGTAGGGACACCCCCTCAGGGAAACCCTCTTCTCGCCCTCAGCACAGCAGGTGTCCCAGGCCACATCACGAGCTGCCCCATTAGGACTGTGGGTGCCCAGGTTTGCCAGTCAGACCAGAAGCCTCAGAGCAAGGGATTATGCCTGGGTCTCCCTGCAAACCTACTGCCCGCCTAACAGTCCCCAGCCAACAGGTCACCTGGAAGTCACAGCAAGTGCCCCACCCAATCCAGAAGTCTCTTCATTTACCAGCACCGCTGAAGACTGGTTTCCAACCTTTGGTCAGTTTTGCACAAAAAGGCACCTTCCACTGTGAACCGGGGGGGGGGGTTTTGCTTATGCAACTCACCCTTACTGGAAACGTCAAGGGAAACCAAAAGGCCTTTTCTCGACAATTTTTTGATGACAACCTCCCACCCGCAATACTCAAATGTTCAAGAGAATTGGGTCCACGTGATTTTGTTTTCCTTACGCTATGGCTCAAAACACTGCAGGTTTCTTTCTCTTTTGAGGGTATTTGTACTAAGTTTATAGGCTTTAATCTGCTTTTGTCTCACTCTTCAGTATCCCTAGCAGTTGCCACTTCTTACTCCCTTCAGCAGCCTCCCTCCCAACATCAAGTCTAGGAAATCAGCTGTGATGAGGGGCCCAGGGGCAGTCACAGAAGATGCAACTAAGGCACAGAGAGGCGACATAATTTGCCCAAGGTGATCAGCTTCAACCCCTAACAGTGTGTGTCACGTCCCTCTGTTTAACTCTTATGCTAAGCAAGTTAACTTTTTGTAGATTATAGTTATAAACAGATGAGGTATCAAAATATACACAAGGACACACATCAAATCTAAGATGTTGATTAACTCCACTATTTTGTTTCTATTTATTTTATTTCTCTTAAAAAAATTAAGAACCTCTGCAGTCAATAATGCAAAATGTTACTGGGTTTTAAATCCAAAATATAGAGGTGTTAAGTGTGTCATTGCTCATCCTTATTTGTATGTTCACAAGACAAAATGATTTGAAAGACTCTCTCCCCTCCCCCTACTCACTACTGGATCTCACCAGAGCTCCAAGTCCACACATCTAACAGCCTTTCATTTACCCACAGCTGAACTCATCAGATTTTCCCCAGAATTCCCTCTGCAGGTTTCCCTCATCACAGCACAGCAGGACTATCATTTACCTCATTAATCCACCCAGAAACCTGGGCCTTACTCCATTCTAACTTCACAGACAGCATTCATCCTTTCTTATTTACCATCGAAACATGTCTTCAATCTGTTCCCTTTAACACACTAACCGTCTCACCGCTCAAGTGGAAGCCACCAACACTGCACTCCTGGACTCACGAGTCTCCCAAGTGGCCCTAAAGCCGCTCTCCCCTACTTGAGACAAATGGGATTGTGTCACTCCCGCGCTTTTAGGACTCTTTTCAAACCCACTCTTCTTAGAAGAAACTCCCAGTTCTTCACCTGGTGAAGGTCTTTGCCGTCAAACTGTCAGCTCAGGAAGGGCAGGACACGCCCTCTCCCCTTGGCCCCACCCTCTGGCAGAGCATCAGCATGGGAGGACCTGCTGAGCTACACCAGCCTGTATTCTAAACCTGGTCTTGATTTCTTAGCAAACTGCTTCACTTATCCATACAAATCCAAGGTAGATTAGAAAGATTTTAGATGTTGAGCTAGAATATTGATTTGGGGATTTTGCACTAGCAACCTGCAAGTACATGTTCTAACGATTCTGTCTTCTAAAAACCACACCCAGATTTAAGTAGTACTTGTGGAATGTCTTCGGAGTAAAAGGGACTGTACTTTTACAGACTTTATATTTTATAACATGAACAAACCGGACAGGGTCACAAATGGAACTGCCTCACAAGTGACAGAAGACAGGTGAGAGGCATATAGCAACAAGTCACAAAGATGGTAAGAGAAACGTTGATTCTCCAAACCCCCAAAAAATTTTTGAAAGAACCGAAAACTCTGAATTTTGAAAGTAAAACACTATCATATAAAGAAATAAAATAAATAATCCTCTTCATCAGTGTTTCAAGATCTGACTGCAGAATTTTTAGCAGGCCATACTGAATCCTAGCACAGAAAAATCAGATGGACTAGTGGTGAGTAATTTCCAGGGAAACGGCTGCAATTCCTCCACTTGTAAGAGGACACACACTCAATTGTCGAAGGTGATTTTAAACCACATTCTGGAGAAATTCAGAAGATTCAGGCACCGATTCTAGATGGTGATGACACGGAAGGACGGGTTGGATGCATGCTTCTAACTGAGTCACCGGCATTCTTACACTGCAGGGGGAAACGGAGGCTCTCAGTTATGAGCAGAGATGTTCCTGTCATGTCTCCCAGGCCGTGCCTCGGGGACTCAGTGCCCTGCAGCAGCCTGGCCCCAGGCGAGGACCCGCAGCGTGGCCCACTCAAACAGGAGGGGCACTGTGCTTGAGAAAGCCCATCCCCGATGGGAGAAAGAGGGGCTGGTGTGGTTGTGTGTACCTATAAATGATCATAGAAATACACCTGCATACATTCATTTGATACAATTAATATTAGCAGGCTATTTAACAAAATTTCAATTGTCAGTGTTAATTTTACCATTCCTTTCCTCTTGTCCCCTGCACTCTGAGACAGGCTTAGGCTCTCTCACACCTGCAGCTCTGATGCAATAGTTGTGAAGTCATTTTACTTTGCTGCAAGTGTCCTCGCTCCCCGTGTCGCTGTGACTGTCGTCTCTTAACAGAGTCAAATGTCTTCCTGGATCTCTCCCTGATTTCCCTGCTCCTGCTTCTCAGATCCTGAGATAAAGAACAAGTGAAGACACATGACTAGAAAAGGCACTGTGGACTTGACCAAAGTCCTCAGTGACCCCCTAGGTGAGTGCTGCCCACCCCTTACCTTCGATTCTCAACGTTCTGCCCAGGGTGACATCCAGACAGGAAAGATTCTTGGGCCCAATTAAAAGCTGTGAGGCTTGGGTGCAGGGAAAGGTGCAGGAGCTGGTTCTGGAGCCGGGCCCCACCCCACCTCTGCTATTCTCTCTCCCGTGGCCCTGCCCCCAAGCCCCCAGGCTCCCTGATCTTCTGTCCTCTTCTACACTACTCCAAGCCCTTTTCCCCTTCCTTTATTCCCTGATTATCCCCAGCTGTAGTGATTTTTTCATCACAGCATCTAAAAAAATTTCCTACAGCTGAAAAAGAAGTCTCCAGAGGTCAATACCCACATGGTGGTTCCTGAAGAGAGCCCCTGGTTAGGGGGACCCTCACCAACACTCACAGGGCATCAGACATGTTGCAGGGTCTACCACCCCCAACAAGAGTTTGCTGTGACCCCTATGCCCGCACAGCATCCCTGTTCACAAAACTGTAGTTGGGCCACTTATCCGTTATTAAGAAGCAAAAGTAAAAAAATTGCTCATGTTTCTTACTAAAATTATCTATGAGGTGGAAAAAGAAATTGTAATAGAAAAGAACAAATTTGACTCCATGTTAGATGTGTTCATTTGGCTTTAAACCTGTACCCTGTTTTCTAGGCTAAGACTTGTTATCTCTGCACCTTTTGTAAAAGAAAGTTGCCTTTAGCCTGAAATATCCAGGAGGGCCTATTCTGCGGGCTCTGATCTTTAAGGATGTTAGCTCTTCTACACTTATGTAGAGATGGCAAGTTGCAAAATAAAAATAAACTTTGTTTTTTTTGAGGTTTTACAGGGGCGCCATGATTTGACCCACAAGGACACCTGCAAGAACAAAGGATTCCAAGGAAATCAATTCGTACAGCAAGAAGTTTGCAACAACCAACCACACCCCCACCACTTTTTAGTATAAAAGGAGACTGAATTCTGACTTGGGGAAGAGAGTTCTCCTGGATATCAGTATGCCATCTTCTGAGTCTGCCAGCTTTTCAAATAAAGTCACTACTCCTTACTCCAAAAGCTCATCTCCTGATTTATTGGCCTGTCATGCAGCAAGCAGAACGAGTTTGGACTTGGTAAATAAATGACTGCATTAGAGGTAGTATGTCTCCACTGTTTCCTCATTTCCAGTATGTCACAACCAATCAATTTTATATGCTGTTTAAGAACACGACCAAAAAACCTATTATTCGGAATTGATTCCATGGAAATAAAATTATTTCTACTCCTTCAAAACTTTGTTCTTTTCTATTTTATTTTGTTTTGCTTATTGGAAAGAAAATAAAAGTCAAATCATTTTATTTCACGTATTTTTTATAGCTACATATTGTAAATACTACAAAGATATTTAAATTGCAATAAAAATTGTTCATATATTAGTATAAAGATATATACACAATCAAAGCAGAGTAGGAAAGGAGTGGATATTTACTAAAAATCCACTGCACATCCAGTCTTTTACAAGCATATCCTGGAATATAAGCTCTATTATCCAGGGGTCCACCACCCCCATTCTCACTGCCGAGTCCCATAGTAATCAACCTCCAAAGCACCAGCATAGAACCACGCGATCACTATTTTAGGTATAAATGAGGGAATTAGCTCATTCAATTCTAAAACTGAAACCTTAAAATAAATACTGAACTTATTTACAAACAAAGAAATTTGGACACAAAAAAGTACAGTTTCTCCCCCAAGTCACAAAGATAATTACTGGTAAAGGCAATATTTGAACTCATCTGCCTGATTCTAAAAACTAAGGTGGAAATCCCCTTCGACTGTGGAGGTCCAGCAGCACAGCCTATCACCCTATCTTTGTTCAGATCTAGCATTAGACAGCCTGAGACAGCACCCCATTCCTATGGAACTCGAGGGCAAATGATAACAATAAGGATTTTATATTCAGTAGTTTCTTGGTCTCATTTATATAAAGTGTCAGCAGGTCAGCAGAAAACTCTGGGAAATATGAGTGGGTCCAGAGCTTTTTGCTGATAAGAAACAATCTATCAGGACAGAGTGACCTTCCCATGAGAGGCCTCATGGACATAAACTAAAGGCAGCTGAGCAATGAAAACTAGCAAGACCATGGAACTCAAGCAAGAAAGATCCCTGCCATCCCCCACCCAGTTGCCTTTTCACCCACATGGACAAGATGGCAGAAGACCCAGGTTCTTGTCCAAGTTACACCATCATGGATTCTCACCCATAAAAAGTTATGACTCTATGCTGTCTTAAGCCCTTTCCAACTCAAATATGATGACACCAATATCTCAGCAGAATGTCTATGTCTTCACTTTCTCTCTTCTATTAGGATACTATATCTATGGCCAAAAAGCAGAAATCCAATTAAAAACACCATGCACGAAGGCTGGTGAAAGTCTGCGTAAGAGACTTTGTTCTCACGCTCAGTGAATGAAAACTCAGAAAAAGTGTTCCTTCACCCTCTGCAAGTGGGAGGTAGCCTGATTGTGTGTGTGTTTTTGTGCACGCGTGTGTGTGTGTAAATCAAATACAATGCATTCTGGGATGTGTACAGATTTTTTTTATGTTACTGTCATTTCATGAGGATGAGCCAACCTTTAAAGTAACTTGAATCTAGTGTTCTGACAGAGTCCCAGGATCTTTTGATGGAGGAGGGGAAAGGGGAAAGGAAAGGAGGAAAGAAGTAAATGAAGCAAAGGAGTAAGAATACTACTAGGGAAAGGCAAGACTTTAATTTTGTTCCTACTTGCATCACACACATATTAGGGACTGGCTTTCCCCCATGTCTCATCAAGCACTGAGTTGCAGAAGAAGAGGCGACAGCCCATTTCTCACTGAGATTGTGACTGTACATGGCATCTTATAGACACAAATTATTTACCCTGATCAAACACTCTAGCAGCAGGCCGTAATTCTCCTGTTTTGAGAGACAAGAAAACAGGAGTTCAAAGAGGATGTATAACTTGAGAAAAGTCAGAGGACCAGTAAACTAAAGAGGATGAATTCAAACTCAGATCTGAATGGAGAGTCTGATCTTCCCACTCCCAGGGCTGGAAAATCCTTAACAGACAGGCTTCCCAGCTCCCTGCATTGTTCCTGGCACCAAGCATTTCCCATGGCGATGGTATCCTGTTCTCACAGACACAGTGCTCTGTGCAGCCAATAACCTCCACTCGACCTTGATCATATATCTGCCTCACTCACCAGGCTTCTCCATACAGGCAGGAAAGCTGGCTTTCAAGTGCGTACAAAGCCACCCCTGTTCTTACCTGGGCTCTTCAGCGGCTTTTCCAGCATAAAGGCAGCCATGAATGTGCTCACAGTTTGTACATGAGCCACACTACCTCTCTCCATCTGTCTCCCCACCTATACTACTTAGCTATGACCATTTTGAGAATCTTGGAAACAAATTTTTAAAAACAGAAAAGAAACTATTCTGTAACAAGTACTTAATACTTACAATTTTAAATGACAAGTTACAAAGTGAGTATTTACAAATTGAATCTGCCTTCCTAGGTGTCAGTTTTAACAGTTAAAAAATATAATAGCAAAAAATTCTCACTTACAAAATTAACAAAAACTTCAACAATAATCTGGAATAAACTCAAAAACAATGCCCATGTTGTACATGGAGAAACACAGGACTGTACTGAGGGGTAAAGTAAGAAGTGTGAATGCAGAGACATCAACATATTGTATGGAGGAAAGCAGTTTTGTAAAGATGAACGTTCTCCTAAGAATAATTCAAAACTTACTAAAAATTCCCATGACAGTTCTTATCTGTTTTTTTTTTAACTTGAACAAAATATTTTGGAACTCTTCAGGAATAATAAACTCATAATACTAGACAAGAAAATTGGGGATGGAAAAAAGAATAAAAAAAATCGCACTGTCAGATATTAAATAAATTTTTACAATATGTAAGATATAGCACTGGAGTAAGAAAGTAAGACTGACAGAAATAAACCATGAGATCAAAAAGAGACTCTAGTGTACATAAATATTTTGTACAGTTGGGATTTCAAATCAAAGAGCAAAGTATGAATTCAATAATTGTCTTGGGACAATCAGAGAATCACCTGGAAAAAACAAATTCTATTCCAGTCATAATGACCACAAGAAAAATTACAGATAGTGATGTAAATATTAGAAAGTACTAATAACAGCAAATACAAATCTTTGCTTATAGTAATTCAACTTCTCCTCACTATAAAAAGTAGTATTATCATCTCCATCATAGAGATTAAAAAATCCTACAGAGGAGATATATACCATTATAAGAAAATATTTCTAAGAATACTATCAAGGATAAAACCCAAAAAGAAGACATTTACTGTCTTAAGATTATTTTCGGCCACAACAAAAATAAACCTACTGAACAAAATGAAAGGCAAGAAATGACAAGAAAAAGCTCTGTGATACATGTTAATGAAGACAAGGGGTTAATGTTCATAACATACAAAGAGCTGTCACAAAGCAACAAGAAGCTCCCTCACTTAAATGTGTGCAAAAGACAAAAGGGATCATTCACCTTTTAAAAGTCAGATGGCTAATGAGTGAAAAATGCTCAATACCTCACTGGTCATCAAGTGCAAACTAAAACAATGAAAAAGCAATTTTGCTCATCATATTGGCAAATGTTTTTAAAAAATATTCTAGGTAGTGTCCATCTTTGAGAGAACAAACTGAGCGATCTTTTTGGAGGATGACGTGTCAATGGATATGTAAACTCTGAAAAATGTGTGTACACACAGACTGAACTCCATTTTAGGAATAGTTTCGCTTAGAAAAAAAATCAGTTCAAAAAGATGTACTCATCAGAGCATTTACACAGCACTGTTTACAATGGTGGGAAGAAAAGCTGAAGTGAAATCATATCCAGCGATAGAGAATTGGTTACATAAGTTATTCTACATCTTTTCATTCCCCGCAGGAGAAGGAATTTCTAGAGTCACTTGAAAGGAGCCTGTGATGTATGTAATTGTCACATCCAGGGACTAAATTTCCAGAAACCTTAACTAAAGGAATACTCATACAAGATCACAGGAATGTTTGTACAAGAAGGACGCCAGTCAAACACCCTTTCTGACAGTGGAAAATGGAGAAAACTTAAGTATCCACCATCAAGACAATGATGCGGTAAATGAAGGCGAGCTGTGGGCACTAAGGGGCAGGCGTTTTGGCGTTGTCCAAGGCCTTGTCCACAGTACTCTCCCACCAAAGGTGTCCTTACACAAGAGACCAAATCTACTGCACATCAGGAGACCCCTCTACTCTATCTGAAAGGACCGGGTGAGTCTGGAGTGGGAGGACGTCTATGATATACACCTCAGTGAATAAACCGAGCTGCACAAAACATATAGTATGGCCTTATTTTTCAATAAAGCATATATACACACACATATACATAGATTTCTCATATACATGTATGTATGTATGTGTATATATATATGACAGGCATAAAGGTCATGAAATATATACACCACATTGTCAGCAGTTTTTACTCTCAGGAAAAAAAGGGGAAGGGATGTAGGGGCCTTTCGGTACCACCACAGTTCTCTTTTCAGTATTTCAGTTAAATATACTTGGAATTTAAAAGGTTATTTAAGTCCGAAGTAAAATGGACGTTGCCTCCACAAGACAGAATGCTATACTGGTCATTAAAAATCATGCCAGGGGAGAGAGAATACTGTAGAAAAAAGTGTAATAAGCCGAATGAAAAATGGAGGTCTCCACAAAGTAAACAGGCACAGAGTGCTCGCTCGTTTTTATGACAGACGTAATACACACTGATGAAAAGAACAGAAAATAGATGCTAAAGTGTTAATTATTATCTCTGAGTAGTGGGACCAGGATAGACCCTTTTGTCCCTTTTTTTAAGACTTATTATATTAAATACACATTATTTTTCATCTGAAAAAAGCATTTTTAGATGTCTAGTACCACACATTGAAAAAAATACACGAGTACTTACAGAAATAACTAGGAGACACGGCAGCAGCGTCACACAGTGTAGAACGGGCGATCCTGAATAACACTGCGCAGTTACATAAGGACCCACAAAGTGAGAGCACCTGCTGTCACAGGGCGTGTCCCCCTTCTATTTGTCAGTTGTGTCTTCAGGGCTGAGGCAGTTCTGAGCACGGCCAGTGTCAGTGCTGGTGTCTGGATGGATGCCACTGGAGGTGAGGGCACCTGCAAGCCGAGAGGAAGAACAGAAATCATCCTCTGCTTTTTCTGTCTTGTTTCTTTGTTACTTTTGAAGAGAGGTGTAAATAAGATAAACTAAATCTTCCCTACTAAAATTTCAGTAATGAAACCGTTTTTAAAGTGTTCACAACTTATATTCTGCCTATAACTGTCTTTTCAACATAGCATCATATTTTTTAAATGTTAATTAACTCAGTTAATTAACTACCTGTTGAAACCTATTAAAGAACATGAAATGCACTATGTAAAATCACCACGCCTGCAGTGACTGGCACAGCTGTCTTGATAGCAGTGCAGTCAGCCCCCACCATCCCGCGGCACTGAGCTCCTGATGCTGCTAAGAGAGCACGCTGCCACCTCAGATGGAGAGAAACGGTGAAAGCGTTTTCTGAAATCTACAGCACTGACAAAACTTAACTGACAAATCCCAGGCTCCTTTGAGGCTGTCATTTTCTGTTTCTGGCCAACCCCCGTCAATGAGCAGAACCACCCCATTCCCGAGCCATGGGACTCACGTGGGAAGCAGTTTTGGAGAAATTTCCAGGTATAGAATGTAAAAAACTATACATAGATCTCTGAAAAAAGAAAAGATGCAATATTCTGATTTTGGAAGAAACTCAAAATATTCTCCTAAGCCTTAGTAGCTGGAAAGGCTGGGCATCTCCTAAGCCACTTATTTATTTCACAGCCAGTGAGCATCTCCCACAAACCCTGTTTCCCTGTGTCTGCTGGGAGCCTCAGGCACACTGTTGCTGTCGATCTTATAAGTCACAGGGCTGAGGCGTGTGTCTCACGCCTGCATCTCCCACACAGGCTCGCCTCCTAGCCTCACTGTCTGAACTTGGCCCCATTTCCTCACCTGTTTATTTGGTATCTGTTCTTCTGTAAGCTGCCTGAAATGCTTTTTGGAACATGTCAGAAGAATCAGTGGGTAGAGAAATGGACAGATGGACAGGTGAGAGTTGGGGAGACAGAGTGACTCCAAGAAAAGGGGAACAAAAAAATTTCCTATGCAGAACCCTCTTCTAGTCAGGGAAGAAAACCACCACGGAGAAGTGTGAAGAGGCAGGTTGCTTAGGACTGTTTCCTGGATTCCATGAAAAGTCACACCAAGAGATGAGAGGGTAGAACTATAAATAATAAAAGAAAAAAGCATGCATGCTTGAAAAATATATCTACAATATGTACTTTCTAAAGAATAGATTCAAATCAGCCCGGCCCAATAACACAATCCTTGGGTATTTACAGAAGTGAGAATCCCATCTCCAAACCACAAGGCATCCCTTCGGAGCACTAAGAGTCTACACGGGACGGTCATAAAGTTGTCACCGCAAAAGCGATGCTATCCTGCCCTTACGAGGAATGAGCAGCTGTGCTCGGGCTGCCCACTCGTGCCATTTACACCCCACAGCACCTCTACGGGAGAGGGACGCCTAGCGAGCCCCATCTCTGCAGGACAGAAAACAAGTCCAGGAGAGGCTAAGCCGACCTACCAGTTCTCCATCTCACAGGACTGGTCACTCCAGAGCAGGACTCGAACTCGGACCAACGTTTGTAACCGCAGTACTACCGTGATTTGTGTGCTTTTTGTGTGTATAATACATTTGTGTCCGGCATGAAAGGATATTTAACAAATGTTCGGTTGTCTTGTCTATCTCATTAGCTCACAATCTTTATATTTTTGAATTTTACTCTTTTCCCCTGGAGAAAGGAACGGAAAGAGCGAGGGTCAGAATGAGATGGGGCTCCATTCTTTATCTGTTACCACATCTCATCCAGTCCCCAACCAGGAAGAAGGAGCAAATGTTCTCTTCATCTTTAAAGAGAGAGCTCCACTGATGGTGACTTACTCAACTCCAAAACCAAGTCTGGGGGAAGGGCACAGACAGCAACCAGAGAATTATCACCCGTAGGAAGGAGAAAAGAGATCAGGGGAGGGCTCAGGGGGTCAGCCTGATTTAATTTCAATGGATAATATAATACCACAGACTAAAAATACTAGCATGCAGTGAATTTGCTATTTCTTGACATCTAGCAAGTTTTCATAGCCCGCATGAAACATTATCGTGAACTAGTGAAAGGAAGAGTCCACACTCAGGGAAAATCAATGCCACAGGCAGGCTGAAACCCAGGTTGGAGGAAAGGAAGAGAAAAAGGCATAGTTAAGAAGAGGGGAAAGTCTGGGAAAAAGACATCATCACAAGGACTCTCCAGCATCATCCAGCAATCATATAATCATTCATTCAAGAGAGAGTTACTTAGGTCCTATTTTGTGCAAGATTTTACACAGGGCAAAGCAAGAGTGCAGCGTCCATGGTGGCAGCAAGTGGCGGGGCTATAATACAATTCTGATCCTAGTACCTTGCACAATTGTACTCAGTATAAAGGCAAAAAAATAAGGTAAAATAATACTATGTAAACTCTACGCATGGTTGAAAAAAATTAAAGAAGACCTAAATACCTGGACAGACACACCACGCACATTCCTGGATCAGATGACAGCGCTCTTGGGATGGCAGTGCTCCCCAGAGCGATCTGTATACTCAACGTGGTCTCGATCACAATCCCAGCGGGCTCCTCTGCAGTAACTGACTAGCTGCTGCTACTATTCATATGGGAATTTGAGGGACTCAGTAACCAAAACGTACTTGAAAAAGAAGAAAAACATGAGAGGACTTGTAATTCTCAATTTCAAACCTTACAACTGTATCTCCAGGTGAGATTAGAGGCCATTTTTAAGTTATTACTGGGTTTATCCTTATTTTCAAAATTCTGTACAATGAATATACCTGTTAGAATAAGAAAAATAAAAAGTAAGATATCTTGTAAAACATGCACAGTGATTCATTCATTAGGAAAAAAATTATTTTAACTATAAAGAGGTAAACAAATATCTAGTGAAAAAGGACTACTTAAAAACAAGTGTGCATTTATAATTTTCATAAATTGAAAACTGAAAAGCACAAAAACATCAAGTTTCTAGGGAGACTAGTGAAACATATTAATAGTTATTTTCAAAAATTCTAATTGAACAATGAAAACTCAAGAAAGGGAAAATTGTGATTGACACCCAAGTGCAAACACATGGAGAGCAAAGGCCTAGAAATCACAGTTCCTTTAAATCTGCTTCTAACTCAATAGGAGAGGAAATTCCTCACTTAGGGGACAGTGGAATCCCATACATAAGACAGGATACACAGTACAAACTGCAGTAGTATCGGGAGTGAATTTCTTAGAATTCTAATGTTACAACATTGCTGAAAAACTATAAAAACACTGACAGACAGATTAAAACACACAGTCATATATATTATATTGAAACATATGTAGTCTGCTCCCATGTTGCATAGAAATACAAACATATTTGTTCATTTATAGGCACTGATTACTTTATCCCACATAGAATATTTCAACTAAAACAAAAAATCAATAATACACTCCTCTTGACAAATCTACTTGATAAGTTACTCTGCTATGTAACCATAATATGTTTAAGATAGATCTAAAATTAGTGAAAAATCTTTGTATGGTTTCTTGAATTGTTCTCAAAATTCCAAGCTTAATTTTCAAATAGATCTGAGCAGTATTTCTATATTATCTTTTCCCTTGTGAAATGAACAACACAGTCTGTTGTCAAAATTCTGTCCTTACAATGATTCACGAGCACCGTTTCCTAACAAAACTGCTGAACAGCAAGGCACTATCCAGACACTGTGACCAAATAAATGAAACACAAGGAAGACAGTGACCCTAACCTGGAGGGCTTATAATCTGTGTCAACAGCGGGTTTTTATTTGATTGGTTTGATTGGGTAGCAAAATAAAATCAATCAAGTACTTTCTGCTTTTAGCATTCTGTAAGTCATGACTGTTTTTAGTGTCATGAGAAGGAAAGACTTAAGCATGACTTGATTAGGTCAACTAGCAACAATCATCACTGGAGAGTGAGTAATAAAGAAGTTAACTGATAGAAATGCTTCTGCCTACATGAGACCTAAAATAAATCTATACTGATATCCGAAAGGAAAATGAGGAGATGAGGTCCCCAATGAGAAAACAAACAAGGAATCAAAAAAGGAAAGACGTTTTCATTAACGATTCCAGGCAGTAGTGGAGCATGGTGGTGAGGATCACAGATATTTGGGACGAACATGAGTGCCTGAACTCCCACAGCACTGGGTAGCTGTGAAACTGATATTTCAGAGAAATTTTCTGCATCTCAGTCTTCTATCCATACACTGGGGACAACAACCGCACCTATCTCCTAGAACGGTCCTACGAATTAAGTTATTTTATATATAAAATTTTAAATAAAATACCTCAGATTTTAAATAATACCCCAAAAGCACAAGGAACAAAGAAAACAGAGATAAATTGGAGTTCATCAAAATTTAAAACTTTGCTTCAAAGGGCACCATCCAGAAAGTGAAAAAACAACACACAGAAGAAATTTTTTTCAAATCATTTATCTGATAAGGAATTTGTATCTATAAAAAAAAAAAGTACCTCCTACAACTCAACAATAAAAAGGCAACTCAATTAAAAGGTGAATAAAGGATCTGAAATGGTATTTTTCAAGGAAAATATACAAATGGCCAATAAGCACAATGAAACGATGTTCAATATCATTAGCTGTAAGGGAAATCAAGTCAAACCCACTAGGAGAAACCGCTTCACACTCACAACAATAGGTTATAATAAAAAAAAGAGTAACAAGCACTAATAAGGACACAGAGGTAGCGGAGCGCGCAGCCCTTGCTGGTGAGGACGTAACACAGTGTGGCCACTTTGGAAAACAGCCTGGCAGGTCCTCAGAGAGTTGAACATTTGGTTTCTGAATGACCCAGCAACTCTGCTGTCTGGGCACAAACGTAAGAGAACTGAAAACAAATGTCCACATAAAAACTCCTACAGGAATATTCATGGCGACACTACTCATCACAGCCAAAAAGCAGAAACAACCCAATTGCCTATCACCTGATGAATGGGTAAACAGTGGGGCCCAGCCATACAGTGGAATATTAGTCAGCAATAGCAAAGCATAGAGTACTGACCCAGGCCACAACGTGGACAAACTTTGATAACGTTACTCAGTGTGAAATAAGTCAGTCACAATAGACGGTTCCACCTACATGAAGTGACTCGATTTAAATGAAATGTCCAGCACAGGCAAATCCACAGAGAGAGAAGAGTGGCTCCTTGGGGCTGGGGGAGGATGGGGAAGATGGGAATGACTGCTTATGCATACGGGGCTTCCTGTTGGGGGAATGAAAATATTCTAAGATTAAATGGGATGCACAATTCTGGGCATAGAGTAAAAACGACTGTATATTTAAATGGGTGAATTGTATTAAAACTGGTAAGAAAAAAAGCAACTCGGGCCAGTACCTTCCCTAGTAAATGCAAATTGCTAACTTTTATTAGAGGAAGAAGAAACTGCCCTCAGCATGAAAGTAGGAGATCAGCAAATGTGAGTTAACCAAAATTGGACAAGAGCATTTCACTTGAAACAGTTGCTGAGTGTACACGAAATATTCAGAAATAGGAAAATCAGTTTCACATCAGGAAGAAGCATTCTGCTTCAAATGCAGATCAAGGATTCGGCAAGCCCAGCTGCTACAAATGACCAGAGAAGAAACCTGGTTCTTAAAACAAGCACCAGAGCCAACAAGGAAATGGTGGTGAGGAAAGCAGGCGGCCGAATATCTGGAACAGTTTGCTACAAATTATTTCTCCACTGAAAATTTAAAAATAAAATGAAAGTGATAAAATGCTCTGTTGACCTCACGTGAATGGGCTTCCTTCGGTGCTCGACTGTTCTGTAACCCCGATTGAGAGACTCAGGTGAATCAGCATGTCTCCTGGGAGTCCCCAAAGGACTGCCCACCAGCACGCTGACCACCATCACATCTGCCAGGGTTGAATTGCAGAGAAGAGACCAACTTCTGAAAGGCACAGGAAATGTTGACAAGGAAAGAAAAGGCTGCAGTCAGTCCTGGGACAGAGGCCCTCTGAGCAGAGGCCAGAAGGCTGCAGGTGAACTGCAGTGGCCGTGGGACAGGAAGCGACCATGGGGGAGCATATCTCAATTCTCTCCTCTCTCTCCATCGGGTAGGAGTGGTAAACCTGCATCCTTCTCACCTGGAACTGTGGGTTGGCTGGCAGAAGTCTTACCGACATGGAATGATTATTCAAGTCTCTGTGGAAAAAGTCAATAAATCGAGAGGGAGTAGGGAGCCAACTCCACAAGCCTCTCAATTGCACCCTTATTTATTGTGTATAATCAAAGGAAAAATTCATTAACAATTGTCTGATAGTAATAGGAACTTCGGGAAAGACAGTATGAAGCAGAGATTGTAGAATACACAATGAGTACAAAGGATTAGTGTATCTTTAGGGAAGTAATGGGGTGAGGGGAACAAGATACATTTTTAGACATGTGAATTACAAAGCAGACCACCAGACCAGCCAGGTCCTTGTTCTGTGGATCATAGACTATCTAACAGCACACAAGCTCAGCGTTTATACCTGAGGGCCTCGGTCCTTGCTTTGCAACCAGCAGAGTGCTATCTAAAACCTCAACTATGCAAGCAAAGCATTGTCTCTGCTTTTTAATGCAAGGAGACTGGAGTGAGGATGTACAGGCACTTGCTTGTAAAGCAGTTTTTAAGCATATATTTTTCTTCTTAAAGTTCACAGGCGGCTGGAGTGTGTTACAATTTGTTAAACCAATCATGGGCTCCCACATGGAACCATTATGGAGGACACCCTAAGATGACAAATCCTGCCTCTGGGTCTTTTCCTGCCATCTTCAGCCACTCTAGCAGGGTCTAGGTACATCCGTGAATAACGATCCTACAGAACTACCCACACTCTTAACTCCTGGTGCTTGAAACTTAATTTTAGCTCTACACAACTTACCGTAGAAAAGTTTCAGAAATAAAAGGTATAATATTCCTTTTATATCTCATCATATTACTGATTTTTCTGATTGCTCTAAGTTGCTTCTACTTGGTAAAGCAGATAATTCTGCAGGTGAATTCAGTAATTTCCATTGGGCATATCTAGCCATTTTGGGCTCTCTAACTTCTATTGGTCAAATACCGATACACTTAATTGATTTCTTTGTTTATCAATTTCAGCCGGGAGGAGAGGGAGTGTCACTCTTTTCCTCAGCCCACCCTCAACACTTTTCTCATCGACTCAGGCCTCCTGAAAACAAAACAAAGGATTTGTTTCCCTTCTACTCTTTCCACAAAACCAACAGGAAACATCAGCCTGGAGAAAGAATTCAACACAAATGTTAAAACAAAAATCTATAAACCTGGAGCAACTCCATCTCCGAATCATGATACACAATGACATGAGAGTAAGTGTGTCAGGCACAAAGCATGCGTGAGCCTGACCACCTGATTTCTATTCTTCAAAGGAAGGAAGGTTTTCATATTTTTTATTATCATTCTTTGTCATTGTTTCTGAATATGCCAAAAAATAGTTTATGAAAGAATTATGCACTGCAATAACAGGTTACTATTGTATCAATTATAGAAGGCATTCAGAGGGGATAGGAAAAGCCACCTCTGTAAAAAATGCAAAATTTCTTCCCCTGTTAAGAACACGTATACAAAATGCAACAGAGAATTCAAATTCTTGTGGAGAGGTGCAAAAGCCACAGAACCAAAGCAAAGTCAACAGAATGAGTTAATTCAGAATTCACTGGACAAACATGCTCAATGTATTCAAATAATTTTAAAGGCACACTGCAAACCATTCACTTTATGATCTGCAGGCTAGAGGAAGCATTTCCTGCTTTAACAGACAACAGAAATCAATAGGGTGCCCCAACAAACAAGGACCAAAGAACAATCAGGTTTTTAACAGCTCTGATAAATCAGCATGTTCTAAAGATCAAAATCCAGAAATTTTAAACATTCATTCACACCACAATGAAACAAGCACTTAAAAAAAAAAAAAAAAACAAAGAAACTAAGCACATAGATCATGTACATAGAACAATGAGGACTTCATGTACCGCTGGAAGAACAAGCTATAGCCTTTTACTTGAAAAATAAAACTACTTTTAATGATAACTGCTAAAACACATTTCATCATTCATGTTGCCTTGAAAAATCTGAGGCACTTGTATCTGATCAGAAAAGCAATTCTGGGTAATAGTCGGTTACAATTCAGTGCCAGTTTGCTTTAGAAGAAAAGAGAAAAAAAAGCTACTGTTTCTCATATCCTGCACAAAGTGTGAAGTGCCTCCCTCCCTCTTTCTCCTCCCGTTTTCTGAGCTCATGCTCCCCAACCCTTCTGAAACAAGTATGAGAAACTCTTATTCCCACCAATATGCAAAATGACAAAAGAATATCAATTTATTTGTGTAAATATATGCCTATACCTTGAACTGTAGGAGAAAGGTATCAGAAGTCCATATGAAACTTATTTCTAGATTCCTGAAATCACACACACAAACGTTCACACAGACACAGACACATACCCCCTGGATTACTGGGCACTTCACAAGTTTAGGAATTCCAACTTCTAGAAGATAACTTTGTAGTTAGTTTAAAATACAAATCTGTCAGCTTTTGAAAGCCTTGATCATCTGCTAAACCATCCAAATATCAAAGAGATCCAATTAGCTTTCTCTGTAGAATGTAATTTCACTTGATGGCAAAACAGACCCTAAGAAGTACTGGATCAAAGATTCGTGTTTATCACTACCTATGATCGTTTTTAAGCACATTAACAGATTCAGAAATGTATGTCTCAACAACATTTATTCTTATTGAAAAAGCATACGTGTTCAACTCTCTATACAGTGACTAGGTCCCATGATGGTGTTTAAGAGCTATTTTGTGTATTGAAATATTTATTTTCAAGTGCAGACAAGGAGGGTGTGTATTACTCAGTTGTAGAGCACCTGCTTAGCATGAACAATGTCCTGGATTCAGTCCCCAGTACCTCCAAAAAATAAATAAAAATAAGTGCATATTTAAAAATAAGAATAAATTTATATAAAAAAAAGCAGACTAAAAAGCACTGCAATCTATATGCTACAATTATACTAAAAAAAAAGTGTTTCTTTCAAATATTGACTATATGCCAATCACAGAGACTATCACAAATCACACCTGAACCATCACGTGTGATTCTCAACAACCCTAAGTAGACACGGATGAGAAACCCGGCACTGAGGATGAGGAGACGGAGCTCGGAAGATCCGGGGACTCTGACCGTCCTGCTCCCCGTGACACCACGTCAACCCAGGGCAAGCTCTGACAGACCTGCTCTGAGGGGACACCCAGCTGCATGGAACCTTGGGGCATTGGGGAGTCCCAGAAAACACTAAAAATTGTTCAGTGAAAAACCAGCTCAAATATATTACACTTTGCCACATCCTTTAAAAAGGGAAAATGACTGAGACCTTTTTGATGCCTCCGTGTCCTTTCTGCCATCATCAATTATTTGCCCTCTCAGGGTGACCAGTGAAGAACTGGACCCCATATGAAATGCACTCAGATGGAAGAGCTTTTAAAGTTATTTTAAGAAGTTTGTAAGACCCTGTCTATGCCTCACACAGGTGGTCATCCATCACTTCTCACTGGTGTGGACGTACCACCTGAAATCACTCCTTTCTGCTTTTTAAAATCCCTTCATCTAATCCAGGCTTTTCAACAGCAAAGAAGCACCTCAACCACAGACACTGGACAGCTTTTCACCAAACGGACTCGAACAGCCCATTGTACTACCTGGAAACCCTTTTCTTCTATTAAAACCACTTCCAGGTACTTCATCATTTTCTGATTGGTGGACTTGGCCTCTGACTGGCCTACTCAGAGAGCTCCCAGCCTCACATGCGGGGGTGGGAGAGGACCCTGCTGTTGGGGGAAATCAGTGAGGAAGGCGGACATACTCCCGCCAGGTCTGCAAGGGTAGAATTGCCACAACGTGCTCAGAAATTATACCGTCATCACCCCTGGGCTCCCATGGACTTGTTTCACATTAACCAAACTCATGACACACTGATGAAAGAAAACCAGAAACTTAACTTATTAATGTAACAGAAGACGTGAAACTATGAACCAGACTGAAATATCAGAGTTCAACCATGAGTACATTTTCTCAATGGCCTAATCACGGGGAGGCAGTCACATGGCAAGCATGGACAGAAACAGAGCAGGAAGGGTTTCTAGATTAACTCAATGGACTAAATTTCTGTTATAAGAACTGATCTACTGCCTGGAAAACAAATAACGCCAATCACGATTCACTCTCTGTGGACAGTGGCCAATACATGACTATGAGCATCTGTGTAACTCTCTTTTCCCTGTCCTTTCTGGGCTAAAATATGCACAGAGGTACAAAGATTCAGGGATGCAGATAACACTAAACACCCAAAGCCCATCTCTGGGAGCCTCAAACCAGTAAGCCAGGGTTTAGATACCAGCTCTGCCACTTACCATTTCTGTGATTTTGGCCAACTTACCCTCTGTGTGCCTCAATTTCCACACTGTAAAACTGGGATAACAATCAAACCTTCCTTACTCGCTTGTTGAGAAGATTGAAGGATTCATTTCTGTAAAACTCTCAGAAAAGAATGTAGCACATTTTGGGTGTTCAACAAATGTCAACTTAATATCAAAGTGATTTACAAGTCTCCCTTCTAATCATCTTATGTGTTTCCTGGCTAGTATAAGTCCCAAAGAAAATCCTTATTACTCCTTTTATAAACTCTTGGGGAGGACCCTTCTCTTCCATCCCACCACCTGTTTAAACCGAGGGAGGGAATGCCTCCTAACCACTCCTCTGGGCCATGGAGAGTGCTTCTCCATTCACACCCCTGGCCCCTGGCCAACAGCTAGCCCTCGTCACACTAACAGAGTGAGGTGTGAGTCCGGGGAGACAAGCAGGGCATTTGAAACCCTTCCTTTCCCTCCAGTGTTGATCACCATTGGGAAGCACTTGGGATGCTCGGCTTCATGACAGGACAGCTTTGTGCATGAACGGGCAGGTCCTCTCAAGGGAAGGCTCGCTATGTCACAGAGCTACATGGGACAGGGTGAGTCTCTAATTCTGGGACACAGTATCATGACACGCATTTTCCCACAGCCCTGAAGTTCATGGAGAACGTGGCTTCATCAGTAACAAATAAGACATTTATCGCCTGCCTACTCTTTTGTGTCATCTCTCAGTTGGCTGCTGGAGACAACATGTGTATAAGTATTGGATCCCTTTAAGCCCCAAAATATATGAAGTAACAAAGAATTCTGTGGCTTAACGTTGGTTCAGGGCGACTGTGTAACAGTTCTGACTCTGCTGATGCTTAATTATGGGTATAGGAACTAAGGAACCTCCTCAAATATCTTTCAGCATAAAACCAGCTTTTCTTATTTTCCTGTTTCTTAGTAATTGCCAAAGACTCTCAAATGATGGCTTCACACAAAAAAGCAGCTAAAGTTTATGAGCCCTCTTGACATACCCACTGTGGTAAACACTTTACATAATTTCTAATTCTCACAATTCTACAAAGCAGATATGAATGTCCCCATCTCACAGACAAGGGAAAAACTCAGAGCAAACTGACTCAGGCTCACGTGGCTCAGTGGCAGCACGTGCACGCAAACCCAACTCAAAAATCTACACCCCTTCGTATATGTACCAAACCTCCTACCACCAATTAACACACAGCGGCGGAGTCAATACTCAGGGAACTCAATACACTTTTCAGCTTTAAGGTGCTCCAGAGGCCGCTTGTAGCTGTTTTATAAAATCCCGGCTCACTGACTTCTAACACTGGAAGAAAAGACCGATTTTGCCATTGTTTGCACAGCAAGTCTGAAATGTTCACAGCGAGATGACAGAATAAGTCTAAGACATAAGCAGAATAATTTTTCCAGGTAGACAGACATAATGGACATTGTGCTATTCTGAAGCACTAAGCAACGGAATCAAAACAAAATAACATTTGTTAAGCCTTCTTTTGCAAAAGGAATATTAAGACTGTTAGAAGTTGCAACAACGCCACCTATGGCTAAAATGACCTTCCAGGTTGCCGGGAAAGATGCAACACAAAAATTGCCTGTAGGATCAGAAAAGAGAATCAGGTAACTAAAAGCTTATGTAGCACATACTGCACTTTGCTTCGGGGGAAGGGAAGGGTATTCAGTATTTAATCTGATATTGCTAATACTCCTGAATATAAACAAAAGACATAGGTTCATGGAAACTCATCTTAGAAGAGGAAAGAATCCAGTCCAGCCACTTCATTTTACAGGAGGGGAAACTGAGACATGGGTTCTGTCCTGCAATCGGCAGCAAAGCTCTCCCAGGCCTCATGTCTTGCACTGTAGCATAAACCAACAGATCTGTACTAGGCCTATATTCATAAAAGTCACGTTTGTATTTTTCCAACAGTAGGTTATCTAAGTATCTTGCAAAATAATTCTCAAAGAGCCAGGATATCATACAAGATTGATGAAATACAAAAACATTTATTTACATAATAAAACAGCATGAGCTTTATTCTATTAAAAAAGTGACTTGTTAAATCAATGTTTTGATATTTTAAACCTGTTAAGAGTGCAGGAAAAAAAATCAAAATTTTGCTTAATCACAAAAGAGAGAAGCTTATTCCCTGAAAATGATCAATGTGGATTTTACTAAACTTAATGAATCTGGTCAGAATTCCACGAATTTAAATGTCTGTGTGGATGGTTACACGGCAACATGAATTCTGAGTTGTAACAATACATATTCTGTGTAAATAATATTCAAGGTCGTCTGATTAAGGCAATTTAACTAGTCCCTGTCTCACTAGTATGATACAGATTTCATTAAAACTTCATACTACACTAAAAAAAAAAAAAAAGAATCCTTGTTACTTTAAACCATATTCAAATATATCATATATATAAATATTATAAATATTGAATATGCATCAGAAATAAGCGACACTCTTTAGTATTCAGAGTTGATCCTTCTAAAATATCTGTCATTCTGACAGCACATTTTTATTAAGCACCTCTTGGGTTCTTTGTATACAAGGCGTCTAACTCTCACAGTCAGACAAGTTAAACGATATTACTCAAATTTCACAAATAAGGAAATGTACTTAAGCCATGAAAACAACTTACATATTCACCATCAGGAAAGAAAAGAGTAAAGATTTTACTTATAATATTCACTGACAATCTTGTCTTCCATATTAAGACTACATAAAACCAATTCAGTCTTTGTAAGTATTTCTGTCAATAAGGGCCACTAGAGAAAAACAAGTAACATCATTAACAGTGGTTGGACTTTCAAAGCCCACTTCTCTTTGGCACTATAATTGTTTTTAATGTTTTGTTTTTTGTGCTAACAGACCACTAAATTAAAAAAATTAACTTTTTAAGTAATTACCTGAGAATTAAACATTTGTGAAAATGTACAATTTTAATTTATGACACTCTGTCTCACATTCTCACTGGTGTCTCTCCTTTGAAGTCCTCATAAGGCTGAGATCACTAAAATCGGCCATTTATGGAGTCACAGAAGTTCAGGTAGCCACTCAACGGGAGGCTGATTAGAGGAGCAATTAAGAATGCATCCTGTGCAGCCTGGGTTCCAGCACCGAGCTAGCCACGGCCAGCTGGGTGTGATTTAGGACAAGCTGCTCCATCTCTCAATCCCTCAGCTGCAAAAAAGGAGACACTGATACCTACCCTCAAACACCTGCTATGAAGTAAAACATGAGGAAAGCATTTTAGTGTTAGGTAGGTGTCCACTCAGAGCGAGTTTGGTCATTATGATGATGAGGATGGCTGTTAATAAATTAAGCTAGACCAAAAAGGAGAAATCACCTTAAAGGAGAAACATTTTAATTCAATCAGCATTTCCTTTTGGATGGATTGCAGAATGTTCTATTGATGTTTTTAATAAACCAAGTTTTGTCCATTAATTATAGATTTACAGGTTCATGGACAAGTCTCCAGAAAAAGAATTAGAGGCCTCTAACCTCTGAATACTAAGAAAGTAAATTAAAAAAAATCATTTGGGAGATTATACCTCATTTGGGAGAGTATGTGCTTAGCATGCATGAGGCCCTCAGTTCAGTCCCCATAAACTCCATTTAAAAACTTTCTTTTTTAAGAAATGGAGAATTAAAGCAAAAAGATGGAGGAATACAGAATATTTTAGAGACTCATCTCAGATTTAAGATGGGGAGAAAACATCCATTTCTCAGAGGAAATCTTGAGAACTATGTAAACAGTATCTGAGATGTCTAGTCTTCTAACATTATTCATGAATTCATATTACCAAGTCTTAAAACTACCTGATAACCCACAGAGGTGATACTGATCGTAACACCTTCCAACACGGATCGAGCTCCCGCTAGGACTGCTCTGTTCTGACATCTCTGCTCCTGAGGCCTGACCAGGCTGAGAGCACTAAATTCGGTCATTCATGAGCATCTCGTGTAAGTCCTCCATGTGTGCTTCTAACTCTCCCCTCACCAGCCCCTCTGAGGGAAGCACTGTTATCATCATCCCCACCTGCAGATAAGGCCACTGAGGTACAGAGACTAAACCCTTTCCAGGTCACATTGGCATTAAAGGACGTCTGTATTTCTGCTGTTTTGCTTTTGACAAAGTAATCTGAGATATCAATTCAAGGGAGACTGTTAAATAGTCAAGTCTGTCAGGTCTTCACCTCAAAGAGCAGATACTATAAATTCCTGATGTAGGATGAGGCTGCCGCCACAAACTGACTCAGCTTGAAATTAATATCCAAGGTGAAGCAGCGGATTCACGTAAATATTCACGACTGTCAACTCCGGTCACGGGTCTGGGCCCTTCACTGCCTGAACGGGTGTGAAATCCCCACCCGTGTCAGGGAGGGACTCGCAGCTCTTCCGGGACTCACCCAGGATTCACGGGCTGTTTCCCCCCACAGGCTGTCCTCAACGATTAAAAAGCTCTCAAGATTTTTACACCATGCAAAACTGAAAGACATTTCTGCAGATGGAGCACTTTCTCAGGCTTAAACCTTTTTTGCCTACACTCAGCAAGGGGCAAAAAAAAAAAAGAAACATGACTCTACAAAGTCTCTGACCCTCACCACTCACGGGAGTAGAACGGCCACAGCAGCAGATGAGACTTCTCATTGCACGATGAGAACAAAATAAAGCCGCCCCAACAACAGGCACTCCCAGAGACAGAGCTCAGCAGTCTTCTGCACACTCACAGTTGTGCAGTCCTCACCACCATCTATTTCCTGAACACTTCATCACCCCAGAAGAAACCTCCTGTCACTAACACTCACTCCCTAATCCCCCTCCACCCAGCCCCTTTCAACCATCACCTGCTCTCTGCCTCTGCATGTGCCTTTTCTGGGCATTTCAGATCACTGAAATCAACAATATGTGGCCGTTTGTGTCTGCTTCCTTTCACTTAAAATGCTGTTTTCAAGGCTTGTCCATTTTGAAGTGGTATCAGCATCTCTCTCTCTCTCTTTTTTTTTTTTTTTGAAACCGTTAAAGTTTATTAGAAGGTAGTAAGTACTATCAAAAAGAGTACGGTGGAGCATAAGTGATTGGGTTTCAAAGGGAAAAGTGCGGGTTGAACAGTCAGGGAGGAGTTCCCAGAACAGGTGGCCTTTTTCATTTTCCTCTTTATTTGTTTTTTCTTTTTTATTCACTCTTACATGTGAATAATGTTCCACAACATGGAGTTACTACATTCTGTTCTTCCATTCAGCAGCTATTTTTGGACGAAGTCCAGTAGAATGAGTGTAAGAAGTGACTATCATGGATGGCATTTAAGCAAAGGGCAAGACGTGCTTTCAAAAAACAAGCCAACAAACAGAGGCACAAGGAAATTCAGTGCGTTTCTGAGCAAAGAGCATGCTTGCTTCGGCAGGACTACCGTGCAGGGCTGGGGCGGATACTGGCAAGAATCACGGTGAGGGAGTCACCTGAGAAAACTCCCCACTGCAAGCAGCTCAGCCAATTCTCCCTCACCCTGTATTGTTAGAGCCATGTTTCTAGGTTACTCTTATTTCAAGTAATAGTACTTTAACTGCACATCTGATCATCTGCCTCAGACCACATTACCTAGAAGCCACAGAAAATCATTCACTGACCGGAGCAGCTCCAGGACATAACGGTGATGGATCAGGGAGTCCAGCAGCATTCCAGCCTGCAGGCACAAACCCCACATGTGCCCTGGTGATGTCCGGAAAATAAAATGCATGGAAATATCTCATTGCTGGTACACGACATCTGCCCTCAAATTGCCCCAAAATCATGCTGGCAAAGCACTACTCAAACTTTTCACTCCAAAAAAAAAAAAATGCTAAGAAGGCAAATTTAGGCCCTTCCATTAAAAACCAGCAACCATCACTGCCAGTATCTGAGCTGGAATTCTCCTGACTTCAAAAACCACCGCGCAGTTACTTTTCAAACGTGAAAGTCATATATGTATTCCACGTAGATGATATTACAGTAGGATTTTTCTTTTCAAAATTTCCAGTTGCAACATTAGCACAAGAAAGTTTATGTTTCAGCTTTAAAAAAATCAATTATCCTCCACTTTCTTAATTTTGAACCTATTATTATTTTATAAAGGGAGCTATGCTGCATATTATAAACCAACTGTTTGGTTTCTGCAAATAAGACCTTTATGACCTCACTATTTCAGAGCAAACTTTAATGATGTTTTGAGAGGTGGGGCCTGGGGCGCTCACTAACAGCTTTTTAAATACTGACAAGTATGTGCTCTTAAGTAATGCAAAGGCTCTAACTCCACACTAGCTCAGAAAGCAAAGAAACTGCACCAAAGACTTACTTTAACATTTTAATATATTCCTATTGTTTTGAATATTAAAGTTCTTAAAAGATATGATTTTTTTGAGAAAGCCAACAGCTGTATTAAATTTCCTCTCACCAAGAAAGCAATCTTTATCAAGAATAAAAACCCCTATAGAAATTGAAATGACGGGATGTTTCTAGCTAAGTGAACATGCAGATCAGAACACAAACCTAAATCCTATCAGATCTCACTCGAACGAGCTCAACAAAGTCCTGGGCTACCCTGGAACTTAGCTCTTCTTTTCCAAAAGTTGGCTGAGCTAAGATCATCACACAAGGCAGGGAAGGAAAGAAGATGAAAGTCCACCTGGCAGCCTCCATCTGTTTACTTCCAGCCAAAAGTCGCCTCTAGGGTCGCCCTGCTAACAAGCCCTCCCCATAAGGAAATCCGGCATCCACACTGCCCCTGCCGTCCCCAAGCAGTCCCGACGCCTCTCTCCCAGCCTGTGAATGTTCTTCTAATGACCCCCCCTGTTGGTGGCACCCTTCCCCTCTTCCCTGCTACACACACACACACACACAGAGCCACAGCAGTCTTCCCAAATCACAAATTTGATTACATCACCCCCACTTCAAACCCTTCAGAGGCTCCCTGGTGGAATTCTAGCCCCACCCCAGACACTGCTTGCCCAGCCTCACCTCAGTACACAGGTCCCCAGTGACCTCAGGGGCCCCCTGACTTGCTCCTACTCCCCACTTGTCTCCAGGCTCATTTTGACTGTTTCCCAAGGAAGCCTTCCCTCCTTCCAACTACCACAATTTGTTCCTCTATTCCTAGAACATTCTAGGCTAAGTCAACTTCTGACAATGCTAAGCTCACAAGAAGCAAATACATTTTGCTTACTAATGTGGCTCCACCCTCTCTCCCCTAGACACACAGAAGTGCACGTGTTATGAATAAATGAATGACGGGGTGGGTCTCAAAGGGACAGACATACCTACTCTCACCCGTCCCTACCCTTGTGTCTGTAGAATATCAGAAGAAAAACCAGAATTACCTTTACTGAGGGTCACTTTCTGATGACACCCTTCACTGACTACTGTGTCAGTTCTAGTAAAACCCAAGCTCTTCCAAAGCCCTCCATCCCGGACTCTCTCCAGTGTCCTCACCAGCAGGGGCACCTTCCACCCTGGACCACACAGGGCACTCTCCCCGTTTCCCCACGCCAAAAGCCTCCAGGCATCTGCCCGGGCTGCACCTGCCACCTGAGCCACATTCTTGACTACTTCTCCTGGCTGACACTCTGTCCTCACAAATGAATATAGAGTCCATTTCTTCCAGGAAGTCCTCTCTGATAATGTCCTTTAGGTCTTGGTTGGGCTTCATCTATAGCAGCAGTACATGGTGACCAACTGGGTGTTTGCCCGCTCCTTTGAGACCACGAACTCTTGGGGGCCACGTGGGAAGGAGTGAGAGATTACAAGAGGGGTGCGGGAAGCAAAAAGCAAAAATCACAGCCCAAGTCCCAAATTCAAAGATACTTTCTCAGGAAAAATTATAAACAATTTCACACGTGTGCAATTTGGGTACTGTTTTTGTGGCTTGTGGACAGCAAGAACTTGGTGTTCTAGTCCAAAACCCAGATTACATGCAAAGAAATGTATATATTCATATCCAAAGGAAACCAGAGCTGCTCAAAAACAGTTTGCAGTTAGAATTGAAAGGAACTATGATAAAGGCAATCTCTCTCTCTCTCTTCCTTCTTTTCTGGCATCATATAATTTTAGAAGTATTTGCGTGACCAAGAGATGGCTACAGCCCGTGATTCTTCACTGGAGTGTTTGGGGCTGAGGAAGACCAGATTACATTCACTGCGTAAATGCAATCACACCAACACACTGATAGGTGCCGTGGTGGTGGAGATGATGTTCCAAAGCAGGCAACCTTATTCTGTAAGAGAACTCTAAATAGAAAGTAAGAAATGCAATGTTCTGTAGTCAATTTCATTTGCTATATGGGTCATTAATTGATAGTATATCTTGTCTAATGAAACCCAAAAATAAATTGTCAACGTCGATTTTCTTCATCTGACCATTTTATGCTAACTTTGGATATTAAACCCTCACTCCATAAGTAAAACTCAGGCCTACGCTGCAGCAGTTACATCCCGTGGAAGAAAGCCGATCAAGGGAGAACTGGAGAGTTTCCCTTCAGAAGCTGCTAAGTCTGGTTTTGCACCTGTACGTTATTTGCAACCACGTCATCGAGAATGGAGAAAACCTAACAACTGTGGGGCGAAAAGCACTGAGGTGCTTCAGAAAAATCAAAGAACGCTGAGCTTTGTGAAACAGTCCTGAGGCACTTAAATCGTACTTTTTCTGAAAGGCTCCAAAACTGACCCAATTCACCATTCCAGGTTCAACAGGGAGGTACCGGATTTAGTAGAGAAAACATGCCCTTGAAGTCTGACAAGGCCTTGCTTGAATTCTGCTGCAGCATTTACTAGCCACTAAATGGACCAATTCCTTAACCCTCTGAGAAGGCTTCCCGATCTGCAAAAGGTGGCTGCCACCGCCCACCTGGGAGGCATGGATGAGAACGCAACACGCAAGTAGGGCTGCCGACTGGTACCTGACACGGGGCCTGACTAGCTTCCCTCCGCTGCCCTTCTCCCCCTTTAAACTTGCACTGTTCCCCCGGTAAGGATCAAGACCACGGAACAGAATGCCCGATTTTTCTGTGTATCCCCGGATACATGACTTACCCTTAGGAGGCCAGAAAAACTGCTTCCTCCCCAGTCACTATCAACGTTCTTAAGATTCTGGGTATTTTTAACTCTATTTTCCAGGGAGACTATTCCAGAACTTTCCAAGCACCATTCTCCAGGTTGGCTCCCCTCCCAGCACCCATTCTTTCTCACTTCAGATACTCTGTATGATTGCCGTCTGTTCATGGGAAAGCGAGTCCGGTAGGGTGGGGACTCCCAAGGACTCCCCCCTCCCTCACAGGTGAGTGTGACTACCTTCTGCCCACTCCTCACTCCAACTCCAGCTTCTAAGAAGTCTACCCTCCAGGACCCTGCAGACTCTGCATCTTCCCAAGACACACACGTGGCCACGACCCTCCCTTCAGATTTCTTCCTGGCTGGCCCTGCACACCCCCCGGCCCCTTAAAGATAAATGGCATTAGGCTGAAAATCGCAAATGCCGCTGACTGACACACCAAAGCTGCATGGTCTGGGCTTTCCTCCAACACAGGCAGGGCCCTGCCCCCCCTCAGCCTCAGTCTGCAGCTCTCGAGATGATCTAATTCACATGCAAGGCTATGAACACCAGCTAAGAATGACGACTCCCAACGTGTATCTATAGTCCGGCTCCTTCACCTGAGCCACAATCTCATAGACACGAGTGCCTCTTTGAAGTCCTAACTTGGATGACAAATGGCATCTTAAAAATGCCTCATGTTCACCATTTACTCTGGAATTCGATTCCTGGCAGGTACCTCCCAGACTCCCCATTTTAGTAACAGCCCCAGCACCCAACTATGTGTTTGAGGTCACATTCAATTTCCAATGTTCCCTCCCCTAATCCCTGCCCTGGAATCAGTCCTATTATTTCCGTCGCTAAGCCCATCTCAAATGTGGTTCTACAGGGACCATGGCCTTAACCCCCCAAGTTCACAGCATGGTACACTGACTAACAGTCCTCCGTAGGGTGCTCCCTGGAGGGGGAGGCATCTCCTGCCGCTGGTCACCTCAGAAGGCACTGGATTCTCACAAAGGAGGCCCAGGAGAAGGGACTCAAGGTTCTCCCGTGGTCTGAGCTTTGAAGGGCCCGAGGTCTGGGGGAGCTCCTAATTAGCAGACACACTTGCCAGTGAGCAGATGAGGATGGAGGAACCCAGGCAAGGCTGTTCTCACTCCAACCCCTGGGCTCTCGGGAGCCACGGGAAAGGCCTGTGTCCAGGGCACAGCCCGGCCATCACAGATCCCAGCCAGCATTAGCCAACACGGACAGCCTAGACTCCATCTAATTGTGACACTTACTTCTGTTCAGTTCCCCACCCAGAATGTGATGGGCTCATTCAGATATTATGGCCTGTCTCAAGCGATACAAATTCAGTGATAAATGAAGTGTCCACATTTGGACCAGAGCATGAAAGGAGAAACAAGGCCTCATGTTCAGCATGATGGTGGTGGCCAAACCCTTCCACCGAGTGAGATGAACCATGATGGGGGTGAGAATCCAAGGTCCTAGGTCGGCCAAAACATCTTCCTTCAAGGTTGGCTGGGGTGTTGCAGACTCCCTACCGCAAACTAACTACACGGCCGTCAGTGGTGGACATCAGCTGCAACAGACACGGAGTCAGATATTTATGCAAACATGGGTTAAAAGTAAAGGCCAGGGCAGGGAGGCCTGCACGGCTGCTGAGGCAAAGCACAGACCCGGCTCTGAATGCCCACTGGCTGGAGAAGAGAGGAAGCTACGGTCCCCTTTAGCGGTCGCTGTGTCAACAAGATCCAGGTGAGCCAGCTACTTAGGAGAAGGCCATGTTTTCCTGATACTCAGAAAAACCAGCCTCGTAAAGGGAACACAAGAGTGGCATGGATTTTAGACCCACTTCTGCCCCTTTATGAAGGCAAAGTAAAGTAAATGGCACAGGGATGTTGAATGCAAAAAAAAAAAAAAAATTAAATAAGTAAACGGTGACTGCTTCCTCCAACAGCGTCCCCTGCAGCTGCACACCCATGAGCCTGCCACTCTCTCACCAGTGACCGCTGGCCAGGAAGTGCCATCACGCACGTCACACAGTGACAGCCAGGAACCGCGTGAAGAGCACGTTTGTGTAAAAGCAGGAATCGAGCAAGATGCTGCAGACTTTGACTTCACAAGTTTAAATACTCCATGAAAAGAATCCCTCAGCAGCCGCCTAAATCAATTCGCATCTCACTTCTTCAAAACAATCAAACAAATTTAATAAGGGCGCATTTGTCACCAAATATAAGGAGGACCAAACAGGTTCCTCAAAGCAAGGATTTTAACAGGTATCAAACACCAGTGGGTGATGTGCTAACAAAGCAAATATTCCAAAAAATTAGAAAATAAAAAATGACTAGGATAATACATGGATCAAGGCAACTGTTAAGTTTTTGCTCTTTAAAGCGATGGAGACTGTACGGAGGGCAATCTGGATATTTCCAATGCAGGGTGTGCACAGCCCACATTTTCAGACGCAACAACATGCTCACTGGGCAGTACAAGAGAAAAAGAATAAAGAAAAAGGAAAAGAGGAACAAGAGAAAATTAGAAACACACAAGAACAAAAATGATTTTGACAGCATGTACAAGAATTTATGTGAGTGTGTGAGGCCAGGGATGCTGGGACGGTGAGACCCACACTCACCTCCTGCTCCAGGGAAGGCAGGGGCCTGAGGGGAGCGGTGCTGCCGGAGGACCCCAACGTGATCAGCGCCCCTAACCAAAACTCCACCTATATGCGTCTAGGCAGCTTTTGAGCTACAAATTGTGGTCGCATTTCAGGCTGGACAGTTTTACTCACTTCCACCAAGAGTAGCAGGAGAGAATTAGGCTGTTCCTGTACCAAAGCATTGTTTAAAAAATTAATGACTGTGGAATAGTAAAAGAAAAAATTGAGTAAAAGTGACTGGAGGAGAATGTGCTTGACCCGAGCTCACTGGCCACGTTATCTCACTGACGTTAAGATGCTGGCTGAGCCCTTATGGTAGCAAAACAGACAGACCCACCAGGAGGGAGGTTTAATGCGCTGCTGTAATTTGATGCCGAGAGCCATGCCTGGTACACGAGGTTCTGGGTAAACAATGGTGACAGTGTCAACCACTATGGGCTAAGCACACATCCAGCTACTCCGCCAAATCCCAAGGGCAGACTTCAAAAGGCAAAAACAAGTTGGCATTCTCTGGTGGGTCTGCAGAGTCAGAGCCAAGCAGTTGCTGAGCATAAATGTCACCAGTGCCTCCTATGACAAAAGAGGAGGCACTGGCCTGGGGCTGGGGCAGGGCTCTAGGCTTCCACTGCTCACCAATCAATCTGTCCAGGGGGAGAACGTGGTCTCTGCGTATGTTGCACCTATGCACCTACCTTGACTGACGCCTGGGGGCTCAGCAGGTGGTGACATGTGAGGTGAACGGAGCCAGCCTCGGTGTAGCACAGTGCTGGCAGCTATGCCCTCAGCAGTGCCCAGGCTCCTAAACCTGACACCTCATCTCCAAGGAGCAGAAGGGGAGTGCGGGCATGAAGATCACAGGGCCCTGTGAGGACAAGTACAGGCCATGACATGACTTGCCCCTTCCTTAAGCCATAGAGTTATGTCCGGGAGGAACAGAAAATTCATCCAGAGCCCGCTAGGCACCTCACACACGTGGGGGACTCGGGTCCCCTGTGCCTATCACTCACAGGGCTGGTCTGGACATTCTTTTTATCAATTCTCTGGCATCTTCTCCTCCAACTTACCAATAACCAGAAAGTAGAATCTCATCTTAGTTAATTTCAAGAATCACAGAGCACCGCCTCCACAGTGGGCCCGGCAGCCGTGCCAGGTCCTCCGACCGTCACCTGTCAGACCGCCATGAGTACTCTCCAGACTCAAGGCCTGAGGCCGTAGGCCGTGGGCACACAGCTTCCCTCACTCTCCCCAGCAAAGGGGGACCACCTCTCGGCAAAGGCATGTCACCCTCTTCTGCACGAAGGACAGCACTACAGATACACGGGGAAACAGAGCAGATGGTGGGGGTTTAGACAGCCCAGAAGAGCTCGTCTGTAATTCCGAGACAAAGTGGGGCCGTTGACTTAATCACAGGGACAAAGTGAGGATGAACATTTCCCTGCTCTTTCCCATACTCCGTGATACGCCTTTCCCTGCATAAGGAGTTCATTCGGAGATCCCTGGCGGTGATTCTGATGTCCTAACATGGCATGCTGGCTGTCGGGCAGGAAGAGAGGGCCTGAGCCGAACAGGTGCTGGGCCTGGGAGGCAGGAGACACCGGCTCCAGCCCCAGCTCAACCAGCGCCTCGTTCTGCCTCTCGGGATTCAGCATCTCATCTACAAGCAAAGGGATGAGACTATCTAAAGACAGGCTGCCCAACATAAATGAAATGAGAGCCATGTAAAGAAAGTTTCCCAGTTGCCACATTTAAAACGGTAAACAAAGAAACAAACCAACAAACAAAAAACAAATACTAGAAAATGATTTTAAGAACAAATCTTAACCTACTGTATGTAAAATACTATCATTTTGACATGTAATCAATATAGGAAGTGATAAGATAGTTTACATTCTTTTTACTAGACAAGTCTCAGCGTCTGATGTTCATTTGACCTACAGCAAATCTCAGCTCAGAGCAGCCTCCTCCCCAGCTCTCCTAGCATCAGTGGCTGTGGCTACTCTATTGGTCAGCAACTCCAGGGGTCCCACCAGGGTCCTGGCTGAAAAGCTGGAGTAAGTGTCCACAATAACCCTAAAAGGATCTCTCTGAAACAAAGGCGGATTCACTTTTAAATGTCTGTAAAGCGGCGGGCTGCACCTCCCTCCACCCTTGGCTACAATAGAGTCCTCTTCCTTGCTGATCACTTTCTGGATGTAGAGAAGAAACCCGGCACACAGCCAGGGTGGACTGGCCTCCAGGTAAACTTACCTGCTTTCTGTGTCCAGTCCCATGATGTCCTCCTTCTCAAATGGGATGCAGAGAAGGAGGATCTTGTCCCCAGAATTGTCGGATGCACCGTCCAGCCACTTGGACTTGGGCAAGATGAAGAGTGACTCAGTGAAGTCGTCGATCCTCTTCTCCACCACCCTGCAGTCCTCGTAAATTGAAGGCCACTTCGGTGCGCGGCTGCTCGGCCACCTCCCCATGCAGCAGAAAGTCAAAGAGCTGAGAGTCATAGAGCGTGGTGCCATACAGCTCCTCTGCACGTGGAGCTTTTCGAAGCCTTGGCCGAGAGGCATTCAGTAATGATGACAAGGCCCAAGACCTTGCGGTGGGTCTGGAAGTCGCTCCACCCATTCTTGGGCGCATAGTGGTGCCTGTAGTGGATACAGTTTGCCCACTGGGAGCTGCACGGACTGATCTGACTCACCAAGGTGATTCACTTATAGATGCAAAAGAAATTCTCCTCTGAGATGATCCCCACGTGTTCGACCACCACGGGGAAAGTCTGGTGTTCCTCAGCACACTGCACGTAGTCAGGGATGCTCATGCTGCAGGCCCTGACGAGAGGGGAGAGGAGATCGAGGTACATACTGTACTGTGGGCTGCAGGTCCATCTGGGTTGCGATGACCTGGTGTGTACCAACCAGAAGGCAAGGGAAGCTCAAGTAAATCCGGAGGTACAGTTTGTCCTCAGAGTCTTCAAATGGCTACCGTAGCTCGGATCACATTACCCAGCTTTTGGTCTAGGCTTCCTGCCCTGCAGAGAAGGGTCATTTCTTGTTTTCTGTTTCCAAGCACCTACCAAGGCCCTGATGCAAAGTCACTAATGAAAAATGCTGAATAAGGAAGTGAACAAAGGAAGTGCTTTCCCCAACCTCCTTCAGCAGAATATAAAGAAAAGGACTACAGTGGGATCAAAAGATCTGGTTTTCTATCCAATTTATTTGAACTCCTAAGCTTCAGAATAATGGATAAGAAAACTTGCCTTGGGGAGAAGGGTACAGTTCAGTGGTAGAGCACGTGCTTAGCATGTACGAGGTCCTGGGTTCAAACACCAGTACCTCATTTTAAAAAATGAAACAAATAAATAAACCTAATTACCCTCCTGAAAAAATATTTTTTAATTCAAAATTCAAAAAAAAACCTTGCAATTGACACAACATTGTAAACTTGACTATACTTCAATTAAAAAAAAATTTTTGTCTTACATGAAAATATCTGGATTACAGAAGTTTGCAAATGTAAAATGCCTAGGGTACCACCTGCATAAAAAGGGGTGACTGTAAAATTTAGTATCGCTCCTTTATGAGCTATATTTCCTTTGGGGGGGTTATAACTTCTTAGAGCTAATTTTCTCAGATTAAAAAATATAAACATTACCTGATTCTCAGGACTGCTGAAGAATCAGATAACCCTATGAAAGCATCTGACCCACAGAGGTTACTCAATAATATTTGTTGAATGAATGAATAAACCAGCAAAGTGAATGCTGCTCCCTGCCACAGACCATCATAATGGTACTGCCTGGAAATCCCAAGCCCACGTTCCACCCGTCTCGACACTAACCATGTGGGTGACCTGGTCAGGCCTGTGTGATTCTCTAAGCCCCAGTTTAATCGTGAATAAAATTAGGGCAATAAAACAAACCTCAAATTGTTAGAGAGTCAGTAATGAATTGTACCCCAAACTTTCAAGTTGGAACCATTAAGGAAAACTATACAAAGGGTCCATAGGCCCTCTCCATATTATCTCTTACAACTACATGGGAATCTACATTATATCTCAAAATAAAAAGTCTAATTTTTTAAAGAGGCTATTGAGGTTAAATGAGCTCACTGTCTCAAATAAGGAACACAAAGCACAAATAGGACAATGCCCAGCACATGAGATACACTCAGTTAACATTCCCACTCAACCCATTGGTCCCTCCAACTTCAGAGCAAGAGGATGGGTCCTCGTGGCAAGAGGCCACTGCACCTGAAGCTAACAAAACTAATGGTGCCCACTTCCAAGAGCTCCTGTCATCACCCTTGTTCTAATTTTCTATTTGTAATTTTTTTCTTTTTATTAAATAGAAACTCCCAATTGCATAGCCTTCACCTGACTAGACATCATGATGGCAGCCCTTCAAAACCTGACCACAGAGATCATGATGGCAGCCCTTCTTGGTGAAACAATAAAATGAAAATCCATTTCCACAAGACCTCTGTGTAAATCTACTAGGGAACTTAATCCTGGACTGAGGAAGAGGACTGGGGAGGAGGGGGCAATCAGGCGCACAGAAAACTATGGGCCACCTGTCCCACGATGGACTTTAGACTCAACCCTCACCCTCCAGGAAATTCAAAATACACACCGACAGATTGCTATGGACAAGATTTTTTTTTTTTAAACAAATCCCTGAATCCCTAGCAGGTCTTATTTCTACCGAAACACAAATGGATTATGTGTATAATGTTTCACAAAAGCCCTAAAATATTATCACGCCAACTTGACACATCAAGAAAAACTGAGGTAGAGAAGTTTATCACATTGTACATGATTAGAGAGAGGCCACGTCAGACACCGTATTTAAATCCAAGCCACTGCTCCAGTGCTCACACTAGAAAGTGTGACATACTGCACCTTTCCTGCCCTCTCCCTGCAATAAATCTCTGAAGAGTCTTTTCTGTGCCACCTGGAATCACAATCACATCAACTTTCCACAAAGTGCTATGTCACTCCTTGGAGGCTGTATCAAAATCTAAAGGGTTGGGATGGGAGGAGTGATTTGCATTTTCTGTTTCTCAAAGGAAACATGGCTTTAAAAGAAACTGAAAAGCACATATCTAGTCTAAGCCCTCATTGTGCAGAGAAAAAAATGGAGGCTCAGAAGAGATGAGGAAAGGTCCTTATTAATAAATATATCCTCAGTGCAGCACCAAGCCAGCCCTGGGCACTGCTGGGGGAGGATCTGGGAGACCCAGGAGAATGAGTGTTAGAAAAAGGAAAGAGAATAAGCATAAAAGGCCCTGTCTCTACACCACCATACCATGGAATTCCACCAAATTACCAAGTAAGGGTGCAGCCAATATTAAGGTGGGCTAAGCAGGTTATAGAAACCTGGAAGTCTCAACCATATTGGAAATTCCAACATTTACTATGTTTTTTTCCCAGTTCAAGCATCAACTCAGTGGGAACTCTGTACCAGGGACTACACGAGGCCTGGAGTTCTCCCAAATACAGACCTCTATTACCACGTGTACAAACCACATAAAGGCCACCAGAAGAAAAGCACCCACAGATGGAATTACTGAAACTGAAAGCAGCCAACCAGCATATATTACTAAGAAAAATGGTGCTCCTAGAAATGGACTCATGGACATAGAAAGCCAACTGTGGTTAGCAGGCAGGAAAGGGGGGATTAACAGATACACGTTAATAAATATAAAATAAATGACAAGGACCTACTATATAGCACAGGGAACTATATTCAATTTCTTGTAATGAGTTGTACTAAAAACAATCTAAAACATATTTATACACATATGCATATGTTCATAACTGAATCTCTGCTGTACACCTGAAACTAACATTGTAAATTGACTACACTTCAAAAAAATTAATTTAAAAAAATAAGTAAAAATAAAAGCAACGCCATTAAGGAAAAATAAAAGAACACTCTAATCCCCTTAGCTGTAGCTGCTGAATATTTTTAGTTGCAAGCACCAAGTCCACTGGATCACTCCAGCACTGGCTGTCACTCTTTCTGACCATCAGAGAGTCACTTGGCTTCACTGAGGTTAATTTTCTCTTCTGTGAAAGGCTACAGTTGCAACTAATGATGTATAGAATCTCATCATTCACAAGCCCAACAATTAGTGAGGACTTCCCATGGGCCAGGCTCTGGAGAGATGAAAATATAGGGTCCCAGTTATATTCATGAGTAGAAGAAGTTTATGCCATAAAGACATTAATTCTTCCTATTTTGATAGACAGATTCATTGCAATTCTGATTAGAATTCCTCCCAGATTTTTCATGGAATGTAACAAGTTAATTTATGGTCAAGAATAGCCAAGAAACTTCTTTAAAACCACCACTGGGGAGGGGTGGATTGGTCATTCATTTCCACTGGTCTTTCTGATGTGATGAAAACGTTCTGGAATAATAATTGTTGCACAACTGTAAATATGCTAAAAGCTGCTGAATTGTACCATTTAAATGGGTGGACTTCATGGTGTGTGAACAATATCACAATAAAGCTGTTATATGAAAAAATATTTCTTGATAATTATTTTTCCCTCTATACTACTTAGTCTGCCCCACAATTTAAGAAAAACAAAAAACCAAAACAAACCAAACTGTGCCAGGAGCTCTTTAGGACTGCAATGTCCCTGGGTCTCCAAAGCCTCTGGTGGTGATCTTCCTGTTAACACACCAAGCTGGGCTGGGCTAGTTAGGGAATGTAACTGTCTTTTTAAAATCGATGGTCACACTATTCACCCTGGGAGAGGGAAGGAAGGAGGATGACACAGCCTTATGCCTTCAGCTCATTTTTAACTGAACCAAGCCCTGCTTTCAACACTGTAATCCCTCTCACTATAAAAACACATGACACCAACAAGCACCGCCATCATAACACCTGAAAGTGTTCAAGGTACTTACCTGGGGCAGAAACACTGAGGGAGGAGACAGAAGCTCGCTTGGCACTGAGGATCCCTTTTCCGGACTCCACCAGTAGCTGGGCTTTACAGCCGGAGGCTCTCAGCCCAGGGAGCAGTGCAGACGCCACTGAGCTGTTCCTCAGGGAGCGGGAAAGGAAGACCAGGGCAGCCCCGGAGTCGCGGGGCAGGGAAATGGGTGGAAACGCGGGCTGCAGCCCTGCTCGGAGGCCATCCCCAGCCCCAGCCCCAGCTGCCCCGTCCGGGTCCGCAGACCCCGCCCGCCTGGGACGCAGCCCACCCAGTTGTGGGAACGGGCCGGTGGCCGAGGAGAGGAAGCCCGGGAGGAGAGGACTCGCGGGCGAGAGAGGGGAAGGGGACGCCAGCAGCGGACTGAGGGGAGCCCGGCTGGGTGAGAGGCGGCAGGTGCACACCTGGCCCCGGGAAGCTGTGGCACTGGGGCACTGGGGCAGGTGGCGCGGGCAGAGGGGTCTGGCCCGAGCAATTCAGCTGAACACAGGCTGACTCACGCCCTCGTGGTCTGTGACACGCTGACCGCCCTCCCGCAGCCACCTGACCCCTTTCCCGGGAGACCCCACATTGCACTTCCACAGCCAGAGGCACCGGCCCCGGGCAGGAGCTAAAGGCCTGCCGGGCGACAGAGCTGAGAAGCCTTTGGGGCTAATCCCCGGCTCGGAGATGGAGCTTCCAACCCGCGGTCCAGCTGACCCCGACCGCCCATGCGCAGGAGGGCCAGCAATCCGCTCTGGGTTCTGCGAGAGAAGGTGGGGCAGTGAGGGAGGGAAAAGATGGGAGGGGGAGGGGAGGAGGGAAAAAGTGGAGGGAGACAGATGGACAGGAAGAGCAGAGAGAAGGGAGGGATCTGGAAAGGGTAAGGTCCTAGCGGGGATGGAGAGAAAAAGCTTTACCTCTGGTGGCACCCTGAAGAAGGCGGCAGTCCTGCCTCTGTACCCTTCTGTAACACTTCAAGGCCCGCAGCTCAAGTTTTACCTCCCTGATCCAGACCTCCATCCGAAGCTGCTGCAGAACCCCTACGGGTATCACACCTGTTGCCCCCAAGGGGAGCAGGGTTTTCTGTTGGTCTGGGAACCAAGCACCCGCAGGTGTTGTCGCTCAGAACTACCTTGGGAAGAGTACATATTCCCCTTTTACACGCTGGGAAACAGGCAGGCACGATCTTTGCCTTAGCTCCACTGTCCCAGGTGTTGGGCTAGCAGGGAGAGGGGTGGTTCAAGATCAGAGCCCCAGACAGAGCAGACTGCCTGAGTGTTGGTGCATAGTCCCCATCCGTCCTGGGTAAACCACACTCCACCCTAGTGGAAAAATCAAGGGCTCACAGTAGTTCCCTGGGTGTGGGAGAGCTGTCCTCATGTGAAGGAAAAGCCCAGCTGGGCTAACAAGCTAAGTCACAAATCTAAGTGTGATAAGTGTCGGTTTACTGATCTAAATTCTGCTGGGCTAACTCGTAAATCTGAAGTTTAGTGTCAGTTTACTGGGCTAACAAGCTAAGTCGTAAATCGAAGCTCAACAAGTGTCTATTACAAGTTGACAAGCACCAGTGTGCTGATTCCTTCCTTTTTGTTGCTTGAGCCTTATTGGCTAATACACCCTTACTTGTAATTAACCCTTTAAAACTTCATGTGTATGTCTTGGAGGTGGGTGCTCAGAACTTCGGAGCAGAAGCCCCTCTGAGCCCGCCGGCATAATAAATCTGAGTACGCCAACACTCCGAGTGGTGATTGTTCCTTGGCTGGCCTGTTGTTTCCATAACACTCAGTTCCAGTGCCCAGCTTGCTAGGTATATAGGAGTGCTACCAAATCCAAATTCATTCTCTTCAGTGCAGGACAGGCCAATAAGTTGGGAGACCAGGTGTTGGGGCATGGAATAGCAAGTTTCTGTAGACCTAGATGGCAAACTAATGTCCTGGAAAACCATCTCCCCAAGTCAGAATTCACGCTCCTTTCCTACGTGCTTGGTTGTTGCAATCTTCTTGGTGTAGGAATTCCTTCTTGTTAGAATCCTTTGTTCTTGCAGCTATCTGCCTGGGTCAAATCTCTGTAAACCTCTAACAAAACAAAAGTTATTTTCTATTCTGCAATTTCTTATCTTTTTATGAATGAAAATGTGTTAAATATACTTAAAGATCAGAGCCTTCAGAATAGGTTCTCCTGTATATTTCAGGCTCTAAGCAACATTGTTTTACAAGCAAGATGAAGCCTAGGAGACAGAGCATAGGGTTAAAGTCAAAGGAAAAGATCTAATATGGAGTCAGATTTGTTCTGTTCTATTACCCAGGCAGAAGCCTCTTGAGGATTTAAATCCCTTTAAGTCAAAAATAACTAAAACTTTAAAGGAATTTACATACATAGGTGGGAATGGGCAGAGCATATCTGGAAAAGCACCCAAAGGATAGTAAACAGTGGCATCTCCAGGGAGGGCTGAAAGAAGAGAGGATGAGGGAAAACTTCTTTCACTTGTGTATTTTTGTGCTCTGTTTGAAATTTTTTTAACCATTTGCATGTATTTCTTTTTCAGTTAAAAAAATGTGTAATGGAGCAAAGGAGTAACTAGCTCAGCAAATACAGCAGCCATGGAATCACTGAGTCATCACTTTTGATTTAAGCCAGGAAGCATTTATTGACTCACCTATGTGCCCAGTGCTGTTTTAAGACTTCTTTTTATTATTATTATTATTATTATTATTATTATTATTATTACTATTTTTATTATTATTATTATTTTATGAATTAATAACAAGGTATCCCTCATCCCTGCCCATGGCTGGTGGAAAACCAACTGAGTTTTTATTGAGTTGTTTTCCAAGGAGTAGAGATGAGTTATAAACTGAACACATCTTCAGGGCAAAACAGTCGGAGTGGTTTTCCAGCAGGCCAGACAGCTATCAAGGGTTTTCAATAGAGGCCCCCAGAGGCTGAGAGAGAAAGCCTCGAGGACCTTACAAAAAGCTGCCCAAACTGTCTTCTCCATGGCAATACTGAAATAGGAAAGAATAAATCTGACTCCATATTAGATCTGTTCCTTTGACTTTAAAAAAGCCAAGTTAATACTCTCCGGTCTTTTCATGAGTTATGATGTCACAGAGGAGATGGACAGGTCAACAAGGAACCACTCTGCCGTGATCACGGAGCCGGGGAGCGGGATGGGCGGCAACATGTGTGACGCAGTTGTAGCCATGCCCGCGTTTCTAGGCAGGTACCCAAAGTCGCCTCGACAAGATGTCAAACACTTGTGCCCACGTCCTCATCACCTGACATGTATTAAAGAGAAATTGAAATGTATAAAAGGCCAATACCCTTGGTGGGTACACCGTCCAAAGAGCAAAGTCACAGTTTGACAACTGGCCATCTCGGTTCCCTGGGCTTCATTCTTGGAGAACCTTAAAAACCACTCCTCTGTCCTTAAGAAGTGCTGCATATTTGTCCTATCTTTGGCTCAGGGATGGAGCACGTTCAAGTGAACTTTAATGTCTGCACAGATTTGACTGTCTTTCTCCAGGTTCACTTGTCCATTCTAAAGAGGCCTGAGCTAAGTCCATCCTCCGTAAGATCTATTCCCTCCATTGACTGCTCATTGAGCCTGCAATTAAGAGCCAGCAGAACAAGAATGTCCTTAGCTAAAAAGTTCACCCACCCTTCACTGCTTTCTTAATCTCCTCTCCTGGCTAATTGCAACAGACTATCACCTCCCTCCACCAAGCTCCCCAACTATGTCAGTTTGTCTCCCCAAAGAGAAGGTAAGGTCCATAAAAGAGGAGACAACTCCATAGTCACCTCTGAATTCCTAGCATAAAGAAATGTTAAGAAATAGAACTATGATTATGGCTTCTTTCCTATAAAACCTTTCTGGTTATTTGATTGAGACCTTGGAAGACAGGTGTTTGCAGTCAAGTATCTTGATCCTCAAGACTCTGGAGGCCTTTTTCGGAATGGCTGCTCACTGATTCATTCAAACCACAGCTTCTCATTCCAGGAGTAGCTGTGATTCTCTGCCAGGAGTTTGTGGTTACTCTCATGCCAGAAGAGCTTTAAACTATATCCTTACTTTGGATTTGTTATTTTTCCCCTCTTCCAAAAAAATTGACTTTCCTTAATGTCTTACCTTGAGGAATTTTTTTCATAGTTAACCCTTTAGTAAACCATGCTACTCGGGATGGGCTTGGCTTTACATATGATCAGTCATCCAACTCCCAGTGTGAGAGGACTCGGGCTCACCTCCTACCCTCCAGTCAAGGCAACTGAAACTCAGTACAGGAGCCAACAGGCACCCCAGGGCTTCTAAGGCTTGCGTATCACCCAGAATCCCTGCTTTCTGGTTTGTCTTGGCTTCTGAGGATTTCCCCTCACTTTCTTCACAATTAGCTGTGCAGCTTGAAAGATGAAGAAGGAAGGTTTTATTTCTTAATCAGCATTTTAAGAAACTTGTGTAATGAAGGTTTTCACGAGTTTCTAGAACCCTCCGTTGCCGAGACAGAAAACACACTAGATATTTTCTAAGTTTAGCTATCATGTGTATTTTTTCTTTTCTTTTGTTTTCTTAACTGCAAATAGACATTTTTTAATTAAAAAAAATAAGGCCCCAAATAGGATAGAGACTTGAAGGGGCATACAAAATTAAAGGGCAAAGACAGAAAAATGATAAATACTCTACAAGGTTAATATAATACTTACACTATGGATCAGATCAGCAATTCTCAGTAACAGCTAATTGAAATATGTCCATGAGGTAAAACGTCTCTCCTGTCAGGAGATGGCTAACAGAAAATAGAATTAAAACAACAAACTAAAATTCTAAGTCTGGCGAGGTACAGAATTCTACCAGCTAAATGTGTCTTCTTCTGGAAAAGAGGGAGGCTCACCAGCTCTTTACTGTGGAGCCTGAGCCCAGGGGATGGCGGTGAAATGAGCTCTGTAAGTACCCAATAGCAAACTTGTGATGAATAAAGAGATGTGAGCTTTGATGACAGAGATGATACTACTATTCACTTGTCCTGTAAAGTATGTCTTCACGTTCAGTGATCAATACCTCGGCGTCCTCAGGGATTAAGATTATAGGAAAATTCACACCCCGGTCCCAGACCTCCTCTTTGAGCTCATGACAATGCACTTAGATGTCTCAAAGGCAACTCGAGCTCCACCTGCAAAGAGCTGACTTCACGGTCCTCCTCCCATAGCCGTCCTACCCAGGGCCCCTGGTCGGGGGGCAAGGTCTCCCTGCCTCCCCCAGCTCAGGCCCATCACTCACAGATGTGACTGGACCCCACCTTCAGGGCCAAGATTTCCTCAGTCACCGAGTCCCACCACCCACAACTGACCTACCAGGTACTCACTGGCACTCACTCAGCACTGACTGTGTGCTGGGGACCACGCTGCACACTGTGCACACGTTATCTCACTGGATCGCCACAGCAGTCCTGGGAGGTCGGTACATCACTTCTTCAATTGATTAGATAAATTGTTTACTTCCTTGAGTGCATCATCCAAAGTGACACAGCTACTCAGCCACAAAACTGGGACTGAAAACCACTTGAAAATTCTACACTCCTACACCTGGCAGCCACCATAATCTGACTCATCACATCACCTCCTGCAGAGCCTTCTAAATGTTTCTAAGCATTCTACAAGACAAAAGTGATCTACGAGAGCACCCCACTCCCCTACTAAAAATCTGTCAATGACGGTCCACTGCCCTTAGGAGAAAGCCCCACCGGGCCTGAGCACAGCCCAATGGCCCGGCATCCGCGTTCCCTGCGCGGCCTCGCCGCCTCACCCACCACACAGATCTACACGTGCCGTGTCCAGGACAGGGATGCTGACTCCGTACAACCCGGGGCTCGTCTCATTCAAACAATGATCACCTTCTTCAGTGTTCACCCTCTTCACTGCTGACGGTCAGAAAAATATTTTCTCAGGATGAATCAATATCTTTTTCCTTACAACTTCCTGTCATTGATAATGAGCTCCATCCAAAATACAGAAGACCTAATTCTCAGTCTCCTTATCTGTAAAGTGAGAATAACAAGGAAATATATGAAGTTTTAAGTGAAATAATATACATGTGAGGCTGAGGGACAATTCCCAACATACAGTAAGCACTCAATATGTGCTTACTTAATATTAATAGGAATATATCGCATTCCAGCAACATTAACTCAATGTTTTATGGCTTTGTCCAACAGACTACAGACAAACATTTGGACGAACACCTTTGAGCAGATCAGCCCAAGCGTGATGGGAGAGGTAAGCACTGACTCCAGTTACAGCTGCAGCCAACCAGCACTACGGGGCTGGGGCAGTTTGCTCAAACTCTTACATGTTGCTTGAGAATTTAGTTGTCATTAATGAATAAAGACAGGTGTTCTTTAGTCAAAATTCCTGAAACATGTATCTTCAAAGATTGATGCAAATTTGATTTCAAGTACAACACTCTCACTAGAAATTATTTGAAAATGATAGTCTTAGCTCCTCTGCACATCAAAAGGGCATGATCTTAATGTATCTGACTACACCAAAAGTGTTGTTTAAAGGAATTTAAGATGAAGCCATCCTAAATAAGCTCTCAGTATCATCTTCACAAAGCCCCACCCAAGGGTCTCATTTCTCACTTCCACATAGGTGTTCAGGTAGCTTAACCTGGGTCTTGGTTTCTTATAACACGGGGGTGGGAAGAGTTGTGGATAGATTTATGTAGCAAATATAAACCTAGAGTATTTGCTGTGTAGAAATCCTAGAAATAAACAAATTAATATATAGTCTTACCCTCAAGAAGCTCAACCTTTCCATTTACAACAGCATTAAAAATAAAATGAGAGATACATTTAACAAAAATTTACAAGATTTGTACATTGAATATTTTGATGTATCACCGAAATAATACTTAAAAGATCTACATATATGGAACACATCCCATGTTCATGGAATGGTAGACAATATTGTTAAAAATGTTAAGAATCCCCAAAGTGAGTTACAAATTCAGTGGAATCCTTATCAATATTCCAGCTGACTTCTTTGCAAAAATTGAAAAAGTGATCCCAAAATTCATATGGAAGTGCAAGGGGCCCAGGTCAGCCAAAACAATCTTGAAAAAGCAGAGCAAAGTTGGAGGACTCACTTTAAAGGGTACTAAAAAGCTATAGTACTAAGTCAGAATGGTACTGGCATAAGTTTGGATAAATAAATCTATCAGACATAATAAAAACCCAGGGGGAAAAACTTACATTTACAGTCAGTTTTCCACAAGGGTGTCAACAACACTCCATTGAAAGAATAGTCTATTCAACAAATGGTGCAGGGAGTGCTGAGTATCTGCAGGCAAAAGAATGAATCTGGAATCTGGACCCCCATATTTTAAATAAATAAAAATTAATTCAAAATTGATCACAGACAGAAACGTAATAACTAAACCTATAAACTTTCTAAAAGAAGACACAGTATAAATCTTTGTGGTCCTAGGATAGGCTTTGGTTTCCTACATACAATACGAAGAGCACAAGTGATAGAAGATAAAAGCAGATAAACTGGACTTCATCAAATTTAAAACCTTTTTGTTACAAATTACATCATCAAGAAAGTGAAATGACAGGGGAAGGGGGTATATCAAGTGACAGAGTGCATGCTTAGCAAGAAAAATAAAATAAATCAATACATCTAATTACCTCCCCTGTAAAGAAATTGTTTTAATGGTTAAAAAAACTAAAGTGAAAGGACAATCTGCAGAATAGGAGAAAAATTTTGCCAAGCATGTATCTAAGAAGAGACTAGTATTCAGGGTATATAAAAAATGCTTACAACTGAACAATACAAAGAAAATCGACCCAATGTTTAAATTTGCCAAGGATTTAAATAAATACACAAATGGCCGATAAGCACATGAAAAGAAGCTCAGCATCACTAGCCAAATCGAAATCAAAATGAGTTCTCATTTTACACCCACTAGGACGGTTTTAATCAAAACATCGACAATAACAAGTGTCGTTGAGGAGGCAGAGATACCTCATTTGCGGCCAGTGGAAAGGGACAATGGTGCAGCTTCTTTGGAGAAGTCTGGTGTTTCTTCAAAAGGTTAGAGTTATATGGCTCAGCAATTCCACTCCTACATGTAGAGTCATCCCTCAGTATCCTTGGTTCCTGAAACCAACCCCCCACCCTGGATACCATAATCAAAGGATGTTTGAGTCCCTTTACAATCAGCCATCTGGATCCATGAAGTGGAAACTACAGATATGGCGGGCCAACTGTACAGCCAACAGAATGAAAACATATTCTCACAAAAACTTGCACATCAATATTCATGGCAGTATCATTCAGAGTAGACAAAGGTTACAAACAATATCCATCCATCAATGAATGGATAAACAAAATTACCAAGAATAGGCCCACAAACTTTTGGTCATTGAATCTTTGACAAAGGAGGTGAGAACATACAATGGAGTAAAGACAGCCTCTTCAGCAAATGGTGTAGGGATAACTGGACAGCTGCATGTAAATGAATGAAGTTAGACTACTCCCTCACAGCATACACAAAAATAAATTCAAAATGGCTTAAAGACTTAAACATGTAGACAAGACACTATAAACCTCTTAGAAGAAAACATAGGCAAAATATCTGACATACATCTCAGCAATGTTCTCCTAGAGCAGTCTACTGAAGCAATAGAAATACAAGCAAAAATATACAAGTGGGATGTAATTAAACTTACAAGGTTTTGCACAGCAAAGGAAACAGTAAGCAAAACTAAAAGACAAACTATGGAATGGGAGAAAATAGTTGCAATAAATGAGACTGACAAGGGCTTAATTCCCAGAATATATAACACCTTTTACACTTGATAAGAAAGAAAAACAAACAATTCAATTCAAAAATGGGCAGAAGGCCTAAAGAAGCTTTTCTCCAATGAAGACATACAAATGGCCAATAGGCACATGAAAAAATGCTCAATATCATTATCAGAGAAATGCAAATCAAAACTGCAATCAAATATCACATCTCACCAGTCAGAATAGCCATCATTCAGAAGTTCACAAACAATAAATGCTGGAGAGGCTGTGGAGAATAGGGAACCCTCCTACACTGTGGTTGCAGTTTGGTGGAGCCATTGTGGAAACCAGTACAGAGGTTCCTCAAAAGACAAAACATTGACCTCCCATAAGACCCAGCAATCCCACCCCTGGGCATATATCCAGAAGGAACCATAATTCAAAATGTTACCTACACCCCAATATTCAGAGCAGCACTATTTACAATAGCAAGACATGGAAACAACCTAAATGTCCACTGACAGATGACTGGATAAAGAGGTTGTAGTATATTTGTACAATAGACTACAATTCAGCCATAAAAAAATAATAAAATAATGCCATTTGTAGAAACATGAATGGACGTGGAGAATGTCATTCTAAGTGAAGTAAGCCAGAAAGAGAAAGAAAAATACCATATGAGATCGCTCACATGTGGAATCTAAAAAAACAAACAAACAAAAAGATAAACTTATCTACAGAACAGAAACAGACACACAGACATAGAAACCAAACTATGGTTACCAGAGGGGAGAGGGTGTGGGAAGAAATAAATTGGGAGTTCAAGATTTGCACATACTGAGTATGTATAGAGTAAACAGCAAGTTTATACTGTATAGCACAGGAGAATATATTTAATAACTTATAGTAACTTATGTTGAAAAAGAATATGAAAATGAATACATGTATGTTCCTATATAAATGAAGTGTTGTGCTGTACACAAGAAACTGATGCAAAATTATAAACTGACGCAACATTATAAACTGACTAGAATTCAATGAAAATATTTTTAAATAGAGAAAAAACGGAAAAAAAAAGAAAAAAGATATTATAAAACCAAAAGAATAAAGTACTGACTGAGGCTACAACATGGATGAACCTTGAAAGTTTATACTAAAATAAGCCAGACACAAAAGGGCAAACAGTGCCCTTTTAGGTGAACTGTATCTAAGCCTTTATTGTACTATTCCAGTAAATTTTCTGGAAATTTGAACTCTCAAAATCAAAATAAAATGTATTATTCATTAAAAACCTAAAATGATTCCTCACAGGAGTGCTTTAATTATTAAATGCAGAAATGCATGTAAAGCTCCTGGAACAACACTTTGCACGTCCACACACAGTCACTGCTGTCACTGCCACTCAGAGGGTGGTGCCAGCGCTGATGAGGGCTGCCTCCAGTTGCTCCCCTGCAGACAGGAGTGAGGGCCTGGGCTCTGACAGGAAGGGTGACCGGGAACATGGGTTAGACAGAGCCACGCCCCAGACTTTGTATTACGCAACTTTCTTATACAAACTGCTCCATGTAACATAAACACGCTACAGGGATGTATCTTATGACACAGGGAATATAGCCAATGTTTTACAATAACTATAAATGGAGCATAACAATAAAAATTGTGCAACTATTGTACACCTGAAACTTATATCATATTGTAAATCAGCTATACTTTTATAAAATGTTAAAAAATAATTTTAAAATGTTATCACTTCAGTATTCAATTCGGTTTTTAAGTAACTAATAAACAGCTTAGAATGTATAAAACATTTAAGTGTGATAAGTTTGTTTACATATTTATTTACTTTCAGCCTCCTGCTAAAAGAGAAATTAAACAATTTTTAACACAGCTTAACAACCATAACAACAAAAAGACAAAAGTTAGAGTGAAAAGAAAATGGAGATTCAATACTTAACTGAAACCAGGGGGAAGTAAACTCATAAAAACGAATGCCATGAAGTCAGGGTAAGTGTTAAAGGCCGACTAGAAATTCAGCCGTAAGATTCTTGGCAGCTAAAGCAAAATGTAAAAGATGATGGGGCGGGTGATAGAGCTCAGTGGTAGAGCGTGTTCTTAGCGTGCACGGGGTCCCGGGTTAAACCGCCAGGGCCTCCTCTAACAGATAAATACACCTAATTACCTACCCCCCCAAAAGAGCCCCAATGAAAAGAAAAAGAGAAATTTCTTTCCTAAGAAAACCTGATGTTAAATTTAGATTAAATACTTGAAAAAAAAAGAAAGAAAAATAGAAAAAGATGAGTGACACAAGCGATAATGCCCGTGAGATAAATCTGCGGTGGCTGCTGGCACGTCCCCATGTCCCACGTGGGAAAATCTGAAACATCCTTCTCACCACTCAGAGTCATCCTCAGCCCACATCACCCCTCTCCCTGTTAAATGCAGGAGCACAGGCAGGGCCCGGCCTTTGCTCTCTCTGTGTCAACACAGTGAGACAGGATGGAAGGGGCCAGAGCACAGCCATTCAATGAAGGCCACAGCAATTAACATCAAAATGGTGAAGGATTCAACCCCCAGTAGGCCTTGAGGCTCAGGATGAAGAGATTTTACTTCTAGCAGATCTTGAGCTTCATTATACACCCGTTGTAATAGTAACATGGTGAATAACATGCCCCAAGGCACCATGGCCATCCCAAGGCTAGCCACAAAAGGTCAAACGGTGGGAAATGGCCAACTCCCTGGGAATCCCAGCCCCTTGCCCTTAGGCTGCTCCTTCTAATTATTAGCATATAAAACAACCAAGCCCATGAAAACCAGCAACACAGCGCCACCTTGCGGTCATCACTCTCTCTCCCTCTTCGGAGAAGGCCCACACTTTGTCTGTGGAGTGTGTACCTACTTTTAATCTGAGCACCCAACCCCCACACCTCGTGGCATTTCTCCTGCCTTTCAATGTGTCTCTGTGAATAAATCTATCTTTACTCAACAGTGGCTTGCTCTTGAAACCTTTCCTGCATGAAGCCAAGGACCCACGTCTGGTGGGGCACATTCCAGGGGCTCAACCAAAGCCTGGGACACAGCCCTTCCCATGCCCCACTTATGTTTTCTTGTATCAACAGGACTGGGATGTGAAGGGAGTTCTGAGGCCCCAGCTAAGGGACAGAAGTAGCCCCCAGGACCAAAATGGCGGGCAGCCCCTCCCCCAGCAGGGGCCCTGAGGTCAGCCCGGTTCTCTGTGGTTCTCTGTTGTGCTGACTCCCCAGCCAGAGAGCGTTCTCCTAGGCCTGTCCCCACAAAACCCTTCTCTCCAAAATGCAAGCACATCATTTCACAGTCCTCTTATTCAACCAGGAAATTTTCAGCCCACTTTTTCCTTCCCTAGTAAAGAATCTATCTGTCCTCCCTCCCATCCCACCACTTCTTTCTTTCTGAGAACTCTGTACTCCCCATACACCATCCTGAACGCAGGTGCCTTGCTGGCTGGGACCGAGATGTTTCAGTCTCACACAGCCTGCATCCTTTCACTTTCCCCTTTCTACCTTAAAAAGCCTTTCCTGAGTCTCCCACCCCTCTGATTCTGAACTTCACAAAGTGGTGAGGTTGCATGCAGTCACTGTGTGCAAACCTCCCAGGTTTTGACTAGGTTTCCTTCACAAGATCTTCATTTAGGAGCTTCATCAAGAAGTTTAAAGAGTCTTTTCTTACATCGGAGTGGAGGAGCCTGCATAAAATTTAAATGGCCTTGAAGAGAGAGTTAACCAGGGACAGAGAGGTCATAGGTCTTAGTCAACAGTGTCAAGAGGCAAAATGTTCTTCGAAGGCTCAGCGTGGCTTCTGAACACGGAGTCGGGAGGGAGGAGGTGCCAGGCGGTGAGTGGGATGAGTGACACTGGGTACGCTACCCCAGCTGGGGAAGTATTGGATTTTGTTCTAGTTTTCCAAAGAATTTCTTACCACCTTTTCTCTTATTGTTACATACCATTTCCTACGGATTAAGAAAATCAATGTCAGTCATTTGGGCCACTTGGTAGAAGCTACACGATGCCATTCACAGGGCTGGGATGTAACAGCCACACCAGTCTAGGTTGAAAGACCAGTGGGGGTATTTCCAAGGTAATCACGGGCATGCAGCAAACTCCCCAGCTTCAATTACCTCATCTCAAAAGTGGGGCCAATAAAACTACCAAGCAAAGTGCGTGATGATTATGGCCGACATCTGTTTACTAGGTAAGTGCCCGTGACAGCTGACACTGGATTAGGAATGAATATGATCAACGAGGCACAGTCAGCCTGGTTACATGCACCCTGCCTTCATGCCTTGGTGCAGGAGCGGAGTTTGTTTAGCTGAAATGAACGCCCCCAGAGCAGCCCCGAAGGGAAAGCTCCCAGCTCTGCACGGCGAGGCGTGTTCCTTTCCTTCTCTGAGCTGATAACAGTTTACAGTCGTCTGTTTTTACATTTATCCCTTTAGTACCTGCCTCCCCTCCGGAGTTTTTGCTTAAGCAGAACAGGTCCAGGTTTGTGTTGCTGCCTGCCGGATATTCTGGGCTGGGAGACAGGCGACTCCACGTCTGGCTCTGGTGCTGAACGGAGAGGGCAGAAAGCCCAGGGGCCCATGCTGAACAGAGGCCCCTGCACCCAAAATTATGGTCTGACTTTGGGCAAATTACACCGTCTTCTTTACCCTAAGATTCCTCATCTGTTCATGAAAATAACTGCCCATGGCATGTAGAGTTTCAAGGATTAAAGGAAATCACCAAATTCACAACCTATTCAAGGGGCTACCAGTACGTCCTCAACAGGCACATGCTACCTTTACGGCTGTAACACACGCTAAGCGGGGCGGAAGGACAAAGTGAACACTGCTAAGTGCCTGTTAAGTGTTTCATGTGTGTTATAATACTGTTTAAAACTTACAACAAACCCAGGAAGAAACGAATATTATAATGCATATTTCACAGATTCACCAACAGTTTAATGGAGGTTACACTCTAGTCCAAGGTCCTTTGGTGAGGAAATGGCGATTTAAACCTGAATCTGAGCCCAGGCCTGGGCTACACCTCTCTCCAATCCACCTCACCACTTGCCTATGAAATCCACCTGTCCAATACACGTTTGCACAGGTCAGCTCTTAAATGCAAAGTGTGCCACCGTTTGTCAATGTTTGTTAATTACCATAAAGTGCTCTCAGAAACCGCTACAGAAAAGACAGGTTGACCCACATCCCTGCCAACAAAGAAGAGATATTCTGCCTTGCGTTCTCCTGTAATGTGCAGAAACCCTTCCCTACACCACCAAATTCAAATGTATGCTTCCTCCATGTTTATGTTTGCACACGGCTTATTAAAGTAGAAAGTACCTGCAGTAATTCCATCTCGTTTCCTTTGCAAGTTTCCAGATTATCCACAATCAGTCTGTGAATGAAAATACTACAATGTGAATTAAAATACTACAACCATGTCAGTAAACAAAGAATGCTGAAACCAAGTCATCAAGGCTGCCGCCACCCCCCAGTGCGGACAGACCTGAAGCCCAGCCTCTACAGCCACTCACAATGCTGCCCTCTGAACAGACTGAGAATAAGAAGACAGGATAATTGCCCTAGATAGCTAGGTGCTTGTCTAAAGAATGAATCCAGTGAGGTCAAATGATACATACAAAGGCACTAAATTCTTTAACTTGAGATGCCTGGATTTCTTTAGATAACAAGCAATCTTTTATTGTTCCAACTCCCTGGTCTTTGTTGTAAAGTTCCTATATAATCCTAGATCCTCCCCTACTTCTTGGGAGCAGTCCCTCAGACAGATTTGAAGGCTGTCATCCCGCCTCGAGTCCTCCCGCCTAATAAAGTGTAACTCTAAACTTTCAGGCTACACATTTCTTTCAGTCGACAAGTCCCAGAATAGACACAACTCATCAATTCTGTAATGGAACACACTGGATCAGGAACCAAAAGCGTGTTCTAGTCCAGAAAAACTACGGGTCCCTCTTTCATTCTGTCATTATACAATCCCACCAGAACTCATTAATTTGCTGTCTGCTCATCTGGCAACCAAACTCAGAGAAGAGTCAACTCAGCAGAGTGCTCTACTCGGGAGAACACCCCGCAGCAGCACTGCAGGCTACCTGCCCTCCCGCACGCTCTGCCGACCCCTAGTGTCCTCCGTGGAGACCAGGCCAACAGAGGTGTTCCCAACAGCTGCAAAGTCCCACAGATTAAATAAAAGCATTATATTTTCTACGATATGTTATGTATATTACCATCTCTGAAAACAGCTTTGCCAGAAGCCCAAATTTTCCACATTAATCTGCATAGGCAATTCTGGCCCCCAAGGGAAAACAAGTCTTATGACGATGCTAAGGCCTCCAAAGTCCTCTCCAGGACCATCAACCAAACTGCCTGCAGGCCTGCAGCTGCAGGCGGCTACATGTCTGTTTTTAAAGCAACCCCTTCCTGCCCTCGGGCGCTACAAAGTCCCTCTATGCCCTCCCATCTCAGGGTAAGAGCAGCCACTGCAGAAACTTGCAGGGCAGCACTGACAGGACTGGACACAGAGGATCAGAGCTAAACTAAGCCTTCTGATGACACGAGCTTGTCACTGTGTCATTTTACAGATGAAGGTATATATAGAGAGTTGGGGTGATCTTGCTCAAAGTCACACAGCTAATAAGTGGCAAAGTCTATAACTCAGCTCCACCCTCTGGCGTGACGCTCCAGCTGGGACACCCACAGGGTTCTCTCGTGCCTGCCTGACCAGTCCTTTACTGTCACTCATAACCCACCACAGTGTCTGACCCTAGCCTGACTTTTCAGCCTCTTCTCCCTCTAGTTTCTCAGGAACAAGGCTGCTCGGGCCACTGTGTGACTTCCGGCTCCCCAAACCCTCAGTGCTCAGGGTGGTCTTGCCTGTGCAACCAGCACCCTGCTCAGAGGCTCTTCCTCCCCTGCAGGAGGATGTTTCCACTCTCCGCAGGGACACCCCCTCAGGGAAGCGCTCTTCTCCCCCTCAGCACGGCAGGTGTCCCAGGCCACATCCTGAGCTGCCCCATTAGGACTGCCTGTGCCCAGGTCTGCTAGTCAGACCAGCAGCCTCAGAGCCAGGGATTATGCCCGGGTCTCCCTGCAAACCTACTGCCCGCCTCACAGCCCCCAGCCAGTAGGTCACCTGGAAGTCACAGCAAGTGCCCCACCCAATCCCGAAATCCCTTCATTTGCCAGCACCGCTGATGACTGGTCTCCAAAGTTTGGTCAGTTTCACACAAAACAGCAGCTTCCACTGAAGCTGAGGGTTTTCACTTCTGCTCCCCATCCTTAATGGAAACGTCAAGGGAAACCAAAAGACCTTTTCTCAACCCTTTTCTGATGACACATTCCCACCCACAATACTCACATGCTCAAGAGCTTTGGGTCCACGTGATTTTGTTTCCCTTATGCTAAGTGGCTCAAAACACTGCAGGATTCTTTCTCTTTTGAGAGTATTTGTTTGTACTGAGTTTATTGACTTTAATCTCTTTTTGTCTCTCTCTTGTGTCCCTAGCAGTTGCCACTTCTTACTCCCTTCAGCAGCCTCCCTCCCAACATCTAGTCTAGGAAATCATCTGTGATGAGGGGCCCGGGGGCAGTCACAGAAGATGGAACAAAGGTACAGAGAGGCTACATAATTTGCCCGAGAAGATCAGCTTCAAGCCCCAAAACTGTGTGTCACGTCCCTCTGTTTAACACTTATGCTAAACTAGTTAACTTTTTATAGATTATGGTTATAAACAGATGAGGTATCAAAATACATAGAAGGACACACATCAACTCTAAGATGTTTATTAACTCCACTATTTTGTTTCTATTTATTTTATTTCTATTAAAAAATATTAGGAACCTCTGCAGTCAATATAACAAAATGTTAATGGTTGTTAAATCCAGAATATAGAGGCGTAAGTGTATCATTACTCATAAGTATTTGTATGCTCACAAGACAAAATGACTTGAACGTCTCTCTCCCCTCCCCCTACTCGCTACTGGCTCTCACCTGAGCTCCCAGACCACACATTTAACAGCCTATCACTTTATCCACAGCTAAACTCATCAGGGTTCCCCCAAAGCTCCCTCTGCAGCTTTCCCTCCTCAGAGCACAGCAGGACCATCATTTACCTCATTAATCCACCCAGAAACCTGGGCCTTACTCCATCCTACCTTCACAGACATCATTCATCCTTTCCTTTTTACAATCTAAACATGCCTAAAATCTGTTCGTTTATTCCCGGTGACTGTCCCACTGACTGTCCCACCACTCAGGTAGAAGCCACCAACACTGCCCACCTGGACTCACGAGTCTCCCAAGTGGCCTTCCAGCTGCTCTCCCCTACTTGAGACAAATTGGATTTTGTCACTCCCGTTCTTTTATGACTCTTTTCAAACCTAGTGTTCTTAGAAGAAACTCCAAGTTCTTCACATGATGAAGGTGTTTGCCATGAAACTGTCAGCTCAGGGAGGGCAGGACCCCCCTCCTCCTTGGCCCTCCTCTTTCCCTAAGCCCCGCCCTCTCCCTCGGCCCCGCCCTCTGGCACAGCGCTGGCTCAGGAGGACCTGCTGAGCTACACCATCCTGTATTCTAATCCTGGTGTTCAATTCTTAGCAAATTGCTTCACTTATCCATACAAATCCAAGGTAGATTAGAAAGATTTTAGATGTTGAGCTAGACTATTGATTTGGGGATTTTGCACTAGCAACCTGCAATTACATGTTCTAATGATTCTGTCTTCTTAAAACCACACCCAGATTTAAGGAGTTATTTGTGGAATGTCTTCGGAGTAAAAGGGACTGTACTTTTACCGACTTTATGTTGTATAACATGAACAACCCGGACAGGGTCACAAATGGAACTGCCTCACAAGTGACAGAAGACAGGTGAGAGGCACAAAGCAACAGGTCGCAAAGACGGTAAGAGCAAATTTGTTTTGCCAACCCCCCCAAAAATGCCTGAAAGAACCAAAAATTCTGAATTTTGAAAGTAAAAGATTATCATATAGTGAAATAAAATAAATAATCCTCTTCATCAGGGTTTCAAGATCTGACTCCAGATTTTTTAGCAGGCCATACTGAATCCTAGCACAGAAAAATCAGATGGACTAGTGGTGAGTAAGTTCCAGGAAAACTGCAGTAATTCCTCCACTTGTGTAAGGACATACACTCACCTGCCGAAGGTGAATGTAGACTGCATTCTGGAGAAATTCGGAAGCTTCCAGGCTCCGCTTCTGTATGCCGAGAACACGGACAGCTTGGAAACATGCTTCTAACTCAGTCACCGGAATTCTTACACTGCAGGGGGAAAAGGAGGCCCTCAGTCGATAGCAGAGATGTTCCTGTCGTGTATCACAGGCCGTGCCTCAGGGACTCAGTGCCCTGCAGCAGCCCGGCCCCAGGCGAGGACCCGAAGCGTGGCCCACCGAAGCAGGAGGTGAACTGTGCTTGAGAAAGCCCATCCCCGATGGGGGCAAGAGTGGCTGGTGGGGTTGAGTGAACATATAAATGCCCACAGAAATATGCCTGCATTCATTCAAGTGATACAAGCAACAGTAGCAGGCTATTTAACACAATTTCAATTTTCAGCGGAAATTTTGCCATTCCTTTCCACTTGTCCCCTGCACTCTGAAACAGGCTTAGGCTCTCTCACACCTGCAGCTCTGAAGCAATAGTTGTGAAGTCATTTTACTTTGCTGCAAGTGTCCTCGGTCCCCTTGTAACTGTGTCTGTCCTCTCTTAACACAGTCGGATATCTTCCTGGATCTCTACCTGAGTTCCTTTCTCCTCCTCCTCAGATCCTGAGATAAAGGACAAGTGAAGGCACATGACCAGAAAAGGCACTGTGGACTTGACTGAAATCCACAGTGACCCCCTAGGTGAGTGCTGCCCACCCCTTACATTCGATTTTCAAGGTTCTGCACAGGGTGACATCCAGCCCAGAGAGGTGTCCCAGGCCCATTGGAAGCTACGTGGCTTGGGCACGGGGACAGGTGCAGGAGCTGGTTCCGGGGTCAGGCCCCTCCCCACCTCTGCTCCCCTCTCTCCCGAGGCCCCGCTGCCAAGCACTCAGGCTCCGTGATCTTATGTCCTTCTCTTCTACTCTACTCCAAACACTTTTCCTTTTCCTTTTTTCCCTAATTATCACCAGCTGGAGTGATTTTTCAATCGCAGTATCTGAAAAAATTTCCTGCAGCCGAAAATGAGGTCTCAAGAAGTCAAAGCACATATGCTACTTCCTGAAGAGTGCCGCTGGCTAGGGGGACCCTCACCAACACTCACGTGGCATCAGACATGTTTCAGGGTCGGCCACCCCCAACAAGAGTGTGCTGTGACCCCTATGCCCGCACAGCATCTCTGCTCACAAAAATATAGTTGGCCCACTTATCGGTTATTAAGAAGCAAAAATACAAAATTGCTCATGTTTCTTACTAAAATTATCTATGAAGCAGAAAAGGGAATTGTAATAGAAAAGAACAATTTTGACCCCATGTTAGGTCTGTTCCTTTGGCTTTAACCCTGTGCCCTGTTTTCTAGGCTCAGACTTCCTAGCTCTGCACCATTTGTAAAAGAAAGTTGCCTTTAGACTGAAATATCCAGGACAGCCTCTTCTCCTGGCCGTGATCTTGAAGGATGCTAATTCATCTGCACTTATGTAGAGATGGCAAGTTGCAAAATAGAGAATAACCTTTGTTATTTTTTTTTGGAGTTTTCACAGGGGCAACATGATTTGATCCGCATGGACAGCTGCAAGAACAGCGGATTCAAAGGACAAGCAATTCATACAGCAAGAAGTTTCCAACAACCAATCAAAACCTTGCCCCTTTTTAGTATAAAAGAAGACTCAATTCTGACTTGTGGAAGATGATTCTCCAGGACATCAGTCTGCCATCTTCTGGATCTGCCAGCTTTGCAAATAAAGTCACTATTCCTTGCTCCAACACCTCATCTCCCGGTTTATTGGCCTGTCATTTGGTGAGCAGAATGAGTTTGGACTCGGTAACAAAATGACTGCATTGGAGGTAGTATGTCTCCACTGTTTCCTCGTTTCCAATATGTAACATGCACATTACTTATGATCTAGTGCAAATAATTCATCAAAGACAACCACAAAAAGAAACTATACTCACCCAGCTATCAACACTGAACACAAAACCTGTCAATTTTATATGCTGTTTAAGAACACAACCGAAAAACCTAACATAGGGAGTTGATTCCACGGAAATAAAATTATTTCTACTCCTTCAAAACTTTTTCTTTTCTTTTCTATTTTATTTTGTTTTGCTTATTGAAAAGAAAATAAAAGTCAGATAATTTTATTTCACGTATTTTTGTTATAGCTACATACTTTAAATACTACAGAGACTTAAATTGCAATAAAAAATTGTTCATATATTAGTATAAAGATATATACACAATCAATGGGGATTAGGAATGGAGTGGATATTTACTAAAAATCCACTGCAATCCAGTCTTTTACAAGCATATCCTGGAATATAAGCTCTATTATCCAGGGGTCCTCACCCACATTCTCACTGCTGAGTCCCTTAGTAATCAACTAATAAGGCACCAGCATAGAACCATGTGATCTGTATTTTAGGAATAAATGAAGAAATTGTTTCATTCAATTCTAAAACAAAAACCCTAAAATAAATACTGAACTTATTTACAGATAAAGAAAATTGGTCCCTAAAAAAGTAAAGTTACTTCCTCAAGGTCACAAAGCTAATAAATGGTAAAGGCAAGATTTGAACTAATCTGCCTGATTCTAAAAACTAAGGTGGAAATCCCACTAGACTGGGGAGGGTCCAGCTGCGCAGCCTATCACCCTATATTTGTTCAGATCTAGCCTTAGACAGCCTGAGACAGCACTCCATTCCTATGGAACTCGAGGGCAAACGATAACATCAAGGATTTTATATCCAGCAATTTCTTAGGTCTCATGTATATAAAGTGTCAGCAGGTCAGCAGAAAATCTCTGGGAACCATTAGTGGGTCCAGACCTTTTTGCTGATTAGAAACTCAATCTATCAGGACATAGTGACCTTCCCATGAGAGGCCACATGGACATAAACTAAAGGCAGCTGAACAATGAAAACTAGCAAGACCCTGGAACTCAAGCAAGAAGGATCCCTGCCATCCCCCACCCAGTTGCCTCTTCATCCAAGTGGACACGAAGACAGAAGACCCGGGTTCTTGTCCAAGTTACACTACCATGGATTCTCACCCATAAAAAGTTACAACTCTATGCTGTCATAAGTCCTTTCCAACTCAAATATGATGACACCAATATCTCAGCAGAATATCTATGTCTCCACTTCCCCTCTTCTAATAGGAGAATATTTCTATGGACACAAAGCAGAAATCCAATTTAAAAAACCATGCACGAAGCCAGGTGAATTTCTGCTTAAGAGACTTTCCTCTCACGGTCAGTGAATGAAAACTCAGAAAAAGTGGTCCTTCTCCTTCAGCAAACGGGAGGCATCCTGATTGTGTGTGTGTGTGTGTGTATAAATCAAATATAATCGTCTGGGATGTGTACAGATTTTTTTTAATGTCACTGTAATTTCATGGGGATGAGCCAACATTTAAAGTAATTTGAATCTAGTGTTCTCAGACAGTCTCAGTCTCTTTTGGTGGAGGAGGTGAAAGGGGAGAGTAAAGGAGGAAAGAGGTAAATGAAACAAAGAAGTAAGAATACTGCTAGGGAAAGGCAAGACGTTAATTTTGTTCCTCATTGCATCACAACAAATTAGGGACTGGCTTTCCCCCGATGTCTTATCGAGCACTGAGTTGCAGAAGAAGAGGCGACAACCCATTTCTCACTGAGATTGTGGCTGTACGTGGCATCTTATAGACACAAATCATTTACACTGATCAAACACTCTAGCAGCAGGCCGTAATTCTCCTGTTTTGAGAGACAAGAAAACAGGAGTTCAAAGAGGATGTATAACTTGACAAAAGTCAGAGGACCAGTAAACTAAAGAGGATGAATTCAAACTCAGATCTGAATGCAGAGTCTGCTCTTCCCACTCCCAGGACTGGAAAATCCTTAACACACAGGCTCCCCAGCTCCCCTGCAGTGTTACTGGCGCCAAGCATTTCCCATGGTAATGTTAGACAGTTCTCACAGACACAGCGCTCTGTGCAGCCAATGACCTCCATCGGACCTTGATCATCTACCTGCCACGCCCACCAGGCTTCACCATACAGGCAGGAAAGCTGGCTTTCAAGTGCATACAAAGCCACCCCCGGGCTAACCTGGGCTCTTCTGCGGCTTCTCCAGCCTAAAGGCAGCCATGAAACTGCTCACAGTCTGTACATGAGCCACACTACCTCTCTCCATCTGTCTCCCCACCTATACTACTACTTAGCTATGACCATTTTGAGAATCTTGGAAACAAATTTTTAAAAACAGAAAAGAAAGGATTCTGGAACAAGTGCTTAATACTTACAATTTTAAATGACAAGTTACAAATTGAGTATTGACAAACCGAATCTTCCTTTCTAAATGTCAGTTTTAAGCATTTAAATATATAATAGCAAAAAATTCTCACAAAATTAACAAAAACATAAACAATAAACTGGAACAAATTCAAAAATAATGCCCATGTTCTAAATGGAGAAACTTCAGGACTATACTGAGTGTTAAAGTAAGAGGTATGAATGTAGAGACATAAACATATTGCATGGAGGAAAGCAGTTCTGTAAAGATGTAAGTTCTCCTAAGAATAGTTCAAAACTTACTAAAAACTCCCATGAAAATTCCAATCTGATTTTTTTTAACTTGAACAAAATATTTTGGAACTCTTCAGGAATAATAAAGTCATAATACTAGACAAGAAAATTTGGGATGGAAGAAAAGAATCAAAAAAAAATCAGACTGCCAGTGATTAAATAAATTTTTACAATATGTAAGATATGGTGCTGGAGTAAGGAAGGGAGATTGACAGAAAGGAACCATGAGTTCAAAAAGAGACTCTAGTGTATGTAATTATTTTGTACAGGTGGGATTTCAAATCAAAGAGAAAAGTATGAATTCAATAATTGTCCTGGGACAATCAGAATCACCTAGAAAGAATAAATTCTATTCCTGTCATAATGACCACAAGATAAATTGCACATAGTGATGTAAATATTAAAAAGTACTAATAACAGCAAATACAACCCTTTGCTCTTATTAACTCAACTTCTCCTCACTATAACAAGTACTATTACAATCACCACCTTAGAGATTAAAAAAACCTACAGAAGAGATTTATTCCATTATAAGGAAGTATTTCTAAGAATGTCAAAGACAAAACCCATAAGGAAGACATTTACTATCTTAAGAGTAGTTTGAGCCACAACAAGAATAAAAAACTTTCTGAACAAAATGAAAGGAAAAAATGACAAGAAAAAGCTCTGTGATACATGTTGATGAAGTCACGAAGTAAATTTTCATAACATACAAAGAGCTGTCACAAAGCAACAAGAAGCTCCCTCACTTAAATGTTTGCAAAGGACAAAATGAATCATTCATTTTAAAAAATTCAAAAGGCTAATGAGTGAAAAAGCTCAAAACTTCACTGGTCATCAAATGCAAACAAAAACAATGAAAAAGCACTTTTGCTTATCATATTGGCGAATATTTTTAAGATATTCTAGTTAGTGTCCATCTGTGTGAGAACAAATCATAAGCGACTTTTTCAGAGGATGACATATCAATGGATATGTAAACTCTGAAAAACGTACATACACACTGACTCAACTCCACTTCCAGGAATCGTTTCCTTTAGAAAAAAAACAATCAGTCCAAACAGATGTATCCATCAGGGCATTTACACAGCACTGTTTACAAAGGTGGGAAGAAAAACTGAAGTGAAATCATATCCAGCGATAGAGAATTGGTTACATAAGTAATTGTGCATTTTTTCATTCCCCAATGGAGAAGGAATTTCTAGAGTCACTTGAAAGGAGTCTGTGATGAATGTAAGTGTCACATCCAGGGACTAAATTTCCGGAAGCCTTAACTAAAGGAATATACATACAAGATCACAGGAATGTCTGTACAAGAAGGATGCAAGTCAAACATTCTTTCTGACAGTGGAAAGTGGAGAAAACTTAACTGTCCACCATTAAGACAATGTTACGGTAAATCAAGGCGAGCTGCGGGCGCTGAGGGAGCCGGCGTTTCGCCGTGGTCCAGGGCCTTGTCCACAGCACTCTCCCACCAAATGTGTCCGTGGACAAGAGACGACACCCGCACATCAGGAGACCCCTCCAATCTATCTGAAAGGACCGGGTGAGTCTGGAGTGGGAGGACGTCTATGATATACCCCTGAGTGAATAAAGCGAGCTGCAGAAAAACATATAGTATGGTCTCATTTTTAAATAAATCATATATACACACACCTATACATTGATTTCTCATATGTGTATATATATGTATCTCATATGCATAAAGGTCATGAAATATATATACCAAATTTTCCACAGCTTTTACTCTCAGGAAATAATGGGAAGGGAGTTAGGGGCCTTCCTGTACCACCACAGTTCTCTTTTCAGTATTTCAGTTAAGTATACTTGGAATTTAAAAGTTTATTTAAGTCCGAAGTAAAATGGACGATGCATTCCTTAAGACAGAATGCTACACTGGTCATTAAAAATCATGCCAGGGGAGATAGAATATTGTAGAAAAACATGTAATAAGCCGAATGGAAAATGGAGATCTCCGCATAGTAAACAGGGACAGAGTGCTCACTGGTTTTTATGACAGAGCTGATACACACTGACGAAAAGAACAGAAAATAAATGTTAAATTGTTAATTATTATCTCTGAGTAGCGGGACCAGGATAGAATATTTTGCCCCTTTTTTCAGACTTATTATATTAAATGCAAATTATTTTTCATCTGAAAAAAGCATTTTTAGGTGTGTAGTACCACGCATTGGGGAATAATACATGAATACTTACAGAAACAAGTAACTAGGAGACACCGCAGCAGCGCTACACAATGTAGAACGGGCGATCCTGATTAACATCGTGCAGTTACATAAGGACCCACAAAGTGAGAGCACCTGCTGTAACAGGGCGTGGCCCCCTTCTATTTGTCAGTTGTGTCTTCAGGTCTGAGGCAGTTCTGAGCACGGCCAGTGTCAGTGCTGGTGTCTGGATGGATGCTACTGGAGGTGAGGGCACCTGCAAGCGGAGAGGAAGAACAGAAACCATCCTCTGCCTTTTCTGTCTTGTTTCTTTGTTACTTTAAAAGAGAGGAATAAATAAGATAAACTGTGTATCTTCCCTACAGAAATTTCAGTAATGAAACCGTTTTTAAAGTCTTCACAGCTTATATTCTGCCTATAACTGTCTTTTCAAAAAAGCATCATATTTATTAAATGTGAATTGACTCAGTTAATTAACTCCCTGTTGAAACATTCTAGTAAAGAACATGAAATGCCGTATGTAAAAGAACCACACCTGCAGTGACTAGCACAGCTGTCTTGACGGCAGTGCATTCAGCCCGCACCATCCTGTGGTCCTGAGCTCCTGATGCTGGTAAGAGAGCACTCTGCCGCCTCAGATGGAGAGATACTGTGAAAGAGTTTGAACTCTACAATACTGACAAAACATAACTGACAAATCCCAGGCTCCTTTGAGGCTGTCATTTTCTGTTTCTGGCCAACCCCCGTCAATGAGCAGAACCACCCCATTCCCGAGCCATGGGACTCATGTGGGAAGCAGTTTTGGAGAAATTTCCAGGTATAGAATGTAACAAACTATACATAGATCTCTGAAAAAAGAAAAGATGCAATATTCTGATTTTGGAAGAAACTCAAAATATTCTCCTAAGCCTTAGTAGCTGGAAAGGCTGGGCATCTCCTAAGCCACTTATTTATTTCGCAGCCAGTGAGCATCTCCCACAAACCCTGTTTCCCTGTGTCTGCTGGGAGCCTCAGGCACACTGTTGCTGTCAATCTTATAAGTCACAGGGCAGACGCGTGTCTCTCATGCCTGCAACCCTCACACAGGCTTGCCTCCTAGCCTCACTGTCTGAACTTGGCCCCATTTTCTCACCTGTTTATTTGGTATCTGTTCTTCTGTAAGCTGCCTGAAATGCTTTTTGGAACATGTCAGAAGATTCAGTGGGTAGATAAATGGACAGATGGACAGGTGAGAGATGGGCAGACAGACAGAGAGACTCCAAGAAAAGGGGAACAAAGAAAATTTCCTATGCAGAACCCTCTTCTAGTCAGGGAAGAAAACCACCACGGAGAAGTGTGAAGAGGCAGGTGGCTTAGGACTGTTTCCTGGATTCCATGAAAAGTCACACCAAGAGAGAGGGTAGAACTATAAATAATAAAAGAAAAAAGCATGCATGCTTGAAAAATATATCTACAATATGTACTTTCTAAAGAATAGATTCAAATCAGCACGGCCCAATAACACAATCCTTGGGTATTTACAGAAGTGAGAATCCCATCTCCAAACCACAAGGCATCCCTTCGGAGCACTAAGAGTCTACACGGGACGGTCTTAAAGCCGTAATCACAAAAGCGATGCTATCCTGCCCTTACGAGGAATGAGCAGCTGTGCTCGGGCTGCCCACGCGCCATTTACACCCCACAGCACCTCTAAGGGGGAGGGACGCCTAGCAAGCCCGTCTTTGCAGGACAGCAAACAAGTCCGGGAGAAGCTAAGCTGACCTAACATTTCTCCATCTCTCAGGACTGGTCACTCCAGAGCAGGACTCGAACTCGGACCCACGTGTGTAATCACGTTACTACCGTGATTTGCGTGCTTTTTGTGTGTATAATACATTTGTTTCTGGCATGAAAGGATATTTAATAAATGATCGGTTGTCCTGTCTATCTCATTAGCTCACAATCAATGTTTATAGTGTTGAATTGTACTCTTTTTCCCTGGAGAAAGGAATGGAACGAGCGGGTGTTAGAATGAGGTGGGGCTCCATTCTTTATCTGGTACCTCATCTCATCCAAGTCCCCAACCAGGGAGAAGGAGCAAATGTTCTCTTCATCTTTTAAAGAGAGGGCTCCACTGATGGTGACTTTACTCCAAAACCAAGTCTGGGGAAAGGGCACATTCAGCAACCAGAGCAGTATCACCTGTAGGAAGGCGAAAACAGCTCACGGGAGGGCTCAGGGGGTCAGCCTGATTTAATTTCAATCGATAAAACAGTAACACACTCTAAAAATACTAGCATGCAATCGATTGGCTCTTTCTTGACATCTAGCAATTTTCCACAGCGCACATGTAAAATGATCGTGAACCAGTTAAAGGTAGTGTCTACAGACAAGAAAAATCAATGCCACAGGTAGACTGAAACCCAGGCTGGAGGAAAGGAAGAGAAAGGGCATAGTAAAGAAGTGGGGAAAGGCTGGGGAAATAAAATCATCACAAGGACTCTCAAGCATCATCCAACAATCATACAATCATTCAAGAGAGAGAGAGAGTTACTGAGGTCCTATTCTGTGCAAGATTGTAGAGCGGGTGAAGCAAGAGCGCAGCGACCATTGTGGCAGCAAGTGGCGGGGCTCAAATACACTTCTGATTGTGGTACCTTGCACACTTGTCCTCAGTATAAAGGCAAAAAACAAAAAGTAAAATAAAACTCTGTAAACTCAAAGCATTGTTGAAAAAAAAATTAAAGAAGACCTAAATAACTGGACAGACACACCACGCATATTCCTGGATCAGAAGTCAGAGCTCTTGGAATGGCAGTGCTCCTCAAAGCGATCCGTATATTCAACATGGTCTCGATCACAATCCCAGCGGGCGCCTCTGCAGAAACTGACGAGCTGCTGCTACAATTCATATGGGAATTCAAGGGTCTCAGTAACCAAATCGTACTTTAAAAAGAAGAACAATTTAAGAGGACTTGTAATTCTCAATTTCAATCCTTACAACTGTATCTCCAGGTGAGATTAGAGGCCATTGTGAAGTTATTACTGTGTTTATCCTTATTTTCTAAATTCTCTACAATGAATATAACTGTTACAATAAAAAGAATAAAAAGTAAGGTTTCTTTTAAAATATACACACCGATTCACTCATTGGGAAAAAAATATTTTAACTATAAAGAGGTAAACAAATATCTAGTGAAAAAGGACTACTTAAAAACAAGAGTGTATTTACATTTTTCATTAATTGAAAACTGAAAAGCACAAACACATCAAGTTTCTAGGGAGACCGATGCAACAAATTAAGTTATTTTCAAAAATTCTAATTGAACAATGAAAACTCAAGAAAGGGAAAATTGTGATTGACACCCAAGTGCAAACACATGGAAAGCAAAGGCCTAGAAATCACAGTTCCTTTAACTCTGATACTAACACAATAGAAGAGGAAATTCCTCACTAAGGGGACAGTGGAATCCCATGCATAAGACAGCATACACAGTACAAACTGCACTAGAATCTGAGGTGATTTTCTTAGAAGAATTGCAAAGTTACAACATTGCTGAAAAACTATAAAAACACTGACAGACAGATTAAAACACACAGTCATATATATTATATAGAAACATATGAAGTCTACTCCCATGTTGCATAGAAACACAAACATATTTGTTCATTTATGGGCACTGAATATTTTATCCCAGGTAGAATATTTCAACTAAAACAAATAATCAATAATACACTCCTCTTGTCAAATCTACTTGATAAGTTACTCTGCTATGTAACCATAATTTGTCTAAGATAGATCTAAAATTAGTGAAAAAGATCTTTGTATGGTTTCTTGAACTCTTCTCAAATTTCCAAACTTAATTTTAAAATAGATCTGAGCAGTATTTCTATATTAACTTTTCCCCCGTGAAATGAACAACACAGTCTGTTGTCAAAATTCTGTCCTTAGAATGATTCACAAGCACCGTATCCTAACAAAACTGCTGGACAGCAAGGCACTATCCAGACACTGTGACCAAACAAATGCAACACAAGGAAGACAGTGACCCTATTCTGGAGGGCTTACCGTATGTTTCAACACCAGGTATTTATTTGATTGGTTTGATTGGTTAGCAAAATAAAATCAATCAAGTACTTTCTTCTTTAAGCATTCTGTAAGTCATGACTCTGTTGTTAGTGTCATGAGAAGGAAAGACTAAAGCAAGACTTCATTAGGTCAACTAGCAACAGCCATCACTGTGGAGTGAGTAATATAGAAGTTAACTGATAGCAATGCTTCTGCCTACAAGAGACCTAAAATAAACCTACACTGATCTCTTTAAGGAAATGAGGAGATGAGGCCCCAATGAGAAAAACAAAAATTAACAAGAAATCAAAAAAGTAAAGGCTTTTTCATTAACGGTTCCAGGAAGGAGTGGAGCATGGTGGTGAGGATCACAGATACTTGGGACAAACATGAGGGTCTGAATTCCAACAGCACTGTGTAGCTTTGACACTGATATGTCAGTGAAATTTTCTGAATCTCAGTCTCCTATCCATAGACTGGGGACAACAACAGCACCCGTCTCCTAGAACGGTCCTAATAATTAAGTTATTTTATATATAAAAGGTTAAATAAAATACCTCAGATATTAAATATTACCACAAAAGCACAAGGAAAAAAGAAAACAGAGATAAATTGGAGTTCATCAAAATTAAAAACTTTGCTTCAAATGACACCATACAGAAAGTGAAAAAACAACACACAGGAGAAAATTTTTTCAAATCATTTATCTGATAAGGAATTTGTATCTATAAAAAAAAAAAAGGACCTCCTACAACTCAACAATAAAAAGGCAACTCAATTAAAAAATGAATAGAGGATCTGAAAAATATTTTTCAAGGAAAATAAACAAATGGCCAATAAGCACGAAGAAACGATGTTCAATATCATTAGCTGTAAGGGAAATCAAGTCAAAACCACTAGGAGAAACCGCTTCACACTCACTACAATAGGTTATAATCAAAAAAAGAGTAACAAGCACTAATGAGGACACAGAAGATGCAGAGGTCGCAGCCGTTGCTGGTGAGGATGTAACACAGCCTGGCCACTTTGGAAAAACGCCTGGCAGGTCCTTAGAGGGTTGAACATTTGGTTTCTGAATGACCAGGCAATTTTGCTTCCTGAGCACACACGTAAGAGAACTGAAAACAAATGTTCATATAAAAACTCCTACAGGAATATTCACGGCGCCATTACTCATCACAGCCAAAAAGCAGAAACAACACAAATGTCTATCACGTGATGAATGGGTAAACAGAGGGGCCCAGCCATACAGTGGAATATTATTCAGCAATAGCAAGGCATAGAGTACTGACCCAGGCCACAACGTGGACAAATATTGAAAACGTTACTCAGTGTGAAAGAAGTCAGTCACAATAGATGGTTCCACTTACATGAAGTAACTAGATTTACATGAAATTTCCAGCACAGGCAAATCCACAGAGAGAGAAAAGTGGCTTTCTGGGGCTGTGGGAGGATGGGGAAGATGGGAATGTCTGCATATGCGTAAGGGGCTTCCTGTTGGGGGTATGAAAATTTTCTAAGATTGACTGGGATGAACAATTCTGGGCATAGAGTAAAAACCGCCGTACATTTTAATGGGTGAATTGTTATTAAAACTGGTAAGAACAAAAGCACCTCCAGCCAGTTACCTTCCCATAGTAAATGCAAATTGCTAAATTTTATTACAGGAAGAAGAAACTGCCCTCAGCATGAAAGCAGGAGTTCAGCAAATGTGAGTTAACCGAAATTGGAAAAGAGCATTTCACTTGAAACAGTTGATGAGTGTACACAAATTATTAAGACATGACAAGGAAAATCAGTTTGACATCACGAAGAAGCATTCTGCTTCAAATGCAGATCAAGGATTCGGCAAGCCCAGCTGCTACAAATGACCAGAGAAGTAACCTGGTTCTTTAAACAAGCGCCAGAGCCAACAAGGAAATAATGGTGAGGAAAGCAGGCGGCCGAAAATCTGGAACAGTTTCCTACAAATACTTTCTCCACTGAAAATTCAAAAACAAAATGAAAGTGATGTGATGTTGTGTTGACCTCACGTGAATGGGCTTCCTTCGGTGTTCGACAGTTTTGTAACCCCGAATGAGAGACTCAGGGGAATCATCATGGCTCCTGGGAGTCACCAAATGACTGCCCACCAGCTCGCTGACCAACATCACATCTGCCAGGGTTGAATTGCAGAGAAGAGAACAACTTCTGAAAGGCACAGGAAATATAGACAAGGGAAGAAAAGGCTGCAGTCAGTCCTGGGACAGAGGCCTTCTGAGCAGAGGTCAGAAGGCTGCAGGTGAACATGAGTGGCCCTGGGGCAGAAAGGGACCACGGGGGAGCAGACCTCAATTCTTTTCTCTCTCTCCCTCGGGTAGGAGAGATAAAGTCTGCATCCTTCTCACCTGTAACTGTGGGTTCTGGCTGGCAAAAGTCTTACCAACATGGAATGAATTACTCAAGACTGTGGAAAAAGGAAAGAAAGCGAGAGGGATTAGGGAGCCAACTCCAAGAACCTCTCAAATGCTCCCATATTTATTGTGTATAATCAAAGGAAATAGTCTTTAACAGTTGTGTGATAGTAAGGAGGAACTTCGTGAAAGATGGGATGAGGCAGAGATTGTAGAATCCGCAATGAGTAAAAAGGCTTAGTTTACCTTTAGGGGAGACATGGGGAGAGGGGAACAAGATAAATTCTTTAGATATCTTCATTACAAAGCAGACCACCAGATAAGCCAGGTCCCTGTTTTGGGAATAATGTACTATCTAACAGCAAGCACGCCCAGCGTTTATAGCTGAGTGCCTGGGTCATTGCTGTGCAGAAATCTTCCACGCAGGTCCGCACAGGTAGAAGTGCCACAACGTGCTCAGAAAATATACCGTCAGCACCCCTGGGCTCCCATGGACTGGTTTCAAATTAACCAAACTCATGAGAGACTGATGCAAAGAAACCAGAAATTGAATTTATTAATGTAACAGGAGATGTCAAACTACAAACCAGACTGAAATATCAGAGTTCAACCATGAGTACAGATTCTCCTCAATAGCCCAATCACAGGCAGGCAGTCACATGACAAGAGTGGACAGAAGCAGAGCAGGAAGGGTTTCTAGATTAACTCAATGGACTAAATTTCTGTTATACGAAAAGATCTGCTGCCCAGAAGACATTTAACGCCAATCACAGTGCACTGTCCGTGGACTGTGGCTGAGACCCGACTGTGAGCACCTGTGTATCTCTCCTTTCCCTGTCCTTTCTGGGCTAAGTGATGCACAGAGGTACAGAGATCCAGGGATGCAGATACCTCTAAACACCCAAAGCCCATCCCTGGGAGCCTGGAAACCAGACAGCCAGGGTTTAAATACCAGCTCTGTCACTTACTAGCTCTGTGACTTTGGCCAACTTACTTACTCTCTCCGTGCCTCAATTTCCACATTGTAAACCTGGGATAACTATCAAACCTTCCTTACTCACTTGTTGTGAAGATTGAAGGATTCATTTCTGTAAAACGCTCAGAAAAGAATGTAGCACATTTTTGGTGCTCAACAAATGTGAATTTAATAAGAAAGTGATTTACAAATCTCCCTTCTAATCATCTTCTCTGTTTCATGGCTAGTCTGAGTCCCAAAGGAAACCATTATTTCCCCTCTTATAAACTCTTGGGGAGCACCCTTTTGTTGCATCCCACCACCTGTTTAAACTGAGGGAAGGGATGCCTCCTCCACAATCTGGTCCATGGAGAGTGTTTTTCCCTTCACACCCCTGACCCCTGGACAACGCCTAGCCCTCCTCACACTAACAGATTGAGGTGTGAGTCCGGATCGACAAGCAGGGCATATGAAACCTTTCCTTTCCCTCCAGTGTTGGCCACCATTTGGAAGTACCCGGGATGCTCAGCTCCATGGCAGGGCAGCCCTGTGCATGATGGGGCAGATCCTCTTAAGGGAAGGCTCACTGTGGCCCAGAGCTAACTGGGACTGCATGAGTCTCTAGTTCTGGGGCACAGTATCATGACACGCATTTTCCCACAGCCCTGAAGTTCATGGAGAACGTGGCTTCATCAGTAATACAGGAGAAATTTATCGCCTGCCTGTTCTTCTGTGTCATCTCTCAGTTGGCTGCTGGAGAAAACATGTGTATAGGTATTGGTTCCCCTTAAGCCCCAATATATATGAAGTAACAAAAAATTCTGTGGCTTAACATTGGTTCAAGGCGACTGTGTAACTGTCCTGACCCTGCTGATGCTAAATTATGGGTATAGGAACTATGGAACCTCCTCAAATATCTTTCAGCATAAAACCAGCTTTTCTTATTTTCCTGTTTCTTAGTAACTGCCAAAGACTGTAAAATGATGGCTTCATACAAAACAGGAGCTAAACTTTATGAGCCCTTTGACATTCCCACTGTGCTAAACACTTTACATAATTTCTAATTCTCACAATTCTGCAAAGCAGATACGAGCGTCCCCATCTCACAGACGAGGGAATAACTCAGAGCAAACTGACTCAGGCTCACGTGGCTCAGTGGCAGCACGTGCACGCAAACCCAAGACAAAAAACTACACCCCTTCTTATATGTACAAAATCACCTCCCAACAAATGATACACAGCTGCTGGGTCAATACTCAGGGAACTCAGTACACTTTTCAGCTTTAAGGTGCTCCAGAGGCCGCTCTTAGCTGCTTTATAAAATTCCGGCTCACTGGTTGCTAACACTGGAAGAAAAGACCCATTTTGCCATTGTTTGCACAGCAAGTCTGAAATGTTCACAGCGAGATGACAGAATAAGTCTAAGACATAAGCAGAATAATTTTTCCAGGTAGACAGACATAATGGACATTGTGCTATTCTGAAGCACTAAGCAACGGAATCAAAACAAAATAACATTTGTTAAACCTTCTTTTGCAAAAGGAATATTAAGACTGTTAGAAGGTGCAACAGCACCACCTATGGCTAAAAACACCTTCCAGGTTGCTGGGAAAGATGCAACACAAAAATTGCCTGTTGGATCAGAAAGAAGAATCAGATAATTAAATCTTATGTAGCACATAGTGCACTTTGCTTCGGGGAAGGGAGGTGTATTCAGTATTTAATCTGACATTGCTAATACTCCTGAATATAAACAAAAGACACAGGCTCATGGAAACTTCTTAGTAGAGGAAACAATCAAGTCCAGCCACTTCATTTTACAGGAGGGGAGACTGAGATCTGGGATCTGTCCTCCTGGCAATCAGCAGCAAATCTCTCCTAGGCCTCATGTCTTGCACTGTAGCAAAAACCAACAGATCTGTACTAGGCCTATATTCATAAAAGTCACGTCTGTATTTTTCCAACAGTAATTAATCTAGGTATCTTGCAAAATACTTCTCAAAGAGCCAGGAAAGCATACAAGTGTATTGAAATTCAAAAACATTTATTTGCACATTAAAACAGCATGAGCTTTATTCTATTAAAAAAAGTGACATGTCAAATCAATGTTTTGATATTTTAAAACCTATTAAGAGTGCAGAAAAATAAATCAAAATTTTCTTTAATCACAAAAGAGAGAAGCTTATTCCCTGAAAGTGATCAATGTAGATTTTTCTAAACTTAATGGTTCTGGTCTGATTCCTACGAATTTAAATGTCTGAGTGGATGGTTACACGGCAACATGAATTCTGAGTTGTAACAACACACATTCTGTGTAAATAATATTCAAGGCCGTCTGCTTAAGGTGATTTAACTAGTCCCTGTCTCACTAGAATGATAAAGATTTCATTAAAACTTCATACTGCACACACACACACAAAACCCTGAATCCTTGTTACTTTTAGCCATATTCATATATTCATAAATATGCATATTGAATATGCATCAGAAACAAGCCACCCTCTTTAGTATTCAGAGTTGATCCTTCTAAACTATCTGTCCTTGTGACAGCATATTTTTATAAGCAGCTCTTGGGTGCTTCATATACAAGGCGTCCACCTCTCACAGTCAAACAAGGTAAAGGGCATCACTCAAATTTCACAAATGAGGAAATGTACTTAAGCCATGAAAACAACTTACATATTCATCATCAGGAAAGAAAAGAGTAAAGATTTTACTTACAATATTCACTGACAAAACTTTCCTCCATACTAAGACTACATAGAACTAATTCAGTCTTTGTAAATTTTTCTGTCAATAAGCACCACTAGAGAAAAACAAGCAACATCATTAGCAATGGTTGGACTTTCAAAGCCCACTCCAATTTTGCACTATAATCATTTTTAATGTTTTGATTTTAGTGTTTACAGAGCACTAAAATAAAAAAATATAAAGTTTTTAACTCATTGCCTGAGAAAGCAACATTTGTGAAAATGTACAATTTTAATTTATGCCACTCTGTCTAACATTCTCACTGGTGTCTCTCCTTTGAAGGCTTCATGAAGCTGAGATCGCTAAAATCGTTCATTTATGGACTCACAGGAGTTCGGGAAACCACTCAACTTGGGGCTGATCAGAGGAGCCATTGAGAATGCATCCTGTGCAGCCTGGGTTCCAGCCCTGAGCCTGCCAGCGCCAGCTGCGTGAGATTTGGGACAAGCTGCCCCATCTCTCAACCCCTCAGCTGCAGAAAAGGAGACACTGATACCTACCCTTAAACACCTGCTATGAATTAAAACATGAGGAAAGCATTTTAGCCTTAGGTAAGTGTCCACTCAGAGCAAGCTTGGTCATTATGATGATGAGGATTACTTTTAATAAGTTAAGGCAGACCAAAAATTAGAAATCACCATAAAGGAGAAACATTTTATGTCAATGAGCATTTCCTTTTGAATGGATTGCAGAATGTTCCATTGATTTTTTTAATAAATCAAATTTTGTCCACTAATTATAGATTTACAGGTTCATGGACAAGTCTCCAGAAAAAGAATTAGAGGTCACTAACCTCTGCATACAAAGAAAGTAAAGTTTAAAAAAAATCAGGGGGGAGATTATACCTCACTTGAGAGAGTATGTGCTCAGCATGCATGCGGCCCTCAGTTCAGACACCAGTAACTCCATTTAAAAACTTTTTTTTTAAGAAATGGAGAATTAACTCAAAAAGGTGGAGGAATGCAGAACTTTTTTAGAGAATCAACTCAGATTTAAGATGGGGAAAAAATTATCCATTTCTCACAGGAAATCTTGAGAACTATGTAAACCGGATCTGAGTTGTCTAATCTTTTAACATTATTCATGAATTCATATTACCATGTCTTAAAACTGCCTGATAACCCACAGGGGTGATCCTGATCATAACAGCTGCCAACACGGATCGAGCTCCGGCTACGAATAGTCTGTTCTGCCATCTCTGCCCCTGAGGCCTCACCAGGCTGGGAGCACTAAATTCGGTCATTCATGAGCATCACGTGTAAGTCCTCCCTTTCTGCTTCTCACTCCCCCCTCACCAGACCCTCTGAGGGAAGCACTGTTATCATCTTCCCCAACCGAAGATAAGGCCACTGAGGCACAGAGACTAAACCTGCTCCAGGTCACATCGGCAATAAAGGACGTCTATAATTCTGCTGTTCTATTATTGACAAAGGAATCTGACATATCAATTCAAGGGAGACTGTTAAATAATCAAGTCTGTCAGGTCTTCACCTCAAAGAGCAGATACTATAGATTCCTGACGTAGGATGAGGCTGCCGCCACATACTGACTCAGCTTGAAATTAATATCCAAGATGAAGCAGCGGATACATGTAAATATTCACGACTGTCAACTCCGCTCTCGGGTCTGGGCCCTTCACTGCCTGAACGGGGGTGAAATCCCCACCCGTGTCAGGGAGGGAAGAGCAGCTCTTCCGGGACTCACCCAGGATTCACGGGCTGTTTCCCACCCACAGGCTGTCCTCAACGATTAAAAAGCTCTCAAGAATTTTACACCATGCAAAACTAAAAGACGTTTCTGCAGATGGAGCACTTTCTCAGGCTTAAACCTTTTTTGCCTACACTCAGCATGTGGGAAAATAACACATGACTCTGCAAAGTCTCTGACCCTCACCACTCATAGGAGTAGAATGGCCTCAGCACAAGATGACTCTTCACGGATGAGAACAAAATAAAGCCGCCCCCAACCACAGGCACTCCCAGAGACAGCGCTCAGCAGTCTTCTGCACACTCACGGTTGTGCAGCCCTCACCACCATCTATTTCCAGAACACTTCATCATCCTAGAAGAACACCCCTGCCACTAGCAATCACTCCCCAACCCCCCTCCACCCAACCCCTTGCAACCATCACCTGCCCTCTGCCTCTGCATGTGCCTATTCTGGGCATTTCAGATCACTGAATTCAACAATATGTGGCCGTTTGTGTCTGGTTCCTTTCACTTAACGTGCTGTTATCAAGGCTCGTCCAGGTTGAAGTGGTATCAGCATCTCTCTTTTTTTTTTTTTGAAAGTGTTAAAGTTTATTAGAAGGTGGTAAGTACTATCAAAAAGAGTAGAGAGGAGCATAAGTGATTGGGTTTCAAAGGGAAAAGTGCGGGTTGAGCAGTCAGTGTGGACTTCCCAGAGCAGGTGGCATTTTTCATATTCCCCTTTATTTATTTTTTCTTTTTTATTCACTTTTACGTCTGAATAATGTTCCACTACATGGAGATACTACATTCTGTTCATCCATTCAGCAGCTATGTATGGACGAGCTCCAGAAGAATGAGTGTATGAGGTGACTAGGCAGGGATGGCATTTAAGCAAAGGGCAAGATGTGCTTTCAAAAAAAAAAAGCCAACAAACAGAGGCACAAGGAAATTCAGCGCGTTTCTGAGAAAGTGCATGCTTGCTTCACGATGACTGCCGTGCAGGGCTGGGGGGCGAGTGACAGGAGACACAATGAGGGAGTCACCTGAGAATATTCCCCATGCAAGCAGCTCAGCCAATTCTCCTCCCTCATCCTGTATTTTAGAGCCATTTTTGATAGGTTTTCTATTTCAAGTAACAATACTTAGTTACACATCTGATCATCTGCATCAGATCACCTTACCTCCAAGACACAGAAAGTCATTCACTGACTGGAGCAGGTCCAAGACATAAAGGTGATGGACCAGGGAGTCATGCAGCATCCCGGCCTGCAGGCACAAACCCCCACATGTTCCATGGTGATGTCCGAAAATAAAATGCATGGAAATATCTCACTGCTTGTGCACGATATCTGCCCCCAAATTGCCCCAAAATCATGCTGGCAAAGCACTACTGAGCCCTCTCACTACAAAAAAAAAAAAAAAAAAGAGAGAGAGAGAACAGAAAAGAAAAGAATAAAGCTAAGTAGGCAAATTTAGGGTCTTCCATTGAAAAACAGCAACCATCACTGCCAGTAACTCAGCTGGAATGGTCCTGACTTCAAAAACCACTGCGCAGTTACATTGCAAACGTGATAGACATATATGTATTCCACGTAGATGATATTACAGTAGGATTTTTCTTTTCGAAATTTCCAGTTGCAACATTAACACAAGAAAGATTATGTTTCAGCTTTAAAAAAATCAATTATTTTCCACTTTCTTAATTTTGAACCTATTATTATTTTATAAAGGGTGCTATGCTGCAAATTATAAACCAACTATTTGGCTTCTGCCAACAAGACATTTATGACTTCACTATTTCAGAGCAAGATTTAATGATGCTTTGAGAAATGGGGCCTGGGGCGCTCACTAACAGCTCTTTAAATACTGACAAGGATGTGCTATTTAAGTAATGCAAAGGCTCTAACTCTACATTAACTCAGAAACCAAAGAAACTACACCAAAGCCTTACTTTATCATTTTTAAATTTTGCTATTTTTTGAATATTAAATTTCTTAAAAGATAAGATTTTTTTTGAGAAACACAGCAGCTGTATTAAATTTCCTCTCACCAAGAAAGCAATCTTTATCAAGAATAAATACCCCTATGGAAATCCAAAAGACGGGACGTTTCTAGCTAAGTGAACATGCAGATCTCAACACAAGACTAAATCCTATCATATCTCTCTCGAACGAGCTCAACAATGTCCTGTGCTACCCTGAAACTTAGCTCTTCTCTTCCAAATGTTGGCTGAGCTAAGATCATCACACAATGCAGGGAAGAAGAGAAAAGTCCACCTGGTTGCATCCGTTTTCTTCCAGCCACAAGGTGCCGCTAGGGGGTCCCCGTTAATAAGCTCTCCCCATGAGGAAATCCGGCATCCACACTGCCCCTGCCGTCCCCAAGCAGCCCCGACGCCCCTCTCCCACTGGTGGCCCCCAAGCCTGTCAATGGTCTTCTAATGTCCCTCCCAGTTGGTGGCACTTTCCCCCTCTTCCCTGCTTCACACACACACACACACACACACACACACACACACACAGCCAGGACAGCCTTCCCAAAGCACAAATTTGATTAAGTCACCCCCACTTCAAACCCTTCAGAGGCTCCCTGGTAGAGTTCTAGCCCCACCCCCGACCCTGCTCGCCCAGCCTCACCTCAGTACCCAGGTCCCCAATGACCTCAGGTGCCCCCTGACCTTCTGCTAATTCCCACTTGCCTCCAGGCTCATTTTGACGGTTTGTCAAGGAAGCCTTCCTTCCCTCGAAACTCTGCACTTTGGGATAGGTGCCCCTGCTGTGTTCCTAGAACATTCTACGCTAAGACAACTTCTGACTCTGCTAAGCTCTCAAGAAGCAATACATTTTGCTTACTACTGTGAGTCCACCCTCTCTCCCCTGGACACTCAGAATTGCATGTGTTATGAATAAATGAATGAAGGGGTGGGTCTCAAAGGGACGGGCAGAGCTGCTCTCGCCCACCCCGACCCCTTCTTTCTGTAGAACATCAGAAGCAAAACCAGGAGTACCTCTCCTGAGGGTCAATTTCTGCTGACACCATTCACTGCCTCTTCTGTGTCAATTCTAGTAAAAAACCAAGCTCCTCCTAAGCCCTCCATCCCTAGGCCCACTCCAGTGTCCTCCCAAGCAGGGGCACCCTCCACCCTGGACCACACAGTTCACTCTCCCCGAGTCCCCACCCCACAAGCCTCCAGGCCTCTACCCGGGCTGCTCCTGCAACCTGAGTCACCCTCTTGATTCCTTCTCCTGGCTGACTCTTACTCTGTCCTCATAACTGAATGTAGAGCCCATTTCTTCAAGGAAGCCCTCTCTGATGATGTCCTTTAGCTCTTGGCTGGGCTCCCTCTAAAGCAGGACTGCTTGGCGACCAACTGGTGTTTGTCCACCTGCTCCTCTGAGACCATGAACTCTTGGAGGCCACGTGGGAAAAAGGAGTGGGACGATAAGAGGGGTGGGAAGAGCAAAAAGCAAAATCACAGCCCAAGTCCCAGATTCAAGGATTCTGTCTCAGAAGAAAAGAATAAATTGTTTAATACGTATGTCATTTGGCTATGATTTTTGTGGCTCATGGAAAGCAAGAGGTTGGTGTTCTAGTCTAAAATCCAAGTTACATGCAAAGAAATGTACATATTCATATCCAAAGGAAACCAGAGCTGCTCAACAACAGTTTGCAGTTAAAATCAAAGGAACTTTGATAAAGGCAATCTCTATCTCCCTCTCTCTTTTTTTTTTTTTTGTATCATATAGTTGTAGAAGTATTTGTGTAACTAAGTGATGGCTACAGCCTATGATTCTGCACTGGAGTGTTTGGGGCTGAGGAAGCCCAGATTATATGCACTGTGTAAATACAATCACACCAACACATTGACAGGTGCCCTAATGGCTGAGCTGAAGTTCCAAAGCAGACAACCTTACGTTGCAAGACAGCTCTCATTAGAAAGTAAGGAATGCAATGTTCTGTACTCAATTACTTACGTTACATGGGCCATTAAGCGATAGTGCATCTTGTCTAATGAAACCCCAAAATAAATTGTTAACGTCGAATTTCTCCATCTGACCCTTATTTGCTAACTTTGGATATCAAACCCTCACTCCATACGGAAAGCTCAGACCTACGGTGCAGCAGGTTACATCCCGTGGAAGAAAGCCTATCAAGGGAGAACTGGAGAGTTTCCCTTCAGAAGCTGCTAAGTCTGGTTTTGCACCTGTACGTCATTTGCAACCACGTCATCGTCAAAAGAGTAAGACCTTACCTCTGTGGGGCGAAAAGCACTGTGGTGCTTCTGAACAATTAAAGAACACTGAGATTTGGGAAAGAGTCCTGAGGCACTTAAATCGTACTTTTTGTGAAAGGCTCCAATACTGACCCAATTCACCAATCCAGGTACAACATGGAGGTACCGGAATTAGTAGACAGAACATGCCCTTGAAGTCTGACAAGGCCCTGCTTGAATCCTGCTACAGCATTTACTAGCCTCGAAATGGACCAATTCCTTAACCCCTCTGAGAAGGCTTCCCAATCTGCAAAAGGGTGCTGCCACCGCCCACCTGGGAGGCACGGATGTGAATGCAACACGCAAGTAGTGAGGCCGACTGCTACCTGACACGGGGCCTGACTAGCTTCCCTCCGCTGCCCTTCTCCCCCTTTAAACTTGCCCTGTTCCCCCTGGTAAGGGTCAAGCCCCGGACCAGACTGCCCGATTCTTCTGTGTATCCCCGGATACATGTCTTACCCTTAGGAGGCCAGAAAAAGAACTATGTCCTCCAACGTCACTATCAATGTTCTTAAGAGTCTGGGTTTTTTTAACTCCTTTTTGCAGGGAGACAATTCCAGAACTGTCCAACCACCATTCTCCACTTTGGCTCCTTCTCACCTCAAATCTTCTGTCCGCTGGCCTTTTGTTCGTGGGAAAGAGAGTCCGCTAGGGTGGAGACTCCCTAGGCCTCTGTCCCTCCCTCACAGGTGAGTGTGACTATATTCTCAACACTCCCCACTCCGACTCCAGCTTCCGAAGAGGTTCCCCTCCTGGAACATGCAGCCTCTGCTTCATCCCCAGACGCGCACGCGTGGCCACAACCCTCCATTCAGATTTCTTCCTGGGTGGCCCTGCCCACCCCCAAGACCCTTAAGGATAAATGCCATTGCTCTGAAAATCCCAAACGCCACTGAGTGACACGCCAAAGCTGCATGGTCTGGGCTTTCCTCCAACCCAGGCACAGCCCTGACCCGCCTCAGCCTCAGTCTGCACCTCTCGAGATGAGCTCATCCACCTGCACGGCTGTGAACACCAGCTAAGAATGACGACTCCCAACGTGTATCTGTGGTCCTGCTCCTTCACCTGAGCCCCGGGGCCATAGACCCGAGTGCCTCTTTGAAGTCCTAACTTGGATGACAAATGGAATCTTAAAAATGCCTCATGTCCACCATTTACTCTAGAGTTCGATTGCTGGCAGGTACCTCCCAGGCTCCCGATTTTAGTAACAGACCCAGAACCCACCTAGGTGTTTGAGGTCACATTCAATTTCCCCTGTTCCTCCCCCCGGCCCTGCCCTGGAATCAGTCTTGTCATTTCTATTGCTAAGCCAAACTCAAGTCTGGTTCTGCAAGGACCACGGATGGAACCTCACAAGCTGACAGCAAGGTGCAGTGCGTCACAGTCCTCCGAAGAGAGCTCCCTGGAGTGGGAGGCATCTCCTGCCTCTGGTCACCACAGAAGGCACTGGATTCTCACAAAGGAGGCCCAGGAGAAGGGACTCAAGGTTCTCCTGTGGTCTGAACTTTGAAGGGCCCGAGGTTTGGGGGAGTTCCTAGTTAGCAGACACACCTGCCAGTGAGCAGATGAAGATGGGGGAACCCAGGCAAGGCTGTTCTCACTCCGACCCCTGGGCTCTCGGGAGCCACGGGAAAGGCCTGTGAAGGGCACAGCCCAGCCTTCACAGATCCCAGCCTGCATTTGCCAACCCAGAGAGCATAGACTCCTACTTGCGATTCTTGTGTTCTGTTCCCCCCCAGAATTTGATGGGCTCTTTCAGAATGTCTGGCCTGTCTCAAGCGAGACCAAGTCAGTGAAGGATGAAGTGTCCACAATTGGACCAGGGCATGAAAGGTGAAACAAGGTCTCATGGCCAGCATGACGGTGGTGGCCAAACCCTTCCCCCGGGTGAGATGAACCAGGGTGTGGGTGAGAATGCAAGGTCACTTCACAGCTGACTAGGGTGTTGGAGACTCACTACCGCAAACTAACGACACGGCCGTGAGTGGTGGACGTCAGCTGCAACAGACACGGAGTCAGCTATTTACTGCCATCATGGGTTAATAGTAAAGGCTGGTGCAGGGAGGACTGCATGGCTGCTGAAGCAAACCACAGACCCGGCTCTGAATGCCCACCGGATGGAGCAGAGAGGAAGCTACGGTCCCCTTTAGCGGTCCCTGTGTCCACCAGATCCAAGTGAGCCAGCTACTTAGGAGAAGGCCATGTTGTTCTGATACTCAGAAAAACCAGCCTCGTAAAGGGAAAATAAGAGTGGCATGGAGTTTAGACCCGCTCCTGCCTCTCTATGAAGGCAAAGTAAGTTAAATGGCACCGGGAAGGTGAATGAAAAAACAAAAAACAAAAAACCGGTGACTGCTTCTTCCAACAGCATCCCCTGCAGCTGCTCACCCCCGAGACTGCCACTTTCTCACCAGTGACCGCCGGCCAGGAAGCTCCGTCACGCACGTCACACAGCGACAGCCCTGAACCGCGTGCCAAGCACGTTTGTCGAAAAGCCAGAATCAAGGAAGATGCTGCAGATTTTGACATTCCAAGTTTAAATAATCCTTGAAAAAAATCCCTCAGCAGCCGCCTAAATCAATTCACATCTCACTTCTTCAAAACAATGAAATTTAATAAGGGCGCATTTGTCACCAAACATAAGGAGGACCAAACTGGTTCCTCAAAGCAAGGATTTTAACAGGTATCAAACAACAGTGGGTGATGTGCTAACAAAGCAAAAATTCCAAAAATCTAGAAAATAAAAAGATGACTAGGATAATATATGGATCAAGGCAACTGTTAAGGTTTTTGCTTTTTAAAGCGATGGGGACAGCACGGAGGACAATCTCGCTATTTCCAATGCAGGGTGTGCACAGTCCACTTTTCAGACGCAACAACATGCTCACAGGGCGGTACAAGATAGAAAGGGAAATAGAAAAAGGAAAAGAGGAACAGCGAAAATTAGAAACACATGAGAACAAAAATAACTGACAGCAATTACAAGAATTTACGTGAGTTTGGTGAGGACAGGGACGAGGGGACGGTGAGACCCACCCTCACCTATTGTTCCAGGGAAGGCAGGGGCCTGAGGCGAGAGGCGCTGCCGGGGGACCACAACGTGGTCAGCGCCCCAAACCTAAACTTCACCTAGATGCGTGTAAACAGATTTTGAGCTACAAAATGTGTTCGCATTTCAAGCTGGACAATTTTACTCACTCCCACCAAGAGTAACAGGAGAGAATTAGGCTCTGTTCCTGCACCAAAGCATTGTTTAAAAAATTAATGACTGTGTAATAGTAAAACAAACAATGGAGTAAAAGTGACTGGAGGAGAACTTACTTGACCCGAGCTCACTGGCCGCGTTATCTCACTGACGTTCAGATGCTGGCTGAGCCCTTACGGTACCAAAACAGACAGACCCACCAGGAGGGAGGTTTAATGCGCTACTGTATTTTGATGCCGGGAGCCATGCCTGGTACACAAGAATCTGGGTAAACAATGGTGACAGTGTCAACCACTATGGGCTAAGCACACAACCAGCTACTCCGCCAAATCCCAAGGACACACTTCAAAAGGCAAAAACAAGCTGGTATTCTCTGGTGGGTCTGCAGACTCAGAGCCAAGCAGTTGCTGAGCAAACATGTCACCAGTGCCTCCTGTGACAAAAGAGGTGGCACTGGTCAGGGGGCTGGGGCAGGGCTCCAGGCTTCCACTGCTCACCCACCATTTTGTCCAGGGGGAGATGTTGGTCCCTGCTTACGTTGCACCGATGTACCGACATTGACTGACGCCTGGGGACTCAGCAGGAGGTGACAGGTGACGGGAATGGAGCCAGCCTGGGAGTGGCACGGTGCTGGCATCTGTGTCCTCAGCTTTGCCCAGGCCACTACATCTGCCAGCTCATCTACAAGAAGCAGAAGGGGAGAAAGCCATGTAGATCACGGGGCCCTGTGAGGACAAGTACAGGTCATGGCCACGACAAGCCTCGCCCCTTCCTTAAGATATAGAGGTATGTCCGGGGAGGAATTGAAAATTCATGCAGAGACCGCCAGGCACCACAAGCAGGTGGGACTCGGGTCCCCTGTGCCTGTCACTCACAGGACTGGTCTGGACTTTCTTTTTATCAATTCTCTGGCATCTTCTCCTCCAACTTACCAACAACCAGAAAGTAGAATCTGATTTTAGACTCACAGAGAATCGCAGAAACCCTCCTCCACATCAGGCCCGACAGCATGTGCCAGGCCCTCCGACCGTCACCTGTGGGACCGCCATGAGCCCTCTCCAGACTCAAGGCCCGAGGCCGTAGGTCGGGGTGGCACAGATTCCCACACTCTTCCCAGCAAAGGTGGACCACCTCTCGGCAAAGGCATCTCACCTTCTTCTTCCCGAGGGACATCTCGATAGATACACAGGGAAACAGAGCAGAATATGGGGGGGTAGGCAGCCCAGAAAAGCTCGTCTGCACTTCCAAGGCAAAGTGGGTCCGTTGACCTAATCACAGGGACAAAGAGAGGACGAATCTTTCCCTGCTGTGCCCCATGCTCCGTGACACGCCTTTCCCTGCGTAAGGAGCTCATTTGGAAGCCCCTGGCAGTGTTTCTGTTGTCCTAAATTGGCATGGTGTATGTCAGGCAGGGAGAGAGTTCCTGAGCCGTGCAGGTGCTGGACCTGTGAGGCAGGAGACTCTGGCTCCACCCACAGCTCAACCAGCACCTCATTCTGCGTCTCAGGATTCAGCATGACATCTATAAGCAAAGGGATGAGACTGTCCCAGGACATGCTGTCCAACAGGAATGAAATGACAGCCTTGTAAAGAAAGTTTCCCAGTTGCCACATTTAAAAATGTAACCCCCCCAAAAAAAACCTAGAAACTGATTTTAAGAACATATCTTACTTATTCTACAGTATGTAAAATACTATCATTTTGACATGTTATCAATAAAGAAAGAAACAAGATAGTTTACATTCTTTTTACTAGACAAGTCTCAGCGTCTGATGTGCATTTGACCTAGAGCACATCTCAGCTCAGAGCAGCCTCCTCCCCAGCTCTCCTAGCATCAGTGGCTTTGGCTACTCTATTGGACAGCAACTCCAGGGTCACACCAGGGGAATTGGCTGAAAAGCGGGAGTAAGTGTCCATAATAACCCTAAAAGTATTTCTCTGAAACAAAGGCGGTTTCATTTTTAAACGTCTGAAAACCGGCGGGTTTCACCTCCCTCACGCCTTGGCTACAAGACAGCCCTCCTCCTTGCTGATCCCTTTCTGGATGTAGGGAAGCAACCCTTCTCACAGCCAGGGTGTACGGGCATCCAGGTAGACTTTCCTGCTCTCTGTGTCCAATCCCACAAAGTCCTCCTTCTCAAACAGGATGTAGAGCAGGAGGATCTTGTCCCCAGTCTTGTCGGATGCACAGTCCAGCCACTTGGACTTGAGCATGATGAAGAGAGACTCAGTGAAGTCCTCGATCCTCTTCTCCACCACCCTGCAGTCCTCGTAAATTGAAGGCCACGTTGGTGCGCGGCTGCTCGGCCACCTCCCCATGCAGCACAAAGACAAAGAGCCGAGAGTCATAGAGCGTGGTGCCATACAGCTCCTCTGCACGTGGAGCTTCTCGAAGGTCTTGGCCAAGAGGCAGTCGGTAATGGTGACCAGGCCCACGACATTGCGGTGGGTCTCGAAGTCGCTCCACCCATTCTCGGGCGCATAGTGGTGACTGTATTGGATACAGAGTCCCCACTGCGAGCCGCAAGGGATGATCTGCCTCACCAAGGAGATTCGCTTATAGATGCAAAAGAAATTCTGCTCTGAGATGATCCCCACGGGTTGGACCACCACGGGGAGAGTCTGGTGGTCCTCAGCACACTGCACGTAGTCAGGGATGTTCATGTTGCAGGCCCTGACGAGAGGGAAGAGGAGACCGAGGTACATACTGTGCTGCGGGCTGCGGGCCTCACTGGGTTGCGGTGACCTGGTGTGTACCAGTCAGAAGGCAGGGGGAGCCCAAGCAAAGCCGGGGGTACAGTTTGTCCTCAGCATCTGCACATGGCTACCGCAGGTCGGATCACATTACACAGCTTTTGGTCTAGGCTTCCGACCTCTGCAGAAAGGGTCATTTCTTGTTTTCTGTTTCCAAGCACCTAGCCAGTCCCTGATGCAAAGTCAGTGCTCAAATCTGCTGAATAAAGGAATGAATAAAGGAACTGCTTCCACAACCCTCAGCAGGATATAATGCAAAGAAACACAGTAGGATCAAAAGACCTGGATTTCAACTCCAATTTATTTGAACTACTAAGATGCAGAATACTTGATAAGAAAACTTGCTTTGGGGAGGAGGGTTCAGTTCAGTGGTAGAGCACATGCTTAGCATGTATGAGGTCCTCGGTTGAATCCTCAGTACCTCATTTTAAAAAAATGAAACAAATAAATAAACCTATTTACCCCCTTCAAAAATTATTTTTTGAATTCCAAATTCAAGGAAAAATAAAAAACACCTTGCAGTTGACACAACATTGTAAACATGAGTATACTTCAATTAAAAACAAATCCTTGCCTTACAAGAATATATCTGAATTATGGAACTTTACAAATTTAAAATGCCTAGGGTACCACCTGCATAAGAAGAAGGAACTGTACAAATTTACTATCCCTCATTTATGAGCTATATTTCCTTTTGGCGGTTTATAACATCTCAGAGCTAATTTTCTCAGATTAAAAAAAAGAAGGAAACATTACCTGATTCTCCATACTGCTGAAGAATCAGATAAACCTATGATAGCATCTGACCCACAGAGTTTACTCAATAAATGCTTGTTGAATGAATGAATAAACAAGCAAAGTGAATGCTGCTCCCTGCAACAGAGCATCATGATGATACTGCCAGGAAATCCCAAGCCCACGTTTCACCAGACTCTACACTAACCATGGGTGACCTGGGCAGGCCTGTGTGCTCCTCTTAACCCCAGTTTAATCATGAATAGAATGAGGGCAATAACACAAACCTCAAAGTGTTAGTGAGTCATTACTGAATTGTAAACCAACTTTGCAAGATGGAACCTTTAAAGAAATTTGGGCAAAACGTCCGTAGGCCCTCTCCATATTATCTCTTACAACTACATGGGAATCTACATTATATCTCAAAATTAAAAAGTCTAATTTATTAAAGAGGCTATTGAGGTTAAATGAGCTCATTGTCTCAAAAGGGAACACACAGTACAAATCGGTCAATGCCCAGCCCATGAGATACACTCAGTAAACATTCCCACTGAGCCCACTGGTCCCTCCAACTTCAGAGCAAGATGATGTGTCCTCATGGCCAGAGGCCCCTGCACCTGAAGCTAACAAAGCTAATGGTCCCCACTTTCAAGAGCCCCTGCCACCACCATAGGCCTAATTTTGTACTTGTAATTTTTTCTTTTTATTAAATAGAAAAACGTGATTGCATAGCCTTCAGGTCACCAAAACCTGACCACAGAGATCATGATGGCAGCCCTTCTTCATGAAACAATAAAATGAAAAGCCATTTCCACAAGATCTCTGTGTAAATCTACTAGGGAACCTCATCCTGGACTGAGAGGAAGAGGCCTGGGGAGGAGGGGGCCATCTGCGGCACACAGACCCATGGGCCACCTGTCCCACGATGGACTTTATACCCAACCCTCACCCTCAAGGAACTTCAAAATAGACACAGACAGAGAGCTGTGGACAAGATTTTTTTTTTTTTAAAGAAATCCCTGATTCTCTCTCAGGTTTTGTTTCTACCGAGAAACAAATTTCTTATGTGTATAATATTTCACAAAAGACTTAAATTGTTATCACCCCAACTTGACGCATTAAGAAACTGAGGGAGAGAAGTTTATCACATTGTGCAAGATTAGAGAGAGGCAAAAAAAAAAAAAAGATTAGAGAGAGGCCACTTCGGACACTGTATATAAGCCCAAGCCCCTGTTCCAGTGCTCACACTAGAAAGTGGGATATACTGCCCCTTTCCTGCCCTCTCCCTGCAGTAAATGTCTGAAGAGTCTTTTCTGTGCCACCTGGAATCACAATCACTTCAATTTTCCACAAAGAGCTATGTCACTCCTTGGAGGATGTGTCAAAATGTATATGTTGAATGGGAGGAGAGATTTGTATTTTCTGTTTCTCAAAGGAAACATGGCTTAAAAGAAACTGAAAAGCACTTTTCTAGTCTAAGTCTTCATTGTGCAGAGAAGGAAACGGAGGCTCAGAAGAGATGAGGAAAGGGCCTTATTAACAAATATTGCCTCAGCGCAGCACCAAGCCAGCCTTGGGCACTGCTGGGGGAGGATCTGGAAGGCCCAGGAGAATGAGTCTTAGAAAACGGAAAGAGAAGAAGCATACAAGGCCCCGTCTCTACACCACCATACCATGAAGTTCCACCAAATTACCCAGTATGGGTGCAGCCAACATTAAGGTGGGCTAAACCGGTTATAGAAACCTGGAAGTCTCAACCATAGTGGAAATTCCAACATTTACTTTGTTTTTTTTCCCAGTTCAAGCATCAGCTCAGTGGGTGCTCTGTACCAGGCACTACACGAGGCCTGGAGTTCTCCCAAATACACAACTCTTATATCACGTGTGCAAAACACAAACAGGCGCACCAGAAGGAAAATGCCCACAGATAAGGTGGAATTACTGAAACTGAAAGCAGCCAACCAGCATAAATTACTAGGAAAATCGATGCTGCTAGAAATAAACTCATGGACATAGAAAGCAAACTGTGGTTAGCAGGCAGGAAAAGGGGGGTTAACAGATACACATTAATAAATATAAAATAAATGACAAGGACCTACTATATAGCACAGGGAACTATATTCAATTTCTTGTAATGAGTTGTACTAAAAACAATCTAAAACATATGTAGATACATATGCATATGTTTATAACTGAATCTCTGCTGTACATCTGAAACTGACATTCTAAATTGACTACACTTCAATAAAAAATAATTTTAAAAAATAAGTAAAAATAAAAGCAACGCCATTTAGAAAAAATAAAAGAATACTCTGATCCCCTTAGCTGTAGGTGCTGGAGAATTCTGGTTACAAACACCAAGTCCACTGGATCACTCCAGCACTGGCTGTCACTCTTTCTGACCATCAGAGAGTCACTTGGCTTCAGTGAGTTTATTTTCTCTTCTGTGAAAGGCTTCAGTTACAACTAACGATGTATCTCATCATTCACAAACCCAACAATTAATGAGGACTTCCCATGGGCCAGGCTCTGGAAATATGAAAATATAGGGTCCGAGATATATTCATGGGTAGAAGAAATTTATGCCATAAAGACATTAATTCTTCTTGCTTTGATAGACAGATTCAATACAATTCTCTTTAGATTTCCTACCAGATTTTTTATGGGTAACAAGATAATTTATGGTCAGGAACAGCCAAGAAACTTCTTTAGAACCAGCACTGGGAAGGTGTGGATAGGTCATTCATTTCCACTGGTCTTTCTGAAGTGATGAAAACGTTCTGGAATATTAATGGTTGCACCACTGTGAATATGCTAAAGCTGCTGAATTGTAGCATTTATGTGGGTGGACTTCATGGTGTGTGAACAATATCACAATAATGATGTTAAATGAAAAAATATTTCTTGACAATTATTTTTCCCTCTATACAACTAGTCTGCCCCACAATTTAAGAAGAACAAAAAAACCAAAACAAACCAAATTTTGCCAGGAGCTCTTTAGGACTGCAATGTCCCTGAGTCTACAAAGCCTCTGGTGGTGCTGTTCCTGTTAACACACCCTAGCTGGATTGGGCTAGTTAGGGACTGTAACAATTTTTTTAACATCGACGGTCACACGTTTCACCCTGGGAGAGGGAAGGATGGAGGATGTCACAGCCTCATGCCTTCAGCTGATTTTTAACTGAACCAAGCCTTGCTTTCAACACTGTAATCCCTCTCACTATAAAAACAGTGACATCATCAAGCACCGCCATCATAACACGTGAAATTGTTCAAGGTACTTACCTGGGGCAGAAACACTGAGGGAGGAGACGGAAGCACGCTCAGCACTGACGCTCCCTTTTCCCGACTCCACCAGGAGAAGCTGGGGTTTACAGCCGGAGGCACTCAGCCCGGGGAGCAGCGCAGACACCACTGAGCTGGTCCCCAGGGAGAGGGAAAGGGAGAGGAGGACAGCCCCGGGGTCGCGGGGCAGGGAAAGACGGGGGGGACGCGGGTTGTAGCCCCGCTCGGAGGCCAGCCCCAGCCCCAGCCGCCCGACTCATCCGGGTCCGCAGACACCGCCCGCCAAGGACACAGCCCGCCCAGGGGCGGGGACGGGCTGGCGGCCGAGGAGAGGCAGCCCGGGAGGAGAGGACTCGAGGGTGGGAGAGGGGAAAGGGACGCCAGCCACGGACACAGGGGAGCCCGGCTGGGGCGAGAGGCGGCAGGTGCTCACCTGGCGCTGGACAGCTGTGGCCGGGGCGCCGGGGCAGGAGCAAATGTCCTACCGGGCGAAAGAGCTGAGCAGCTTTTGGGGCCGATCCCCGGCTCGGAGCTGGAGCTTCCAACCCTCGTTCCAGCTGGCAACGACTGCGCATGCGCAGCAGGGCCAGCGATCCTCTCCGAGTTCTGTGAGAGAAGGTGGGGAAGCGAGGGACGGAGAAGATGGGAGGAGGAAGGGAGAAGGGGAAAAGTGGAGGAAGAGACATGGACAGGAGGAGCAGAGAGAAGGCAGGGATCTGGAGGGTGGAGGAGAGTAGCAGAGATGGAGAGAAATAGTTTTATCTCTGGGGGCATCCTGAAGGAGGCAACAGTCCTGCCTCTGCACACTTCTCTAACCCTTTAAGGCCCGCAGCTCATATTTTACCTCCCTGGTCCAGCCCTCCACCCAAGACCTCTGCAGAACCCAAATGGGGATCAAACCCGTTGCTCCCAAGTGGAGCTGGGTTTCCTTTTGCTCTGGGAACCAAGCACCCGCAGGTGTTGTCGCTCAGAACTACCTTGGAAAGAGTACATATTCCCCTTTTACATGCTGGGACACAGGCAGGCAAGATCTCTGCCTTACCTCCACTGTCCCAGGTGTTGTGCTGGCGGGGAGCGGGAGGTACGAGTTCAGATCCGAGAAGGAGCATACTGCCTGAGTGTTGGTGCATAGTCCCCATCCTTCCTGGGTAAACCACACCCCACCCTCGGGGAACCATCAAGGGCACATAGTATGTCCCTGGGTGTGGGATAGCTGCCCTCAATTCCAGTGCCCAGCTTGCTAGGAAGATAGGAGTGTTACTGAGTCCAAATTCATTCTCCTTAATGCAGGACATGCAAGTAAGTTGGGAGACCAGGTGTTGGGGCATGGAGTAGCAACTATCTGTAGACCTAGATGGCAAACTAATGTCCTGGAAAACCATCTCCCCAAGTCAGAATTCAGGCTCCTTTCCTACGTGCTTGGTTGTTGCAATCTTCTTGGTGTAGGAATTCTTTGTTGTTAGAATCCTTTGTTCTTGCAGCTATCTGCCTGGGTCAGATCCCTGTAAACCTCCAACAAAACAAACGTTATTTTCTATTATGTAACTTGTTATCTTTATATGAATGGAAAAGTGTTAAATATCCTTAAAGGTCAGAGCATTCAAAATAGGCTCTCCTGTATATTTTAGGCTCTAGGCAACATTGTTTTACAAGCAAGATGAAGCCTAGGAGACAGAGCACAGGGTTACAGTCAAAGGAACAGATCTAATATGGAGTCAGATTTGTTCTTTTCTATTACCAGGGCAGAAGACACTTGAGGTTTTAAATCCCTTTAAGTTAAAAATAAGTAATACTTTAAAGGAATTTACATACATAGGTCGGAATGTGCATAGCATATCTGCAAAACACACAAAGGATTGTAAACAGTGGCATCTCCAGGGAGGGCTGAAAGAAGAGAAGATGAGGGAAAACTTCTTTCACTTGTGTATTTTTGTGCTCTGTTTGAATTTTTTTTAACCACATGCATGTATTTCTTTTTCAGTTAAAAAAATGTGTAATGGAGCAAAGGAGTAGCAAGCTCAGCAAATACAGCAGCCATGGAATCACTGAGCCATCAATTTTGATTTTAGCCAGGAAGCATTTATTGACTCTCTCCTATGTGCCCAGTGCTGTTTTAAGATTTCTTTTATTTTTTTTTTATAAAATAATAAAGTGCTATTCCTCAACCCTGCCCATGGCTGGTGGAAATCCAACTGAGTTTTTATTGAGTTGTTTTCCAAGAAGTAGAGATCAGTTATAAACAGAACACATCTTCAGGGCAAAACAGGCGGAGTGGTTTTCCAGCAGGCTAGATAGCTATGAAGGGTTTTCAACAGAGGCACACAGAGGCTGAGAGAGAAAGCCTCCAGGACCCTACGAAAAGCTGCCCAAACTGTCTTCTCCATGGCACTACTGAAATAGGAAAGAAAAAATCTGACTCCATACTAGATCTATTCCTTTGACTTTAACCCTGTGCCCTGTTTCCTAAGCTGTTTTGTTGGTTCGGCACCTTTTGTAAAACAATGTTGCCTAGAGCCTGAAATATACAGGAGAACCTATTCTCAAGGCTCTGACTTTGAAGGATATTAACACTTTTCTATTCACATAAAGATAACAAGTTACAGAATAGAAAATAACATTTGTTTGTTGGAGGTTTACACGGATGTGACCCAGGTGAAGAGCTGCAAGAACAAAGGATTCTAACAACATAGAATTCATACACCAAGTTTGCAACAACCAAGCATTCCCACTTCCCATTTTTAATAAAAGAAGAGCCTGAAATCTGACTTGGGGTGATGGTTCCTCAGGACATTATTCTACCATTTCTCAGCTGGCTTTCCAAATTAAAGTCGCTATTTCTTGCCCCAAAACCTCGTCTCCTGATTTATTGGCCTGTAATGCACGAGCAGAACAAGCCTGGACTCGGAAACACAGACATTGAAAGTACCCATTTGGTATATTAAATGACCTGCTTCTACTCATCTTCCTGACGTTTTATTCTCTTGACCACTCCTGTTATGTTTATGAAAAACCTGTCATGTGGACACATTTCCACCTCTAGCCACTACCCTTCCAGGTAAGAACTGATGCCAAGAAGGCAATGGAAGTTGCTAGAAGGTATTACCTGGACAAAATAGAGCAGATGTGGGTTCTGGCTGATGTTCAGGAGCAGGATGGTATACCTGACAAGATGTTATAAGTACGGATAGACAGCTGGGCACCAAAGGAGAAGCTTCTAAACTTCCATGAGGGACTTGTTGAATAGGAAGTAAAAGTCCCAGGCTATAGCTCGGATCCCACCACGAGCTTCCTGGGTGAGTCTGGGCAAGTAATTTAAAATCCCTAGGCCCGTGCTGTCCAACATGGGAGCCACCAGCAACATGCAGGATTATGAAGTTATTCTGTAGCCAGACAGAATTATAAAAAGACATTTTATTGCAAAGGCCCAGCAGGAATAATATTTAAAAACGTTATTGGTTATCTTGACCTAACGAGTTATTTTTGTATGTGTAGGTTTCTGTGGTTTGTAAGGCCTGTGACTAATGATTCCGTTACAGTGATGTATTTTGAAATTATAAGTTACTAGACACAGTATCCTCATATCACAGTTGAAAAAACTGATCCACATAAGCAAGGTGATCTGACTTATTAGTTATGAGCAGGGGCTCATGGGCCAGCCTGCCTGAGTATAAATTCTCACTCTGCCTCCAGGGGGTTCTGTGTGAATCTTGGACAAATTATTGTTGTTTTTGTTGTCGTTGTTATTATTTGTGCCTCTTTTTCCTTACCTTTTAAGTAGCGAGGAATATGTGGACTCTATCTCCTACTGTGTTGGCAGGATTAAATGAGTAAACGTCTGTGCTGCCCACTTCCCTGGGTTTCAGCATTCTCCAGGCAATCAGTGCCAAACTCAGAGGCATTCTCCACTGTCTTCGTCAGTCTGGGATGCTGTAACAAATTACCGCGTGTCGGGTGGCTTAAACAACCAGCATATTCCTTATGGTTTGGAGGCTGACACTTTCAAGGTCAATGTATCCTTGAGAGGATTGCCAGCTCGAAGATGGCTGTCTTCCCAATATCTTCATATCCCAGAGAGCAGAGAGAAGCAAGCACTCTGGGGGCTTGCATAAGAACACTAATCCCATTCATGAGGGCTCTACTCTCATGACCTCATTTTATCCTACAAATCACCTCCCAAAGGCCCCGCCTCGCAATACCATCACCCTGGGAGATGGGGTTTCGACATACGGATTTTGAGGGGATGCAAACATTCAGTCCACACATCGGCTAAGTCTCCCCAACATGCAGTCATCAAACCTGTAGCTAATTTCAAAGTAATATTTATATCTCTCTGCCCATTTCCATTCCTACATCCACTATCACTGAAGCCCTGTTACATTTTATTCCTTATTTTCCTTGTAGAGATTTAATGGATTCCTCTAACTCCAATGCTCCCCTCGCTCCAGTGTGCTTAACAGCCCTGCCAGGTAAGTCTTCCTTAAAACACCTTCCCATTTCACCTGGTTGTTTTTTAGGTTTAAATGTCAGAATCCTCTCCACACCCCATCCTATACCTTTAATCCGTTACACTACGGCTCACTATGTTATTTTCCTTTTACCAATGTAAGAAATTTCCATAAGCTTAAGAGCATAAACAAGCACAGATTTATCAGCTTATGGCTGTGGAAGTCAGAGATCCAACACAGTTCTCACTGTGCTAAATTCAAGGTAGCAGCAGGTTTCCTTCCTTCTAGAGGGTCTAGAAGAGAATGTTTCCTTGTTGTTGTTTTTTTTTTCCAGTTTCCAGAGGTAACCCACCTTCCTTAGCTTGTGCCCCACGACTTCCTCCATTTTCATGGTCAGCAGCCTTTCTGAACATTGCTCTATGGCTACACCTCCCTCTGAATTTAAACTCAGCTGGGAAATGTCCTCCATTTTAAGGACCCCTGTGAATACATTCGGCCCACCTGGACAATCCAGGCTACTCACCCTATTGTCTCATCTCAGGATCCCCTTGTCCCATCCAATTCAGGCATTATGGATGTGGCTGCGACACTCACCTGTGTAACATTTCCTCTCATGAGCATTTTATGGTTCAAGACACTTATGAATGACTTTTTGTTTTTCTTCCTTAGCCTTTCTGCATTCAGTATGTCTGGTGGATTATATGAATCCTTTTTATTTGTTCCCCTGCACTAATCTTTAATAATGTATCATGGGTTTAAAATGCTAACTGATAGACAATTTAGAAGACAGAAATCCTCTAAGATTTTTGTCCTAAAATATCTGTCATGCATTTTGCCATGTACAGTAACATGTCACAGGTGGCTACCCTGTGGCCGGGGAGGGACATGATTCTGCCATCACACTCCCCTCATTTTCACCAATGTGCTGATCACCTATCCAAGGCTTTATGCTCCTCGCTTCACTCACTTCCTCCTCCTTTCCATTGACTACCCTGTTCCCATCACTTCCTTCATTCAGCACAGCAGGATTTCATGATCACATACTTCTCTAAATGGAAAGGGTATCTTGAATCTAATGTCTGACAACTCTTCTTACTGTATATGCACACACTGACCTTCACATAACCCCGTCTGGCTCTTTATTTTCCTAGAATCTCCCAGAGGAATCAGTTCCATGATGATGGTGATGATGATGATGATACTGACAATGATGACAGGGACCTCTCAAGGATTCTGATAAAGAGGGAATCAATAAAGGGAGGGAATCATTGCAAAATTGCCCCAGAGACAGGCTTAAATGTAAATAACTGCTATAGTGTTTAATGAAATTGACTAATATATAACTATTTTTAAAACATTATATCACTGAATTTAAAATTTTAACGGGAATTCTCATTCACCAGTAACCAAGATTCAACTCTAGGACCAAAGTCTAAGGATTTTGATCTTCTAACAAATTGTCCACTAGCCTTTTAAACACGTGATCCTTTTAAAAAGCTTAGTGCTGGGCTGAAAATAAGCAGGATTCATATAATCTCACCAGACACAGTGAATGTGGAAAGACTAAGGAAGAAAAACAAAAAGCCATTCATAACGTCTTGAACTTCACGTTGCTCACAGGAGAAAATGTTAGCCAAGGTGAGTGTCACATCAACATGACGCCTGAGTGGGATGGGGAAGCTGATCTTCCTCATCAGACATTTATGCTGATTTGTTAGATGCCAACACAGTTTCCTCATTGGATTTGCTTCTAACAAGTATGGAAGAATTTACGTTCTACCAAAAGCAGTCTAAACATTTTCCCCTGCTGTCAGGTCTCTGGACTGAATGTCCCCACAAGAAGGACATGAATATGCTTCATAGGGAATTCTTCCTGAGAAGAAACAGGATTTTCGAGGGCAGAACTGCAGGCCCCCCATGGAGGGCTGGAGGAGGGCTACAGGGGGCACTGGAAAAACAGCAGGAGTGAGTTCAGATACTACCGCTCAGGTCGCCAAAGACAGCATTGTTATCTCTGAGGATATGACATTCTCCCAAAAGTTCCATGAGTGAAGGTACCTGTGAACACTAAGCAGGTTGTTAAGAAACAGCAGCACATAATTTGCGTCACAACTCAATTACAGTATGTTTTGATATTTGGAAAATAATTAGCCCATTGTCCTTTGAAACTGCAGCAGTAGCAATAGAAATAAAAAAGGCTGAGCCGTCTTGGAGACAACAATCAATAAACAATTCTAAATCTGCAGGATTCCTTGACGATATGCAAGCAATGAGCTAGATGTGTCTTGCAGATAGCTCTTACTGCAGGGCGCTGTCCTGCAAAGCATAGAACTAGTTTTCTCAGCAGACAGAGGGAACCAAGTCAAGATTCCAAATCTTGAGAGATTTACTATATGGCAGGAAAGATCACACAAGTACATCCAGCCAAATATGAATAAATGTAATCAAATATTATCAAATGTGATTGGAGCACAGATGAAACAGAAATTCCTTTCATCTGGGATCTAGAGAGACTTCTTCAGAAAATGTGGCTTTGGAGATGGCCAAAGACATGGGTGGAATTTTGGCAGAACAGGATGTAAGGAATTTTAAAACTGATTCTAAAATTCATATAAAAATTCAAAGGATCCCAAATATCCAAAACAATTTTGAACAAGAAAAACAAAGTTGGAAGACTTGCACTATCTGATTTTCAGCTTTTTTTTTTTTTTTTTTTAACTACAGTAATCAGAAAGTATGGTGTTGGTGTAAAACAGGAAAATAGAATAATGGAGCAGAATAGAATGTTCAGAACTAAACCAACACTTATATAGACAATTGATTCTCAAAAAGGATGCAGTGGAGAAAGGATCTTTTCAACAAGTGGTGCTGGAAGAATTAGAGAGTGATATGCAAAAAAAAAAAAAAAAATGAACTTTGATCCACACCTCACAAAATATACAAAAATTAACTCACAATGGATCATAGATCTTAATAGGAAATCTAAAACTACAAAACAGCTAGGAGAAAAAGCATAGGCTTAAGCTTTATAACCTTGGGTTTGGCAAATATTTCTTTGCTATGACACCAAAAGTATAATCTATTTTAAAAAGAAACTGATAGAGTGAACTTTATCAAAATGAAGACTCTTCAAAGCTGTTCTAAACACTGCTAAGCAAATGAAAAGACAAGCCATAGACAGAAGCTATTTGCAGATCATATATCTGATAAAGGTCTGTCTTTGTATCTGATCCAGAATAAAGAGGTCTCAAAACACAATAATAATGCAAACACCTGAATGAATGAATGAGACCAGAAAACACACTTCAGTAAAGATATCCAGATGGATAATAAGCATATGAAAAGATGCTGATTAAAGATGCCATTAGTCATTAGAGAAATGCTTTTAAAAACCACAGTGAGATACTAGTACACATACATACAAGAATGAATACGATTAGAAAGACCGACCTTACAAAGTGCTGGTAAGGAAGTAGAGCAAGCAGAGCTGATACACACCACAAGGAATTTACAATAGTACAACCTTTTTGGAACAGTCTTTTACAGTTTCTTTAAAAAAGGTAAATACCTATCTACCAT